>NC_029776.3:5975401-6012639 GCF_000817695.3 Arachis duranensis
TTTAATTTTTTATTTTTTATTTATATAAAACTAATTTTATCAATTCAATTAATAATTTATCGATTAAATTAATAAATTAATAATTTGACCAATTTAATTGTGAGTTCAATTCTAACAACTAGGATATCACAACACCGTACTAAACACCATTATTGGTAGGAAAAAAATGCCGATGTATATTCTTCACTTTCTTTCTTATTCTTTAGACACGAAATCACGGAAGTTGTATCCCTTAATAATAATGGCCTAATGGGGAATCGCACCGATTTACACGATGGGCAATTTGCTCAGATTACCCTGTCCCATGAACAATTAATTAACAAATGTTGGCATATACATGTTAATGAATGAATTTACCTGAGTGATGAATAGTTAAAGGGACAGTGTCTAAAGAAAGAAGGGCGAATGATATTAGAGGCCACGTGGTTTGTAGAAAGGGAAGGGTTATTAGGGGCTAGGGCATGTGAAAGCGTCCTTTAATTGCCCCCTTCCCATACACCCCCCCATTGGAACATTACATTAGACATTAGGTCATTTAATTTAGAGATCTAGCGAGTCCATGATGACAACTAACATGATGCTCACGTTAGTCCATTCTTTCACTCTCTTACGAGGAGACACTGCCATGGACCACATTTCTTCCATTTATTCAATGTTGTAGGTCCCTCTCTTTGTCCATGCTCCTCTGTCTTTTTTCCCTTCTACTTCTTAGCTAGGTTTTAAAAGTCTACTAACTTGTATATATCTAACCGTTAGTCTAATCAGCACACCAAGGTCAACGAGAATTACTTACACTGCCTTTAATTACTTTAAGAGAAAGTCTCAAACACCAATTATTTTAATTTATATTGACTAACACTATTTGATGCATGAGCATATATTAAGTTATTAAAAATACTAATTAAAGTAGTAAAACTTAGTTATGTTATTATGGTATGTATATGAATTAGTCTTATATTGTCTAATACTCAAAAGTTTTTTCTTTCTTTATTACTATAAATAAGTTCATGTATCCCTTTTGTTACGCAATTTGAAGAATAAATACTTCCTATATTATAAGTTTTGCGCTTATTTTTTCTATACTCTTTTAAGAGTAAAAAGGTACATGCTTATCTTCTCTAGGTACATTCTTGATTTAGCCAACGAAAGTGGACTTTTTCTATTTTCACTATAGTGAAATTGTTAACCTCACCAAGATTGGTGACCCAAACGACGTCCTAGTGTTAGTTTGGTATTAGAGCAAGGTCGATCCTCGACTTACTCCAGTAAAATTTTATTTCGTTCGTGGGTACGGGTCTTAGTGTGGTTACGAGTTGTCAGTATGGATTGTCTGCTGCAAAATTTTGGGTAATATCGTCCCTTTTCTGTTGGTGATTATCTTAGTTCATTCCCATCATTACCATCATTGGTGCATTCCCATCATCATCGCCACCATCACAACATTGACATTCAAGCATTAGTCTCATTATATAGAAATAAAACATGGCTCCAAAGCGTAGAACTACTCAAGAGATTGAAATGGAAGAATCACGCCGTCAAGTTAAGGAGTTGCAAGAGCAACTTGCAAAATATGAAGGTGCTCAAAATAATCATGGCAACCAGACTGAAGACAGTTCTTCTAGCGAAGAGGATAATGCAAATTCATTTCATTATTCTTCTTCGTTTGAAGATTTGTCCACATGAAGAGCACGACATAACAACACGAAAGCTATAGACTTAGGAATCAAAATTGATATTTCTGAGTTTGAAGGGAGACTCCAACCAAATGATTTCAACGATTGGCTTTGCACAGTGAAAAGAGTGTTCGAGTTAAAAGATATTTTCGGACGACAAGCGCATAAAGCTTGTAGCAATCAAGTTAAAGAAGCACGCATCAATAAGGTGGGAGAATCTCAGGCGTCAGCGAGAAAGAGAAGGACGGAACAAAATCAAGACATGGGATAAAATGTGCCTTAAACTAAGGAAAAAGTTTCTTCTAGAGCACTACAGGAAAGAAGTCTTCATCAAATTTCACAATTTGAAACAAAAATCATTGACTGTGGAAGAATACACTATGGAGTTTGAAGACCTTCTTATACAGTGTGACATTTAAGAACCTGAAGAACAAACACTTGCTCGTTATCTTAGAGGACTAAATACAGAAATTTCTGATATTGTTTAGTTACAACCATTCTGGATGTTGGATGATGTTACAAGAATAGTGTTAAAAGGTTGAAAAGTAAATAACACAGAAGAAGAACAATCACTTCTCAAAAGAGAGGGTGGTTAATTTTTCAAAGAAAAAATGGACTCCCCAACAATCCTCTAAGGTAAGCCCTTTAAAAAGTTCACCAACCAATAAGGAGCACAACTCTTCTCGCTCTACTGAATCCAACATAAGGTATTTCAAATGTCAAAGATTTGGGCATATTGCTGCTAATTGCTCAAATCACAAGGTCATACCTTAACAAAACTCATGGAAAGTTAAACTTCACGTGTTTTTTATTGATTTGTGTAGAGAACAATGAGACATTGTCCGTACATGAGGATGTTAAGCCTTTGATTGAAGAATTTTCTGATGTGGTCCCTGAGGAGATCCCTAACGGGTTACCACCAATGCGAGATATCCAACATGCCATTGATTTTGTCCCTGATTAGGTGATCCCAAACAAGCCAGCATATCGTATGTGTCCTAAGGAGCATGACGAGTTACAACGCCAAGTAAAACATCTCTTAGACAAAGGCCTAGTCAGAGATAGTAGTAGTCCTTGTGCCATTCCTACTCTGCTAGTTTCGAAGAAAGATGGTTCATGGCGTATGTGCAATGATAGTTGTGGTGTGAATAAGATCACTATCAAGTACAGGTTCTCTATTCTTCGACTTGATGATTTGCTGTATTAATTACATGGTGCTGTTATCTTCTCTAAGATCGACTTAAGGAGTGGCTATCATCAAATCCATATGATGTCTCGTGATTAATGGAAGACAGCTTTCGAGACACGAGTTGGATTATACGAATAGACGGTTATGATATTTGGCCTCTCTAATGCACAAAGCACCTTTATGCACTTGATGAACCAGGTATTTCGATCCTTCAATGGAAAGTTTGTTGTTGTTTACTTTGATGACATCTTAATACATAGTAAGAATCATGATGAACATCTAGTCCATCTATGTCAAGTATTTGCAGTACTTCGAGAGCAAAAATTATATGCTAATCTCAATAAATGTGACTTCTTGATGAATAGAGTCATATTTCTGGGATATGTTGTGACAAATCAAGGCACTGAGGTGGATCATAGCAAAATCGATATAAGGAGCTCCGATTGCATGATATAAGGAGCTTCCATGAATTATCCTTGTTCTATCAGCGATTCATCAAGAATTTTAGTTCCATTGCTGCTCCACTTACTAAATGTCTTAAGCATGATACTTTTACATGGAGTGCAAAGGTGCAACAGAGCTTTGAGGCATTGAAGGAAAGGATTTCTATGGTTCTTGTACTTGCACTTCCAAACTTTGATTCCATGTTTGAGGTCGATTTTGATACTTCAAATGTTGGTATTGGTGCTATACTTTGTCAAGAAGGCCGACCAATTTCTTTCTTCAGTGAAAAGCTTAACGACACTAAAATGAAGTATTTCACTTATGACAAGGAGTTCTATGAAATCGTGCGAGCATTAAGTCACTGGAGCCATTATCTATTACCTAAGGAGTTTATCTTGCCATGCCACTTAGAGTGAGTTTCTACAATCTTTTTCATATCTCCTTAAGTATAAATGATAAATCTGGGACTTAAAATAAGGTTGCCGATGCCTTAAGCCAACGACACACTCTCCTTTCTACTCTACAAATTAAGGTTGTTGGCTTTGAGATTGTAAAGGAGTTATATGATTCGAAATCTTGATGTGCTACTTGCGACAACCTTATTGACAATTCTTCATTCAAGAAGATTATCTTTTCAAGGAAAATCGGTTGTACATTTTTCGCTGTTCATTATACCAATCAATTATTTGGGAGATCCATAATGAAAAATTAACAGGACACTTTGGAAGGGACAAAATGTTGGCTCTCATAAAAGAGAAATTCTATTGGCCTAAACTTGAGCAGAATGTCATTCAACACATTCAAAGATGCCACATTTGTCACATTGCTAAAAGTGAAAATAAAAATACTGGTTTGTACAAGTCGTCTCCTGTTTCGAAGGCCCCATGGGAAGATGTTAGCATGGACTTTGTCTTGGGATTACTAAGGACACAGAGGCAAAATGATTCTGTTATGGTGATTGTTGACATATTTTCGAAGATGGCTCATTTGTACCTTGTCATAAGACAAATGATGCTTCCTACATATCAGATTTGTACTTTAAAAAGGTTGTGCGCTTGCATGGTATCCCTCAAATAATCACTTCAAATCGAGATATAATGTTCATGAGTCACTTCTGGAGGACTTTATGGAAAAAAATGGTTACTCACCTACAGTTTAGCTCTGCTAGTCATCCGCAAATAGATGGTCAAACAGAAATGGTCAACAAAAGCCTAAAAAAATTTTCTACAAAGTTTTATGGGCAAACACCCTTGCTAATGGAATCTTGTGTTGCCACAAGTTGAGTTCTCCTACAACAATTCTATTAGTCAAACAACAGGGAGGTCTCCATTCGAAATGTTATATGGTAAGCGACCTCTAAGTCCTTTGGACCTTCTGTTGTACCAACTCCACGAGAGTATAGTGCAAATGATGATGAACGTGTTGAACAAATCAAGAAGCTTCATGAGAAGGTGCGACAGAAGATACTGCGTCAGACTGCTCGGTATGAGGCCCAAGGCAACAAACATAGAAGACCAAATATTTTCAATGTAGGAGATTTGGTATGGATTCATCTAAGAAAGGAACGATTTTCTAAGTCTCGCGGAAAATTATCTCCTTGGGCAGATGGACCATTCAGAGTCTTGGAGCGCATTAACGATAATGCTTACAAGATTGAGCTTCTAGGAGACTATGGAGTATCAGCCACCTTTAACATTGCTGATCTGTCACCTTACTATGAAGAAGAAGTAGAATCAATAGAATATAAGACCAAGCATCTTCCAACCCAGGGAGAATAATGCAATAGTATCTATTAGGTTATTAGAAATATTAGTTGAAGTAGTAAAGCTTAGTTGTGTTTTTATAATATGCATATGAATTAGTCCCACATCGCCTAATACTCAAAGGCTCGTCCTCCTCTTACTACTATAAATAAGTCTATGTATTCCTTTTATCACGCAAGGTGAAGAATAAACACTTCTTATATTATAAGCGTTGTGCTTATCTCCTCTAGACTTTGAGAGTAAACAGGTACATCGTTGACTTAGCGAATTAAGGTGGACTTTTGACTATTTTTACTATAGTAGGATTGTTAACCTCGCCAAAATTAGGGTCCCAAACGACGTTCCGCGTCACTATTAGTTAGTAATTTAATTAATCGAGTCTCAAATTTATTTTTAAACTTAAAATTGTTCTAAATTGTCATTAAACAAATTTGTCTGTGAGATACTTTTTGATGACAGATTGATGACGTGATTGGATACAAGCAATGTTGGAAGCCACATGTACTTTTAAACGTCGTTGTTTTGTTTTTAGCGCCCAAATACAGCTAAAGATTTTAGATCTGGTGCGAAAACTCGTAATACACATCCTCTTCTTCCCAACAATGACGGCTCCACCATCAACTCCCTCTGTTATTTTCAACGCATCCTTTGCAGTCGCATTACTCCTTTCGTTGCTCCTGATGTCGTTGCCATTGCTAATTCTATCAAGCGCCACCTCACCTCCCACGAAAGCTCTTCTCTCACTTTCTCCTTCTCTAACCTTTTCGCCAAGTTCTCCTACAAGACTGGTCCCGGCAGCGTCAGCAACAAGTGGACCGTCATCTACTTTATGCCGATTTCAGCAATGGTAAGGATTCTTCTTCTCCAACCTCTTGGCTAATTTGTCCCTCTCGGACATGCTGATTTCAGCGTAAGGGTTCTTCTTCTGTTAAGCCTTTAAGGATAATAACAAAAAATTTGTTTAACGGGATTCTATTAGTTTAAAAAGATCGAGAATAGGCACAAACTTACGTTTAGAGATTTTGTCAATTTGGTTAGGAAAAAGAATGAGGTTTCAAAGGGGTTTTGGTTAGGGATGTGTTGTATGCTTACCAAAGGGTTGATAGAAAGTATGTTAAATTCAATGGTAGTATAGATGGAGGTGGATATGTGTTATCAGATTTGATTAGGGTATCTAGAGCTACTAGGATTATGGTACATAAGTTTTGTGAATTGGGGAGGAAGAAGACTTCGTGAGCATAACAACACCAACGTATTAAACCCCTCTTAATACTCAAAATGACGTCGTTTCAGTTATATTTGGGGAATAGAAAGTAAATGACGACGTTTACAAGTCTAGCATGGTCTCCATCCAACCATGTCATCAATCCATCATCAAGAAAAATATGTCAGGTATGACCGTTTTGTTAAGTTCAGAAACAAATTTAAGACAATTTTACAAGTTCAATAACCACTTTAAAATTTAATTCACGTTAAAAGTTTCAACCAAAAGTATGTGAATTCAATATTTAATTTAATGGATGCTTGTTTGTAGATTACTAATTGAAGAAAACAAATTATTTTTTTATTATTTTTATTTTTAACGTATTTAATATGTCAAAAAAAATTAAAAACTTTTTAAGTTCTCATCTAGAAGCTAATCCACCACAATGCAAAGAGTACATTACAATTTGAATATCTTAGTTCAAGTGATCATCTTCTACATTTATGAGTTTCCCAATAATGAGTATTTGAATATGATTTTTTTTAAATACCAATAAAATAAGTAGCAAAAAAATCGTTAAAAATGGTAATTTGAATAAGTAAGCAAGGAAGCAAGAATTAAAAATTGTTACTCTAACACAATTGACTTGAATATAAGTACGCAGTGTATGGGATTGGGTCACAAATCAATTTCTAGTTAGGAAAAATGCGCTATCTTCTCATATGTTGAATGAAAGCACGAAGTCATCCATCCAGTTATCATTGTTGCTATTCTTTGTTCAAGTTGACAATTTGTAGTTCAAATTAAATGCTGTTTGTATAGGCTCACAATGAAATGAATAATCGATGAACCAATAAATTTTTGCCAAAATAGAAAACTACTTCTAAGTACTAATAAGGAAAACGGTCCCGCAAAGTTTAGGATAAAGGACTTTCAATCCATGCAAAAGAAGCGGGCGTCGTGATATATTGCTATTACTTTTTCTTATTATTATCATTATTATTTAATATTTATTACAAATGACATGTATGTTATGATTATTACTTAAATTATTGGTGATCATCAAATAGCTATTGCAATACAAGTCAGTGACGGAGCTTGAAACAAAATTTTAGGGGAGTCTAATAGAAAATAGTTATCAAAATACTTTTTGATATACACCCATTTAAGATAAGTTCGTATAACCTGATCTTTCTTATTTGAGATATTGCTAAATTTAAAGCCGTTTTTTAGGGTCTCATTCTAAAAAATTAAGGTCAAATTCATTAGATGCAACTCTTTAAACTTTTGAAGGTTGTATCTTACTTTCTTCGTAATTTATTAAAGTAGAAGAACTATTTACAGGTGTTGATATTGTAAAAGTTATATGTTCTCCTTTTTGAATATTAGCATTCCTCTTAAAAAATGTATCAATTCTTTGATTTTTCATGATTATTTTATATAAAAATTTGAATATATATCTTGTAAAATATGTAAAAAAGAAGTTAGACGGACAAATTTTAAAATTTATAATATTTATTGAATTTTTTATTAATTTATATAAATACAATAAAATATAAAATAATATTAAATTATATAAATAAAAATACCTAATTTTTATATTTTAACTCAAAGGTAGAGGGAGTGTTGTTTATTAAATAGAGAGTTGCAAAATGCGAATACACTCAGTTCAGTCTAAATCCAACATGTTTTGAATGTTTAAAACTAAAAACTATTATGCAATAAAAGCAAGAGATGAAAATTAAACTTTGGTATTTTAAATCATAGTAAAGTATTTAAGCCAACTGAACTATTTTTTATTTTTTAAAAAAGTATTACTAATTTTTTTAACAAAAGTTTGGGCCATGGCCTCGCTCTGCCCCGATACAAGTCCTTATAATACCTTATTCTATGATTAATAAGCTAGTATAAAATTAAGAGTAAACACCCAATCCGGTCCTCGTCCATTTTCACGAAGGACAAAGCGATCCCTGTCCAAAAAAGGGACACTTCGACCCTCAACCTTTTTATTATGGGACAATACGGTCCCTCTGTTAAAAAATTTATTAAATAATAATAAAAATTAATTTTGTGGGAGTTTTATTTGTATTTTGTGGGGGTTTTAAACCTCCACAAACTATTAATAACTTTGTTTTTAAAAAATTTCTTCATCAATGGTGGTTAAATGAAGAAAAATCATTGATAAAAATAATGCCACAAAATAAAAGTAATTATAGTATAATACCTTTTAAAGGAAAAAAATAACATGGAATAAGAAATAAAAGAAGAAAACTTTAATGTTGATAATATTGGTATTGGTGATGATGATAAAATATGGTTACACAATAAAAATAATAGAAGTAAGAGTGATAATAATGAGGATGAAAAAGATAATGGTAGTAGTGGTAGTAATTGGTTATATTGTTGAAAAGATTTTTGTGGGGGTTTAAAACCCCCCACAAAATATAAATAAAACCTTTCACAAAACTAATTTTTATTATTATTTAATGAATTTTTTAATAGAGAAACCGTATTGTCCCAAAATAAAAAAATCGAGGGTCGAAGTGTCCCTTTTTTTTGGACAGGAATCGCTTTGTCCTTCGTGAAAATGGACAAAGACCGGATTGGGTTTTTACTCTAAAATTAATTATGCTAAACACGGTTTTTTAGATTAAAAAAATAAAAATATTATTTATATATTAAAATTAATGATTAAAATTAATCACCAATATATTTATATATAAATATATGTATAATTTAATTATATATTAATATGTAATTAATTTTGATGATTAATTTTAATATATACGTAAGATAATCGTAAAAAAAAAAAATTCCTACTCCATTCTTTTGAAGAAGTTATATGTAATAGGTATATAATCATTCCCGGTATTTTAAATTCATATTTCATCAAGCCTTTAAAAGAGATCCTGTATAAAAAATGAGTCGAATACATATTCTTCACTAACACACACATAGATATAAGATAGCTAAAATATTAAAACGGAAATTAGCTCTTTTTTATTATCATTATTGATTAGATATCTTTGCATGTCCCATTCTTTTATTGGTAATAAACTAATAATCAACAAATTGATAGTTACTTGAAACTAATAAACTCAAACATGAAAACTAGCCATTTTAGTTGATGATATTAGTAATAACTTGTTATGCAGAAAATTGTTGATATTATTAGGAGGAGGAGTAGGGGAAAAAGTCAAGTTGTTATATATATATGAAAGTCAAAACTGAGAACAATATTTATGAAGAGTGAGGACCATGAAGGAAGGTCCTAGTCCGACATAGTCGCATCAATATAATTGTGAAATTGTCTTATTGGAATGGTGTGAAGTGGGTCATGGCGATTGGTGAGTAACAACTAATACAAAAGGACAAAGTCAGTGTGGCCTTGCAAACTAACTTCTTCCGGATAATTATTTGCATCACCTGTCCAAATCAAACACGAGAAGTCCCAACTAGGCTTTGCTTCTTGGCCCAACCAGAAAGCGAACCTATTGACACTTCCTAGGCCCACTTTCAACTTGATCTTCATCATTATCATCATCATCATCAAGATTTCATACTCTTATGTCCAAAAAAAAAAAAGATTTCATACTGATGGTTTGCATTCGATTTTGTACATGTAACAACTCATTAGCCAACGACAAACTCTAAAATAGAACTCCGATTCACAATGAATTAGTCCTTGACCTATTGGAGTCGAAAGATATCGTGGCACAAAAAAATTACATATTAGTTAAGAAACCAAATTAAAAATATTATTTCTTTTAGAAGTCAAATAATTTAAGTTCTTAAATATTAATCACGGATCACATAAAACTTTGAAAATTATTCTTTACTTAATCTATTAACCGGTGTACTACAAATTGATTTTGGTTTGTAATTATTTCGAACTCGATTCTCGGATCCTTTATCAGAGCAGTCACCAACTCGACTATCCGAATTTAGGCTCCATCACCGCCTAGTAACAAGAAATCGCTAACCAAACATTTAAATTCAAACATTTTTCTTATCTTAGCTAACAAGATAAGATAAGATAACTATCACAAACTATATAAAGGGAGTCAGGAGCTCCCTCGGTTACGTTACACATTCCTAACCCTCATTTATACCTCTTAGATCCATTTTGACTTGGGCATCGGAGTGTCTTTGCAGGTACCACCCCCGCCGCTCTAGAGGTCTGATCACGTCATCACCAAGATCAGCGAGTCCCTGATCCTCCCCTCAACCCAGACCAACGAAGTCTTGTACATTGGCGTCATTTGTGGAGACTTCCCAAGTTTTGGTGGCATGACGGAAGAATTCGACCAGTCCCTAAGCCATTACCACGAGCCAAACCCAATTTTCGAACCATGGAACGACGTCCCCCCACTGACCCACAGGAGGATACCCAACGACGTGCACCACCGGCCAATCCCTGATAGGTAGCAACGGCGAAAAGACGATCGCCAGTTTTATAAGGCCATAGCAACCGACGGCCTCAAAGAAAAAGCAATCCAGATAATTCAAAAGCTCTTCCAAAGTGTACAAACCTTGGAGGGCCGAGTCACTCCCAAAGAATGATATCAGTTGAAATACGCAAGTCAAGTGACCTCCAGGAGCCTATCACAGTGAGAGACCAAGAACAAAAGATCACCCGGCCGGTGCCACAGAAGATGTCGAAATCGCAGTGATTTCCAAGAGCCAGAGCGTCGACACGACGACGATGATAAAAGGCATCGACAAAATTCCAAAGAGAGAATAGGCGAGCACATGATAATGAGAGCCACCCTCATTCACCGAGAGAATCATGAAGGCCAAGGTACTGAAGGGTTTCGACAAGCCAACCGACATGAACACCTCACAACTTTTGAGGCCTGGATGAAATTAGAAGGAGCGGCCAGTGTAGTTCGATGTAGGGCCTTTCTGGTAACCCGAGCCGGCCACACAACCAAGTGATTTAACACTCTCCACAATGGCTCGGTACCCAATTTGGACGAAGTCTCCAAAAATTTCATGGCACAGTTCACTACTAGGATTGTAAAGGCAAAGTACCCGATTAGTCTTCTCGGAGTCACGCAAAGACAAGACAAACCCACAAGAAAAAACCTAGACAGGTTTAATGACGAGTGCCTGACGGTCGACGGGCTCACAGAAATCTTATGAATGAAGATTTTTGAAAGCACCTCACCACCAAACCAGTCTGGACTATGCATGAAATCCAAAATATTGCAAGAGAGTATATAAATGACAAAGAGGTAAGCTAAGTCGTTGCAGCCAATAAACGGAAGCACGACAACACGGCGCCTCAAAGTAACCCGCCATCCAAAGATAACCTCAAGGAGTACTACAAATCCTTCGCCCCCAACCAGTTGCCCAGAGTGGGAAAGTTCACGAAAACTAGACGCCCTGCCAGCCCCAATCATGGAGATCTATCGCAAGATAGCAGAGCGAGGCATTCTTCCGAAGGCACAACAACTGAAAGAATAGATAGGCGGTAATAAAAGCATGTACTGCGACTATCATAGAGGATATAGACACAAGACTCAAGACTTCTTCGACGTCAAAGCCTCTCTTAAACAAGCCATCTGAGATGATAAACTTCCAGAGTTTGCCAAAATCATTCGAGAACCCAGAAAAGCTGAAAGAGAGAGATTGCTGGAGCGAGAAGGGCGCAATCCTAGTGTGGTAAGGTAGGCAAAGCAGAAAATCCCAAAAATCAACCCGACAATCATACTGAATGTTATCACCGAGAAAGATGCGCCAAAAAAATCTAAATCGGTGCTAAAATAGGATCTCTAGGTACTGGCTGCGAATTACAAAAAAAAGAACCACCTCCCTTCAGACAATGATAACATTCTCCCCCGATGACTACCAGAATGGCACTTCGGCAGAAGACACCCCTTTCATCATATCAGCCAGGGTTGGAACCCATCTAGTAAAGCGAATATTCGTGGACAATGGAGCCAGCTCCAACATCCTTTTTTGAGGAGCCTTTGACCATCTAGGACTCTGAAATAAAAATCGAGAAAATCACCACAATGGAGTAACTGAACTCCGAGACAACTTTCTTAAATTGGACGGTTTCTTAGTGCTACTAGTTACAATCAGAGATGGAAGCCAAAAAACATCAAACTCTCCAAATTCGTGGTCCAGAAGGATTCCACGGCGATATTCACATAGTTCCTCATCATGAAGTTCTAGACTGACAATGGAACCATTGGAATGATACACGGCGATCGAGAAGTCGTGATAGAATGCAACAACACTAGCCTGGCCCTTCTAAGGCGTTCCCAGAATGCAGCAGGGATCTTCCTTGCTGACCTGGATGCACGTAAAGACGATCAACCCAGATCAAAACCAGAGGGAGACATGAAAAAGCTACAGACAGGGCAAACCAAGGATGAATTCACATTTATAAAAAAGAATCTTTCCTTCGACCTAAAAAGCGAACTCTTGGAACTCCTAAATAAAAAAAGGGACCTATTTGCATTCATTCTGGCCGACATGTTGGGAATAGACCCAGATCTGATGTCCCACTGGTTAGCCGTGGACCCTAAAGCCAAGCCAGTAGCCCAAAGAAGAAGGAAAATGTTTGTTGACCGAACAACCGAGGTCAGGAAGTAAGTGAAAAGCTTGCTTAAAGCAGACTTTATCTGGGAACTCCTCTACACAACCTGGCTGGCCAACATCGTGTTAGTAAAAAAGCAAATGGTAAATGGCAAATGTGCATCGATTACATGAACTTGAACAAAGTTTGTCCAAAGGATGCCTTTCCCTTGCCAAACATCGATGGACTAATAGATGCTGCATCGGGGCACCAGTACCTCAGCTTCATGAACACCTACTCTGGGTACAACCAGATACCCCTAAAGACATGTACTGCTACACAACCATGCCCTTCAGGTTAAAGAATGTCAGGGCCACCTACCAAAGGCTTGTCATGAAGATCTTTAAAGACCTCTCAGGGACCAAACTAGAGATATATATTGATGACATGCTAGCCAAGGTACAAACAGCCGAGGAGCTCATTTACAACCTCAATCTCATACTAGACACCTTGAGGAAGCACTGGATGCACCTTCATCCGACGAAGTGCACCGTCGGAATGGAAGCTGGAAAATTCTTGAGCATCATGATCACACAACCAGGAGTAGAAGCAAACCCAGAAAAGTGTAAGGCCATCCTCGAGTTGAGAAGCCTCACAAACCTCAAAGATGTTCAAAGGCTAACCAGTCGACTTGCCACCCTCTCACACTTCCTCGGAGCCTCGACCCAAAAGGTCATCCACTTCTTAAGGCTTATGAAAAAGGGTATAAAGTTCAAGTGGGAATTCAAATGCAAAGAAGCCTTCTAACACTTTAAAAGAGTGCTAACGGAGCCTCCTATACTCTCAAAATCCAAAACAGGAGAGAGACTATACCTTTACTTATCCATACTCTCAAAACCCACATTTTGGGAAAAGCAACGGGTAAGTGATGGGATGGCTAAGCACTCTATGAATTTATGACCTCGACAAGAGAACTTGGATGATACTCCATCTTCCATGCCAGGCTCACGACCACACGGCACAACAAACTTCTTCAGCGGCGAAACCGAGCACGCTCACTCTCTCACTTCGAGGGCAACTGTTCCGAACTCGATCCCTGGGTCCTTTATCAGAGCAATCACCAACCCAACTACATGGATAGGGCCCCGTCATGGCCCAGACCACCTCAGTAATCATAAATCCCTAACCAAACATTCAAATTCAAATATTTTTCTTATCTTAACTAACAAGATAAGATAAGATAACTACCACAAACTATATAAAGGAGGAGCTCCCTCAGATACGTTACACATTCCTAACCCTTACTTATATCTCTTAGATCCATTATGACTTGAGTATCGGAGTGTCTTTACAGGTATCACCTCCCGTCACTCCAGAGGTCTGATCACATCATCACCAAGACCGACGAATCCCTGATCTTCCCCTCAACCCATACAAGTGAAGTCTTGTACAGTAATTATATCCTCAAACTGCTTCTAAAACAATGAATAGTTTGTAAATATGCATGGGAATTTGGAAACTCAAAAAGAATCAGCTTTCTTTAATGGGTATATCTCATTTCACTACAAGAAAAAAGGTCCATCGGCACACTTTTTTCTTGCCACGCTTTTAAAGCGTGGCCAAAAGTGGTCAATGGCCACATTTTTATGAGGGTGGCAACTAATTTGTGATTTGGCCATGTTTTTTTTTTCTAAGCTTAAAAAGCGTGGCCATAGAGGGAAACCAACACGCTTTTACGAGGGTGGCTACTAATTTGTGCTTTGGCCACGCTTTTTTTTGCCATGCTTTTAGAGAGAAACCGGCACGCTTTAAAGGCGTGTCTAATTTGTCTTCTAACGGTGACATATTTAAAGTGTACTGATATACTGTGTTTAATTAGGCACCATTTTTTTAACCTAGAAGTGATAACAGTTCATACACTTTAGTTTTATTCCCAAATTCACTTTTAACCTAGAAGATAACCTATAAGCAAGCCGTTGCACCAAGTTCAACACTGCCGATCGTGATGATCGTCGCACCACCCAGCTCGCCTTCCTATTCATATAACCCTCACACCCAGCCCTCTCTCTGTCGCACCCAACCCTCGCACCATCAATGGTCTCTCACACCTAGCTGTTTCTCAACGGTCTCTTGGCTTGCCCAGGCATCGGCATGGCCTCCTACTCCCTCAGTAGTGTCTGTCTCGCAAATCCGCAATGGATTTGGAACATTCTGTCTCTGTCTTAGCGGTCTCTCCCTCAATCGTTACCGTAAACACTAGTAAGTCTTTCTTCCCTGATTCTCTATTTCTTTGAGTCTCTATTTCATCCCTGCCTGAAGTTCTTTGTAGTAATGGTGCGGAATTTATAACCCACAAACTAACCGGCAAGTGAATCAGGTCGTACCAAGTAATACCTTAGGAGAGTGAGGGTCGATCCCACGAGGATTGATGGATTAAGCAACAAAGGTTGAGTGATTTACTTAGTTAAACAAGCAGAAAATAGTGTTTGAGTGATCAAAAGCATTAAATAGTAATTCAGAGAATCAGAAAGCAAGGAGTAAATTGAGGTGAAATATATATAGAGAAAACAGTTAAGCCTTCAGAGTTATCTATCTTCCGAATAAACTTTTCTTACTAACTATTTTAATCATGCAAGATTTAATTCATGACAAACTATAAGTGGCTAAACCCTAATTCCTTAGACCTTTTTAGCCTCCTCTAAAATTCATCAACCGCCAATTCCTTGGTCACTTAATTTCAATTAGAGGGTGAAGTTCAATTCTAGTTTATATGCCACAGAAATCCTAATTACCCAAATATAAGATGATTATATGTCACGTATCCCGTTAAATCCAGATAATTTGAAATTTAGGAGAATATGTTTTCAACATGTTGTTCAAGTAAAGAGCTTTTCCAAGTTATACAAGAACTCAATTAGAAAGAGGGTCATACTTCCGTTCCACCCAAATTCATAAAATAAAGAACGAAAACAATTCTTGAATTATAAATCAGTACATGAATTAAAATAGAAAAGTAATATTATCAATCCATACAATAGACAGAGCTCCTAACCTTAACAGTGGAGGTTTAGTTGCTCATGGTTCAGAGAGAAAACTAGGATTCAGGTAAACTGTAAAGTGCAGAATGAGGTAGAAGAGAAGAGAGATTCTTTTTCCTTTTGTATCTAATCCTAATTAATGTAAAATATATTTCCTAAAACTAAATAATATCTTTTCCTATTTTTAAATAAAATAAAGTTTAAATCAGAATTAATAGGAGATTGCGTGCTTGTTTCTTAGAGAGTTGGGACCACTTGATTCCTTAATAATCCACGCCTAACTTGAGAAATCTCAAGTTAGGCGCAGCCTTGGCCGAATTGATGGAGAAGAAGTATGGACTATTATATATCGTTGGAAAGCTCTAAATGTTAGCTTTCTCACGCCACTTGAATCACGTCAATTAGACCTTTATAGCTTGAGTTATTTAGGTTTGAGTGCAGAGAGGTCAGGGTTGACAGCATCATTCGCCCTTCTTCTCTTTTTCTGCGGAAACTCCATCAAATTCATCCGAATGCTACCTAAAATAAATAGAATTGCACACGACTCAAAGTAGCATCCATAGTAGCTAAAAGATAATTAAATCTTGATTAAACTCAACAAATTAAATGCAAATTCACTAGGAAAAGGTAGGAAATATGCTCACGTATCAAGTAGCAGCTAATTCACGGAAAGTGAACGTTTGTGCAGCAATGTTATTGTCTTTGTTTCCTTCTTTATTTAATATTTTAGGTTCTGTTTGTTGGCCTCCCCTTGCGTTATTCTGATTATTATTATTTAGTTAGTTAAATCCATGTTTTTAATTATTATTTAGTTTGTTCAAATTCAGATATGCAATGTTCATGTCATGCATTCAAAATCACAGAAAATACCACTACATTTAAGTAAATAAGACTAATCTTAAATATAAACTCAATTTTTCATGCAATACATCACTTTTTTTTCTTTTGAATTCAAGCTCAGTGAGCAATACATGAGACAATTTTTTTTAACTAAAAGCAAATGACAGAATGAAACTAAATCAAAGAACTGAAATTACTAAAGATCATGCAAGCAATCAAAACAACAGAAAACAGAAGACAACAAAATAAGAACGGAAGAGAAATAGAATGAAAGGAACTCAACCACCTTAGTTATGCTGGTGGCCATCTCATTCCTCTATGAAGAACATTCATCTCCCTTTAGTGCTATTAAAATAAATAGAAAAGGCCAAAAGCGAAGCGACAACACCAAACTTAAAAGTTTGTTTGTCCTCAAGCAAAGAAAATATGAAAATAGGGTGTAAAAAATTCTTCTTAATTGCTCCTGTTCCTGTTCTAATCATTCTGCATGACCAAAACACATGTAAAACAAGAAAAATTCTAAAAAAAATTAGATACAGTAATTTAAAACCAAAACTAAAATAACTATAATGTTAAAATCAAAATAACTATAATATTAAAACCAAAGCAACTACAAAACCAAGGATACTAGTAGTTGAGTTGCTTCCGAACAAGCGTTTCTTTAATGTCACTAGCTTGACACTTGATTGTTGAATTTTCTTCCTCTTCTTCCAGTTGGTTAAAAGAAATGACTCCAAGGGGGGAGAGGTGAAGATTAGTGCCCCCTGATATAAAGTCCTCCTAACAAGCTTTCTTTTATTGTGATTATCTTGATTCACCTTACTTGTTGGGGTAGAGGTTGCATTATTTTTTGCTGATCTTTTCTTCTTCATAGATATTTTCTTCTCTTTCTTGGTCACAATCCTCTTTTTTGTGCTTTTCTTGATTGTCTTCACTTTTTTTATTTCAAAATTTGAATGTTGTGTGATGGTTAGAGTGTACCCTTCATCAAGAACTTCTTGAATTGGTGGTTCAATAAACTCATCCTCTATGCCATTCTCTGCTTCATTGGAGTGTAGATTTCCATAATTATTTTCATCCCTTACAACCTCCTTTCTTTGTGCATCTTCCTTCTTTGTTGGTGCATCTTCCTCCTTTGTTTTTGCATCTTCCTCTTATTCCATGTGTGAGGGTGGAAAATTCTCTAATTTATTGGAGTATAAAATCCTTTGATTGATTTTCTCACTTTCTTCCATAGGATCTTGCATTATATCTCTTGGGAAGGAATTTGCTTGTTCCTCTTCTTGGGACTTGATAATCAACTGCACATATTTCTCTACATTTTTGACACTCGTCCTTATATCATGTATGAATTCTTTCATGAGAAGCTCAATAGATGATGGTTATTGATATGAATAAAAAGGAGATGATGGTTCTTGATAAGAGTAAAAAGAGGATGGTTCTTGGTATGAATAGGGAGATGGTGGCTCTTGATATGGGTAGAAGGATGATGGTTCTTGATATGGATAGAGAAGTGGTGGCTCTTGGTATAGATAGGGAGATGGTGGCTCTTGGTATGAATATGGAGATAGTGGTTCTTGATGGATAGGATATGGGACATTGAAATTTTTTTGCTCTTGACCTTGCCAACTAAAATTCGGGTAGTTCCTCCATCCACAATAATATGAATCACTCCTTGGGTGTGAGTAGTAACCCATGTGATCTCTCTCTATTATTTTTCTTAGCACAAAACACCAAAAAGAATTAAACACACCATGTGGTAAACAGGAAAGTAAAGAAGAAATAACAGATTTTTTTTTGAAAAATAAATAAAATAAAGAATAATAAAAATAAAAGAAAAATTCGAAAATGAATGAAAAGAGGTGAACTAATAATTTAAAAATTAAACAAAGAAAAATACTAATCTTTTAAAATATATATTTTTAAAAGAAAAATTACTACATAACACCAAACTTAATTTCAAAAATTAAGAAAAAAATCTTTATAGTAATACAAATGGGGAGCTCATTTGCTGACGTGGTGCTCATACGTTGAGTTTGGGAGTTCATTTGCTGACGTGTCGTCACTAGAAATTTTAAGGTTTATATTTATAAATTTTAAATTATTATTTGCTTAAGTTGTTATTTTCAAATTTTAAGTTTAGGTTGTTTTACTTAGGTTGTTATTTTTTAAATTTTAAATTATTTTATTTATTTGGGTTATTTTACTTAAGTTGTTATTTTTTAAATTTTAAATTTGATTGACTTTAATTTAAATTTAAATTAAAGTCAATCAAATTTAAAAAATTTTAGTTATGAGTCAAGTATAAAAATATAAGTTATGAGAGATGTAAAGCACCACAATTTAAAGTACATCAATCCCTTTCTTTACATATATTTAAAATCAATCTACTTACTCTAAATGGCTGGTATTCACAAAATTGCAGACATCAATCCTACTATCGATAATTTATGTGTATGTATACGAGTGATACGGTTATGAACACTACCAAGTTACTGATTTTCCATTGCCATACTCAATTGAGATGGTTTGACTCGATGAAGACGTGAGTTTTTTACTAATATCCTTTTATCCATGACTCCAAGGTTATTTATTTATTTATTTAAATTAAAGTCTATGTACATTGGATTAGATATTAAATAAGTCTATATTTAACTTTTTCTTATGTTATTTTCTTTTTTAAGCAGGTATCGAATAAAGCTTGGTGTCATTAATGATTCTGACTGTGCATGTTATGTAGTCTTTGACAAGGAGGCAAAACAAGTTTTGGAAGAGAGCTGTGTAGAGATACTTGATCCACTCCTATTGGTAAGATCTAACCAATATTTATTTCTAAAAGCATTAGTGAAGATATTTTTATTGGTACTGTTCTTGCTGAGTTTGGCCGGTGTATAGCTCGTCCGTCGATGAATGTCTTTAAGCTTCTCGTCGGGATGAGTTATACGTTGGCAATGAGAGAACAAGGGGGTGGGTACCTGCAAAAGACACTCCGACGCTCAAGTCAGTAAAATTTAAATTTTTTTACTTGCCACATTTATAAATTTTCTCTTTACTCAATTTACATTGTTATCTTTTAAATTGTTTTTGCAGAATAGAAGTACTTTCATTTTTTTCTCTCTTTTTAAATACTTTTTCTAAATTTACGTAATTTATAAGGTTATTAATTTTTAGATTGTATTGAATTTTATTTTTTTATCAACAAATAATAGGATTGATACTATTTATGACGAAACTAATAAAATCATTCTTAAATTAACAAATTCCTATATTCTTGATGAACAACGAACATTTAATTAAAAAATTTTATTTAAAAATTTAAAATTTGCACTAGCTAATTAGCAAACTCTATTTAAAAATTTGAAATTTAAAATTCTAATACTAATTCCTAATTAAGTGACTTCTTAACCATTTTCATTTTTAAATTTAAATTTTTTTTATTTGTCACATTTATAAATTTTCTCTTTACTCTATTTACATTGTTATTTTTTATATTGTCTCTATACAACAATAGAAGTACTTTCATCTTTTTCTCTCTTTTTAATTATAAGATATTCATTTTCAATTTCATTATTTAAAGAAACGAAAAAAAAAAGATTTTAACTATTAATAGAATTTATTGACTGTGAGATTAAACTTATTATTATTTGTTAAAAGTTTTTACTAGAATTTTGATATTAGAACTCATTTATCTAATAAAATAAAATATTTTGTGATTAAAATATATTTATAACTAAAATTTTCGACAAAAAATATTTAAAAAAGTAATTTGGAGTATTACGACAATTCTCTCGATAAAATGCTTAACAGATTTTTTAAATAAATAAAATTAATCAAATATTTTCTTATTTTAAAAAATATATATTTTTATATTATATTACACATTTCATAAGTGTATCTTTATCTTTATAGCAATAGCAATACAAATAGGGAGCTCTTTTTATGCTGACGTGGTGCTCATACATTGAGTTTAGAAATTTATTTGCTTAAATGTCGACACTAAAAACTTTTAAACTCTTATTTATAAATTATAACATATTTTATTTACTTAGGTTGTTACCTTTTGAATTTTTAAATACACTTTCTTAGGTTGTTGGATATTTAGTTTTTAATATTGTTGAACTAATAATTTGCTTAGGTATCATCACTAAAAATTTTTAAAATGTTATTTATAAATTATAATTTATTATTTGCTTAAGTTGTTACTTTTTAAATTATAATATTAAAGTAAATAGAATTATCAATCTTATTAAAATGTAAGGTTATTTATACTATTTTAAAAAAAATTAATTTGATATTTTTCTATACTTAATTCTATTTCTAATGTTGTTTCGACAAAATTGAATTAATTTAGGAAATTTTATTTAAAAATTTAAAATTTGTACTAGCTAATTAAAAAACTCTATTTAAAAATTTAAAATTTGAAATTCTAATACTAATTCCTAATTAAGTGACTTCTTAACCATTTCGATTTTTAAATTTAAATTTTTTTACTTGCCACATTTATAAATTTTCTCTTTACTCAATTTACATTGTTATCTTTTAAATTGTTTTTGCAGAATAGAAGTACTTTCATTTTTTTCTCTCTTTTTAAATACTTTTTCTAAATTTACGTAATTTATAAGGTTATTAATTTTTAGATTGTATTGAATTTTATTTTTTTATCAACAAATAATAGGATTGATACTATTTATGACGAAACTAATAAAATCATTCTTAAATTAACAAATTCCTATATTCTTGATGGACAATGAACATTTAATTAAAAAAGTTTATTTAAAAATTTAAAATTTGTACTAGCTAATTAGCAAACTCTACTTAAAAATTTGAAATTTGAAATTCTAATACTAATTTCTAATTAAGTGACTTCTTAACCGTATCGATTTTTAAATTTAATTTTTTTATTTGTCACATTTATAAATTTTCTCTTTACTCTATTTACATTGTTATTTTTTATATTGTCTCTATACAACAATAGAAGTACTTTCATCTTTTTCTCTCTTTTTAATTATAAGATATTCATTTTCAATTTCATTATTTAAAGAAACGAAAAAAAAAAGATTTTAACTATTAATAGAATTTATTGACTGTGAGATTAAACTTATTATTATTTGTTAAAAGTTTTTACTAGAATTTTGATATTAGAACTCATTTATCTAATAAAATAAAATATTTTGTGATTAAAATATATTTATAACTAAACTTTTTGACAAAAAATATTTGAAAAAGTAATTTGGAATATTATGACGATTCTCTCATAAAATGCTTAACAGATTTTTTAAATAAATAAAATAAATCAAATATTTTCTTATTTTAAAAAATATATATTTTTATATTATATTACACATTTTTTTTTTGTTGTTATTTTTTAAGTTATAATTAATTTTTTAATATAAATACTTACACGTATTAAATTAGTAAAACGAAATCTAGAAATTTTAATATTGATTTCGATGTAAATTTATTTATTTAGATTTATTTTAAGATTTATTCTATAAATTTAAATTTATTTATTTTAGTATTCTCTATTTAGATTGTTATTTTAATTTTATTTTGTTATAAATATTTTTGTAATATTAATTTTTTTTGTGCTGGAAGGATTTTAATTTGTCGAGAAAAAAAATATTTTTGGTGAATAAATATTTTTTTATTTTTTATTTAAAATATTATTATTGGTATGTTAATATTAAAAATATAAAAGATAAAACATATTTAAAAAAATATATTATAAGATCAAATAATTTTATGATTGTGGGTATTTATCTACACGGGAGGCTATATGGAGAATTTTGGCTTATGATATTCAGTTATGAGATTAATATTTTATTTACCTAGAAAATAAAATATCATCTTTAAAGATAATGACAATCTTGAGAAAATTATTGATTAAGAAAAAAGAAAAGGTACGATGTTCTTAATATGGATAGGAGGTCAACAAAGAATTTGAAGCAGGTCAAACTTTAACGCATGCTGAGTTTCAAATCAATTTGTTTATAAAATAGAAGAAAGGGAATGATATCCACACAAGAAAGAGTATTTTATCGAGAGATTAAACTATGTTTCACCGGATACATCTGATATCTACTATATGAGAATTTTATTAATTATTCAAAAAAATTGCGTAACATATGAGTCTATTAGGATAGTTAATGGGATTACATATCCTAACTTCTAAGATATTTTCTATTTTATGGGACTACTGTGTGACGATAGAAAATTCATTGCAGCTATTAACGAGGTCTGGTCATCAATTGAGAAAACTGTTTGTGATGCTGTTGATATCTAATAGTGTTAACAAACTAAAACATATTTAGAATGCAACTTAACTAAGGTATTTCACTATGTGGTCAATTATTATCGTATGTAGAACTTTACTTGCCAAAATCAGTGTTTACCAATGGGCAACTTTACGTCATTTGGTAAAGAATTAAGAGTCGCAATGGCTTGAATATTCTAATTCTAAATAAAGACAGTAATCCAAACTCATCAACAACAAATATCGCGTTCAACAAAGTTTTTAATAATATTTGGATAAGAAAATAGTATTTTCATTTTAGTAACATGTTATGATTTGCACTTTTATACAAATATTTGTCGTAGATATAACAAATTTATTAACTATACTTTCAGACTTGAAATAAAATGTGTAACATGGAGCACAACATCATATGCCAATTACCTTTCTAATGAGGTTAGTAAAATATTAGGTTGTTGATAAATTTTCATTAGTTTTATAATATATAGTTTAATGTAAAATTAACAAGCTATTATTACAGTTATATATGTTTTTATTTTTTCAGGTCTCTTTTCTTATAGCTCAAGAATATTATAGACTTCAAACTGTTCTATTTGTATTTTACTTTAAATAAAGATAAAATAACATATTAAATACGTTTATTATATAATGACAATGATAATGTTGTACTAAACTTGAAAATTTTATAATTATAAAATATTATTTTTATTTATCATGTGAAATTAAAATATAAGCCCGTGCATTGCACGGGTTCAACACTAGTAATTGATACAAAATTTAAAAATTAAACCCAAAAAGTAATTAAAAATAATAAAATAAAAAAATAAAAAAATTAATGCAAGGAACAAAACGAAAGTACACTGAAACAAAATAAAAAGGACCACGAAAATAAAAGAAAAAAAATAAGCAAGTTAAACTAAAGAATTTAAGAAACTAATAAAAGAAAATGAAAATTAAAAAGAAACTAAAAAAACGAAGATTGGGGACGTTAACGAGAAGAAAGAGAAAAATAAATAAATAAAGGAAAAGAATAAAAAATAAAAATAACTATTACTAAAAAAAATAACTAATTAAAGAAAAAATTATCTAATCTAAGCAATCAAAAAACGAGTAGTTGTCAATCACGGTCAATTTCTAGCAATGACGTCAAAAATTTGGTGCGGAATTTATAATCCACAAACTAACCGGCAAGTGCACTGGGTCATACCAAGTAATACCTCAAGTGAGTGAGGGTCGATCCCATGAGGATTGATGGATTAAGCAACAATGGTTGAGTGATTTACTTAGTTAGACAAGCAGAAAATAGTGTTTGAGTGTTCAAAAGCATTAAACAGTAATTTAGAGAATCAGAAAGCAAGGAATAAATTGAGGTACAATATATATAGAGAAAACAGTTAAGGCTTTAGAGTTATCTATCTCCCGGATTTGACTTTTCTTACTAACTATTTTAATCATGCAAGATTTAATTCATAGCAAATTATAAGTGGCTAAATCCTAATTCCTTAGACATTTTTAGCCTTTTCTAAAATTCATCAACCGCCAATTCCTTGGTCACTTAATTCCAATTAGAGGGTGAAGTTCAATTCTAGTTTATATGCCACAAAAATCCTAATTACCCAAATATAAGAGAATTATATGTCACATATCCCGTTAAATCCAGATAATTAGAAATTTATGAGAATATGTTTTCAACCTGTTGTCCAAGTAAAGAGTTTTTCCAAGTTATACAAGAACTCAATTAAAAAGAGTGTCATACTTCCGTTCCACCCAAATTCATAAAATAAAGAACGAAAATAATTCTTGAATTATAAATCCGTACATGAATTAAAATAGAAAAGTAATATTGTCAATCCATACAATAGACAGAGCTCCTAACCTTAACAGTGGAAGTTTAGTTGCTCATGGTTCAGAAAGAAAATTAGGATTCAGGTAAACTGTAAAGTACGGAATGAGGTAGAAGAGAAGAGAGATTCTTTTCCCTTTTATATCCAATTCTAATTAATGTAAAATATATTTCCTAAAAGTAAATAATATCTTTTTCTATTTTTAAATAAAATAAAGTTTAAATTAGAATTAATAGGAGATTGCGTACTTGCTTCTTGGAGAGTTGGGGACCACTTGATTCCTTAATAATCCACGCCTAACTTGAGAAATCTCAAGTTAGGCGCAGCCTTAGCCGAATTGATGGAGAAGAAGTATGGACTATTATATATCGTTGGAAAGCTCTGAAAATTAGCTTTTCAACGCCACTAAAATCACGTCAATTAGACCTCTGTAGCTTGATTTATCCAGGTTTGAGTGAAGAGAGGTCAGGGTTGACAGCATCATTCGCCCTTCTTCTCTTTTTCTGCGGAAATTCCATCAAATCCATCCGAATGCTACCTAAAATAAACAGAATTGCACGCGACTCAAAGTAGCATCCATAGTGGCTAAAAGATAATTAAATCTTGATTAAACTCAACAAATTAAATACAAATTCACTAGGAAAAGGTAGAAAAGATGCTCACGCATCTAATTCACGGAAAGTGAACGTTTGTGCAGCAATGTTATTGCTCCCTGTGTCGTTGTTTCCTTCTTTATTTAATATTTTAGGTTCTGTTTGTTGTCTTGTCCTTGTGTTATTCTGATAATGATTATTTAGTTAGTTAAATCCATGTTTTAATCATTATTTAGTTTGTTCAAATTCAGATATGCAATGTTCATGTCATGCATTAAGAATCATAGAAAATACCACCACATTTAAGTAAATAAGACTAATCTTAAATATAAACTCAATTTTTCATACAATACATCACTTCTTTTTCTTTTGAATTCAAGCTCAGTGAGCAATACGTGAGACAATTTTTTTTAACTAAAAACAGATGACAGAATGAAACTAAATCTAAGAACTGAAAGTACTAAAGATCATGCAAGCAATTAAAACAACAGAAAACAAAAGGCAACAAAATAAGAACTGAAGAGAAATAGAATAAAAAGAATTCAACCACCTTAGTTATGTTGGTGGCCATCTCATTCCTCCGTGAAGAACATTCATCTCTCTTTAGTGCTATTAAAATAAACAGAAAAGGCCAAAAACAAAGCGACAACACCAAACTTAAAAGTTTACTTGTCCTCAAGCAAAGAAAATCTGAAAATAGAGTGTAAAAATTTCTTCTTAATTGCTCTTGTTCCTTTTCTAATCATTCTGCATGACCAAAACACATGTAAAACAAGAAAAATTCTAAAAAAAAATTAAATAAAGTAATTTAAAACCAAAACTAAAATAACTATAATATTAAAATAAAAATAACTATAAAATTAAAATCAAAGCAACTGCAAAACCAAGGATACTAGTAGTTGAGTTGCCTCCCAACAAGCACTTATTTAATGTCACTAGCTTGGCACTTGATTGTTGAATTTTCTTCCTCTTCTTCCAGTTGGTTAAAAAAATGACTCTAAGGGGGGAGAGGTGAAGATTAGTGCCCCTGATATAAAGTCTTCCTAACAAGCTTTCTTTTATTGTGATTAGCTTGATTCACCTTACTTGTTGGGGTAGAGGTTGGATTATTTTTTGTTGACCTTTTCTTCTTTATAGATATTTTCTTCTCTTTTTTGGTCTCAATTCCCTTTTTTGTGCTTTCCTTGATTGCCTTCACTTCTTTGATTTCAAAATTTGGATGTTGTGTGATGGTTAGAGTGTACCCTTCATCAAAAACTTCTTGAATTGGTGGTTCAATAAACTCACCCTCTATGCCATTTTCTGCTTCATTGGAGTGTAGATTTCCATAATTGTTTTCATCCCTTGCAACCTCTTTGTTTGTGCATCTTCCTTTTTTGTTGGTGCATCTTCCTCCTTTGTTTTTGCATCTTCCTATTCTTTCATGTGTGTGGGTGAAAAATTCTCTAATTCATTGGAGTATAAACTCCTTTGATTGATTTCCTCACTTTCTTCCATAGGATTTTACATTATATCTCTTGGGAAGGAATTTGCTTGTTCCTCTTCTTGGGACTTGATAATCAACTGCACATATTTCTCTACATTTTTGACACTCGTCCTTATATCATGTATGAATTATTTCATGAGAAACTCAATAGATGATGGTTATTGATATGAATAAGAAGGAGATGATGGTTCTTGATAAGAGTAAAAAGAGGATGGTTCTCGGTATTAATAGGAAAATGGTGGCTCTTGATATGGGTAAAAGGATGATGGTTCTTGATATGGATAGAGAAGTGGTAGCTCTTGGTATAGATAGGGAGATTGTGGCTCTTGGTATGAATATGGAGACGATGGTTCTTGATGGATAGGATATGGGACATTGAAATTTTTTTGCTCTTGACCTTGCCAATCAAAATCCGGGTAGTTCCTCCATCCACAATAATATGAATCACTCCTTGAGTGTGAGTAGTAACCCATGTGATCTCTCTCCATTATTTTTCTTAGCACAAAACACCAAAAAAATTAAACGTACCATGTGGTAAACAGCATGTGGTAAACAAGAAAGTAAAGAAGAAATAACAGATTTTTTTTGAAAAATAAATAAAATAAAGAATAATAAAAATAAAAGAAAAAATTGAAAATAAATGAAAAGAGATGAACTAATAATTTAAAAATTAAACAAAGAAAAATATTAATATTTTAAAAAAAATATTTTTAAAAGAAAAATTACTATAGAACACCAAATTTAATTTTAAAAATTAAGAAAAAATAATTGATACAAAATTCGAAAATTAAACCTAAAAAGTAATTAAACTAATAAAATAAAAAAATAAAAAAATTAATGCAAGGAAAAAAACGAAAGTACAATGAAACAAAATAAAAAGGACCACGAAAATAAAAGAAAAAAAAGAAAGTTAAACTAAAGAATTTAAGAAACTAATAAAAGAAAATGAAAATTAAAAGGAAACTAAAAAAAAAGCGAAGAAATGGGACGTTAACGAGAAGATAGAGAAAAAAATAAATAAAGAAAAAGAATGAAAAATAAAAATAACTAATACTAAAAAAAACAACTAACTAAAGAAAAAATTATCTAATCTAAACAATTAACAATCACAGTCAATTCCCGGCAACGACGCCAAAAACTTGGCGTGAAATTTATAACCCACAAATTAACTGATAAGTGCCCCGAGTTGTACCAAGTAATACCTCAGGTGAGTGAGGGTCGATTCCACAAGGATTGATGGATTAAGCAACAATAGTTGAGTGATTTATTTAGTTAGACAAGCAGAAAATAGTGTTTGAGTGTTCAAAAGCATTAAACAGTAATTCAGAGAATCAGAAAGCAAAGAATAAATTGAGGTGAAATATATATAGAGAAAACAGTTAAGGCTTCAGAGTTATCTATTTTTTGGAATGACTTTTCTTACTAACTATTTTAATCATGCAAGATTTAATTCATGGCAAACTATAAATAGCTAAACCCTAATTCCTTAGACCTTTTTAGCCTCCTCTAAAATTCATCAACCGCCAATTTCTTTGTCACTTAATTCCAATTAGAGGGTGAAGTTCAATTCTAGTTTATATGCCACATAAATCCTAATTGCCAAAATATAAGAGGATTATATATCACGTATCCTGTTAAATCCATATAATTAGAAATTTAGGAGAATATGTTTTCAAGTTGTTGTTCAAGTAAATAGGTTTTTCAAGTTATACAAGAACTCAATTAGAAAGAGGGTCATACTTCCGTTCCACCCAAATTCATAAAATAAAGAACGAAAACAATTCTTGAATTATAAATCAGTACATGAATTAAAATAGAAAAATAATAATTATCAATTCATACAATAGACAGAGCTCCTAACCTTAACAGTAGAGGTTTAGTTGCTCATGGTTCAGAGAGAAAACTAGGATTCAGGTAAACTGTAAAATGCGAAATGAGGTAGAAAAGAAGAGAGATTCTTTTCCCTTTTATATCTAATCCTAATTAATGCAAAATATATTTCCTAAAACTAAATAATATTTTTTCCTATTTTTAAATAAAATAAAGTTTAAATCAGAATTAATAGGAGATTGCATGCTTGCTTCTTAGAGAGTTGGGGACCACTTGATTAATCCACGCCTAACTTGAGAAATCTCAAGTTAGGCGCAGCCTTGGCCGAATTAATGGAGAAGAAGTATGAACTATTATATATCGTTGGAAAGCTCTGAAAGTTAGCTTTCCAACGCCACTAGAATCACGTCAATTGGATCTCTGTAGCTTGAGTTATTTAGGTTTGAGTGCAGAGAGATTAGGGTTGACAGCATCATTCGCCATTCTTCTCTTTTTCTGCGGAAACTCCGTCAAATCCATCCGAATGCTACCTAAAATAAACAGAATTGCACACGACTCAAAGTAACATTCATAGTAGCTAAAAGATAATTAATTCTTGATTAAACTCAACAAATT
Organism: Arachis duranensis; assembly: GCF_000817695.3. NCBI lineage: Eukaryota > Viridiplantae > Streptophyta > Magnoliopsida > Fabales > Fabaceae > Arachis > Arachis duranensis. The sequence goes on from NC_029776.3 coordinate 6,004,703, forward strand.
AAATGCAAATTCACTAGGAAAAGGTAAAAAAGATGTTCACGCATCAAGTAGCAGCTAATTCACGGAAAGTGAACGTTTGTACAACAATGTTATTGCTCCCTGTGTCTTTGTTTCCTTCTTTATTTAATATTTTAGGTTCTGTTTGTTGGCCTCCCCTTGTATTATTTTGATAATTATTATTTAGTTAGTTAAATCCATGTTTTAATTTTGCAGAATCTAACCCTGGAGCACTATACAAACTACAAAATCTCAGAGCTTGAAACTGTTGTTCTTGCACTTGTAGATTTGCAGTTCAACACCAAAGCCAGTTCCCTGAATGCTATCGTGAAAAGCATAAACAACATAATGCTATCGTGAAAAGTATAAACAACATAAGGTAAAAATTTGGTGTTTATTATCTTCACTAATAAAAATAATTTTCTAAATTAATTTTTAAAAGAATATTTTATCTGATATTTAATTTTTATTAAATTTTAATTATTAAATTAGTCTTTAAATTTCTCCAGGTTATATTTATTACTTACTACCTGAATGGACTAATATGAGAATTTAAAAATCTTTAAGGACTTTTATTAAATAACGTATAAAGTTATAAAAAAAATTATATAAAGATTTGTATAAAATCTTTAGCAAAATTTAACATGTAAATGATATGTCTAACAAAATATTAAAATAAAATATTGAGGCTAATTTTCGTAATTAAAATTTGTTTGGTATGGAAGTGTTCGACTAAATATTCTATTTGAACTAATTTGGGTATTCCTATTTGATAACTATTGGTGAATTAATCGACATATAAATGCTTATAATATTAGAGTTCATTATGGCTATTATTGTCCATGAAAATGAGTATTATACGGCCCATTGTGATCTTTGCGGTGTTATATTTTTGAGTTCGTTATGGCTATAATAGTCCATTTTAGCATTGATATGCCTTGTGGCCCGTCACTGTAAATTGCTATACGAATAATTTTTGTTAAAGAGATGTTCTATTGTTATCTTCATTGTGGAATCAGCCCAAGTATTAATGGCTAATCTTGGTTTCAATGTTTTGTAATGCTGGTTATTCAATAATGTAGGGATAGGAACATGTATGGATCAGATTTCTTTTGTTTTGAGTTTTGACACTTAGTTTACCTTTGCTGAAAGTTTTTTTCTGGTATCAAGATGAGTGTGATTATTAGTTCAACTTGCGTCAGATATTTTGATTTGGCAATGGCAGAAAATGAAAAGGGCTAAAACATAGGATTATCTCATTTGCAGCTTTTTCATCATTCATAGATATTGAGAAAATTTTATTTACAAGGATTCCTATTTTACTATTGGATTTGTGTCCTTGATTCATATGTTACTTAATGGTTTTTTTAATAAAACTAGTGTTATATATACATGAGGGATTCCAACAAATTTTCTTCGCTATAACTTCCCTCTCCTATCTGGTTTGCCAAAGTTGACACAAATGGCAACATTTTCTTGGGTTCTCTATCTTTCTTTCTTTTTTTAAATTTTAATTGAATTAGAATTAAATTATAAATTTTTTAAGTTATAAGAACCTTGATATCTATTAATATATAATAAGCAACCAGTAATATTAGAGAGTTTTAGCGCCCTTCAAGGAATTTCTGGCTCCTAGAAGTTTCTGATACACAAGGCATATGGAAGTCCGGATCACTTGCCTTCTGCACACACTTGGTACTTTATTTCATAAAATATATTTTTTTAAAAATAATTATCTGTTTTTGTTTTGTTAGTTCATGAGTATATTTTCATGATTTGACGAATCACATAATGAGACTTATTTCTCCATACAAGTAATTGTATCATTTTACTCTATTTCCTTCAATTCATCATATTCTATACCATTTCATATAGATTATATGCATGTGTAAAATAAAAACACACACTATCCATGAATGGTAAATTAATTACATTTTTTTATAGAAAGGAAAAGTCTCCGCAAATTAGGTAAATTAGTAATGAGGACTGTAAAGAACTGTGGCTAATTTGGTTTGTTGATGTTGTGATACATCATCCATTTGACACTCTTGGTTGCTTTTGTAGCACATAAACCTTCCAAAATAAGTATTCTAAGAGGATGGTCATTCAAAACGCAAGCCAGTGCCTATTAGGGTCGATAAAGAATAGTAATTAGCTCTAATGATGTGCAGAAACTTGTTTTCTGTAAATTATTGGTTTAGGGGAAGCAAGCAAACTATAATGAATCCATATTGGTTTATTGATGTTCACTGTCGATTTGCACAAGTATAAAATTATTGGTTGGTATACTGGTGTTAAGATTTGTAGCTGGACCAAGTCACAGCTTCGAGGACAGTGTGGTTGCTACAAGCATTCATTCTATGTTATTGAGAGCCATAGGTAAAGTAACTTGACTTATTGTAATCTTTTATTTGTTTTAATTAACTGCCATCTTCATTTTTTTTACGGCTTTGAAATGAAATAAGTTGCATATGCAATGCTAGTTGCAAAATATCAAAAGATATCTAAGCTGTTTTTATGTTGCAACAATAGACTCATCGGATTAGATTTGCGAATCACTGGATGTGTAATTGCATATGGAATGCTAGTTGCAAAATTTCAAAAGAATTTTTGGACATATTAATTGAAGATATTGAGTAAATAACTATGTTGATTTATGAAAGATTTAAGATTTTGATAAAAGTTTACCTGTGTAGTGACAAGTTTATATATATGTTTTTACTTTTATGCGGAAGTTTATATATATATGTTGAATTGGTTGATATATATATAATTATTTTGGTTTATGATTTTAAAAGTATATATGAATTTTGTATGAAATATTAGGATAATATATGTGAAAAAAAATTTTTAACCTAACTTATGGCCACGTTTAAAAAGCGTGGCTATATCTTACTATTGGGCTCAGTAGGCACGCTTATTAAACGTGGCCATAACCTGGAAATAGGCACGCTTTAAAAGTGTAGCAATTATCTTGCTCTATCAGCACGTTTTGTAAGCGTAACCGTATCTTTTTGTAGACATAAATAGCCACGCTTAAAAAGTGTAGCTATATCTTCCTCTATCGGCACATTTAAAAAGTGTAGCCATATCTTCATCTATCGGCACACTTTAAAAGCATATCCAAAACAAAGATTCTGAGATGCTTCAGAAGCGTGGCGATACGTAAACTTTTCGGTACGCTTTTAAAGCGTGCCGATAGGTTAATACATATGGCTACGCTTTTAAGTGTGGCAAGAGTTGAAAGCGTGGCAAAAAAGGCGTGCCAATGGATCTACAAAAGTGTGGCGATAGAGCAATCGACTCGCTTGCGGATGTGACCATTTCAAAAGCGTGCCGATAGCTCAAAAAATGTGGCAAAAAGCTGTCAGCACCCTTTTTAGCATTTTTCAACACGCTTTAAAAGCATGGCAGAAAACTTATTTTCTTGTAGTGTTTTGCCTTTCAAAGTCTTAATAAAACAATATATAGTAGCTAAGTATGTATACATAATCATTTTAGGTTCGGCTCACGGATTGACTAAAATAACAGGCGAGTGTAATTTTGAAATTTAAATTAAATGATTACTAAAAGTTTACAAGTCATTTAAATAACGTGAATATAATTTTTATACATAAAAAGAAAAAGAAAAATCATATTTAAATAATCAAGGTTGAGATTAATTTTTTTTTTATTTTTAATTTTATTCTTAAGAACAAAAATGAAACTTAATTCATTGGTTAAAAATTATTCTTTATTTTATCATCTTTATTTTAAATTTATTTAATGTATGAATTCAATTTATCAAATTATTAACTAATCAAACTTGAATGGATCCACAAATCAACTTAACTCCCTTTTGTTTCATGTTCTCTTGTTTATTTAGGCTGTGTTTGTTTACAGAAACAGGACACTAAGACAGGGATACAAAAACACAAAATCGTGTTTGACAGAACAGACATAGATAGAGACACTGAATTAGTGTATTTTGTGTCCATCCTAATAGAAAAGACACGGAAAAACTAATAAGGGACACAACTTATTTTTTTTCGTTCATTATTCTTGTTAATTTTTCATAATTATATTTTTTATTATTATATTTTTTATCTTAAATTTTTTAAATAAAAAAATGAAAATAAATTAGATTTTCATAATTTGTTATAGTTTATCAACAAACAGAATATAAGAACACAAAATTTTGTGTCTCTATCCTTTATATATTGTTCTCGTTGTCCTGTTCTCAAAAACAAACACAGCCTTAATTTCTGATTTTGTGTTCTTTTCATTTTTTCCCTTTTACTTTTCAATTTCTGCTATTTTGGTTTCTGCTTCTAGATTTCTAATTGTTAATGATTCTGTTCTAGATAAAAATAATTTGTTTGTGGTTTATTTCTCTCTTTTGTGATAATATCTTTTGTAGTGATAAAGGTTTCTCTTTATAGGTGTTATGGTATTTGTAGTAGGTTTGAAAAAAATATCCTAAAAAAAGAACTTGTTGTTTATGAAAATTTTTACAAATTTAAAAAGTATTTAAATTTATTTGAACAAAAATATTTTATTGTAGCACAGTATGCCTGAGTAAATTTATAAATAAAAAAGACTTAAATTTGTCTCTATTTCTACTTATAAAATACTTTAGAATTGAATATTGTGTTTTTTTTTTATCATATTATAGTTCATCATAATAGATATTTATATTCTTTATTAGATATAAATCTTATACTTTTTCAACGATTTGTAAGTATCGTTTGATTTTTTTTTATAATTGAAAGTTTTGTTTCTTCTCTCCAAAAAAACAATTTAAATTGTTGGTTTTTTTTTCTCATGGGAATTTGTTGGTTCGTCCTTCTATAACAAGAATTAATATATTTCTATTAGAATTGGAGAATACTTGTGTATGGTTGTCAACTTACGATCGTACATACTCACATATTATTTAGTAAGAGGCCCATTGGGTTTTCTTCTCATATTAGTTTATTGGGTTTTCTGTTTTTGGTCATCCATGTTCTTGGATACATACTCTCTTTGGGCAAAAACCTATTGAGACCAAGTTTAAGGCATTAGAAAGTGATGTGCAAATGGGCCAAATAGGGGTATAATTGAAAGATTACGATAATCAGAACAAGGGAACCCGGTTGTTACTGGATGCGGCGGGCTCCTCGGGAATGAAGAAAGAAAGTGGATTGCAGGCTTCACCCACAGGATAGGGGTTGGAACGACATTTCTGGCAGAATTCTGGGGAGTGAAGAATGGCCTCAATGTAGCGTGGACCATGGGCTTCAAGAGAGTGGTGGTGGAAATTGATTTTGCAGCAGTGGTCAGCCTTTTGAATGGAGAAAAGAAACTGGAAAGTCATCCCAATACAAATGTTAGAGAGATAAATGACATGAGAAAGAAAGACTGGAACATATTCTTTGTACAAAATTATAAAAAAGGTAATAGATGTGCAGATTACCTTACAAAAATGAGCTTAAAGATAGAATCAGAGTTTGTTTTTTGGGATATACCTCCCCCTGAGGTAGTGAGAATCTTGAGTGAAGATGATAGAGGGGTTATCTTAACCCGTTTAGTTTGTAATTAGATTTTTTTTTCGTCTGGGCTTTTGCCCCTCTATAATATAAAAAAAGGGATAAAAATGACGCTGTTAAAAAAAGTGAATACGTGCCTAGTGCTCTGAAATTGTGACAAGAAGAAAGAGTGAGAGGAGCAAAAAATATCTACAAAACTAAAAGATTACATCCCATAGAGGCAATGAGAGGGTAAGCATTTCTTCTGTTTTGTAGGTCTTTATGAGCATTCGTGGATTTATCCCATTTTTCATGTTTCGATTTTTAAGAAGTTTCATGATGATTCAAATTTCGATATCTGTCATTTTCTAAAGAAACTTTTGAAGTTAGTCTAATTTTACTTCTTCGAGAAGTATTAGCAAAATGCACCTTAATAAAAAGCTAGGATTCTATTCATCAACTCTTGATCTAATGACAAAACACTCATAATTCAGAAGTTACTTAAGAGGATACTTCAAATATCATGGACGTTTTTACTATTTTCAACTTTACGGACAAAATTAATCCATATGAGGAGAATAATAATGTGCAAATAGGTCAAATAAGGATATAATTGAAAAATTATGATAATGAGGAGAAAAATGATTTTAACAAAGAAAATAAACACATGACTAATGTCCTTAAAGTTGTGACAGTAAAAAGGAATGGAAGGAGAAAAAAATACCTACAAAACTAAAAAATTACATTTTATAAAGATAATGAGTGTAAGTATTTCTTCTTCTCTTTTATAAGTCTTTATCTCTCATCCTTATTCTCTCTAATTCTTCTCCACTCTTCTCCAAGTGACACTTGCAGACTTGGTACTATGTGATTTCCGTGGCTTGTCATTAAGTTTCCATCACAACAATTGTTATTGTCACGTGGGAAAAAAAATTTCTGTTTCCAATTATTCATGGATTTCGACGAAACCCATAAAACTGAGAAAAGCATTCACGGCTTCATGCTCATCATGTTTTCTCAATTTTGGTCTTGGCATAGAAGTTTTTCTTTTCGGACCAGGTCCATTCTAGGTTAGTATATCTGTCAAAAAGGCTTTTGCAGCATCAAGCCACCAACTGTTGACCCAAAACATATTCACAATCGTGAAGTTTTGTAAAAGAAAAGAAAATAGTATGAAAATTATTTTTCATTTTGTATCTTTTTTTTTGTCTATGAAATTGTTTAACAAACCCAACCAAATAATACACAAAAATCTTTACATGCTATCTTCTACCATATATTCATATCTTTCTTGTGAAGCCATAAATTGTTGGGCCAACCGTGGGGAGCTCTCGACAATCGGGGAGATTTCGGGGAGGAATCAAGTGAGAGAACATAAGATGAGAAGACACCACATCCAACTCAAAACCTTAAGGTGTCAAGTTAATGGGTCTCTCATCTTATAAACTCCTCACTCTTCCATGCTTTCTTAGATGTGGGACTAACTTCAACACTCCTCACACTTGCAACACTAACAATCTCCCCCTCAAGTGTGAGCCTCCACATCAAGCATCAACTCCCCTCTAGCTCCTCCACCACCATGAGTATTCGTCCATCACACCGCCGCAAAATACCGCGGGACACGCCGCCCGGACCACCTTTGCCGGGAAGACTTTCGATGCTTCACCTTGAATACCCCTTAAAACCACCAGACCGATTAACCATCGGCTCTGATACCACTTTGTTGGGAAAACTCAACACAGGTTTAAACCAAGAACCTGTCTAACAGCTGAAGCACCAAAAATAATATCCTAATGTTCATCTCCACACCAGGAATAACATACTAAAATTTCATAAGAAATGGAGCAAGTTTACCAAGTCAATGTGATCAAGGTTGGCTTGCCCTTTTCCCCCAATTTTCTTTCTTCTCTCGACGCCGAAGCTGGCTTCGTTTTTCCTTTCATTCAAAAAATGAATGAATCCATCTTCTCTCTCTTCCCGTGGCTATATGCCACTTCTTGTTTTTTTTTTTTTAAGTTGTGTGGGCCCCACTTGATATTTGGGGACCCACCAACAAATCTCCCCCTCACCAATTCAAGTGGGGACAGGCTGCTCCACCAAGCCCGCCTTCTCTTTGCAGGAATCAAACTTCACTGCAGGTAAACTCTTAGTCATCATATCTGAACCATTATCATCAGTATGGATCTTCTCAAGTGCATATGACTTCATCTCAAGCGCTTGACGTATCCAATGATACCTCACCTCTATGTGCTTCGATCTGGAATGAAACGTCGGATTCTTGCTGAGATGGATAGCACTCTGACTGTCACAAAATAACACAAACTTCTCTTGATTGATGCCTAACTCTTGTAGGAATTTCTTCATCCACAAGAGTTCCTTAGAAGCTTCAACAACAGCAATGTATTCTGCCTCTGTAGTAGACAAAGCAACACATTTCTGAAGTCGAGATTGCCA
>NC_029776.3:6014767-6040694 GCF_000817695.3 Arachis duranensis
AAGACGCTTAGTCCTTTCTCGCTCAAGTGACCAAGACGTATATGTCACAAATCAGAAGAGGAATCATCAGCTACATTCACATCTTCTTTGCACAACTTTGCTTGCAACCGGTAGAGAGTAGTGAGACTATTGTCTTCTCTAGCAACAATGAGAGCTCCTTTGGTAATCTTGTATTTTTCACTACCAAAGGAAGTGCAATACCCCTCTTGATCCAATGCCTTCACTGAAATGAGATTGAACCGCATATCTGGCGCATGCCTAACATTCTTCAACTGCAACTTGCATCCCATATTAGTTTCAAGCCACATATCACCCATACCAATGATATCACACACTCCTTTATCTCCCAATTTGATCTTGCCAAAATTTCCAGCAGTATAGGAAGTGAAAAATTCACGCCTCGGAGTGACATGACATGAGGCACCAGAGTCCATAATCCAAGTGGAATCATCACAGACAAGATTCACATAATTTTCATCATATGTGATAAGAACATCTTCATAAACAATAGCAGCAGTTTCTTTATCACTATCTTTACCTTTGTCTTCATTTCTTCCCCTTGATTGTTCTCTTTTCAAGAACCTGCAATACCTCTTGATATGCCCTGGCTTGCCACAATGGTGACAAATGAACTCCTTTCTTGGCTTGTACTTTTCTCTTGACTTGCTTCGACTCTCTGACCTATCAGAACTGTGAGTTTTTCTACTTTGACTTCTCCCCCGTGACTCTGAAACAAGTGCTTCTACTTTGACTTCTCCCCCGTGACTCTGAAACAAGTGCTTCTGATTGGGAGGCTTTTGGAGCTGAGTTAGTCAGTGTCATACAAATCCTTGCTATACAGCATATCTTCCATGAGGGTCTTCCAAATTGAATAATTTTGAGAATTCAGTTTGACCATATTCGGTCCATGAGTATTTTCCTCCATTTAATCAGCACAGAAATAAACAACCAAAGCTTTGGATACCACTTTGTTGGGCCAACCGTGGGGAGCTCTCGACAATCGGGGAGATTTCGGGGAGGAATCAAGTGAGAGAACATAAGATGAGAAGACACCACATCCAACTCAAAACCTTAAGGTGTCAAGTTAATGGGTCTCTCATCTTATAAACTCCTCACTCTTCCATGCTTTCTTAGATGTGGGACTAACTTCAACACTCCTCACACTTGCAACACTAACATAAATACACCAACAGACCGAGTCAACGTAAATGATCACGCAAACCTTTACCTTTCAACTTAATTAGTGTTAGAATGTGATCTGCTAAGAGGCTAGATGAATGTGGTGATCACAATGGGTTCGAAGCTCTAAAGATTATTAAAACCAAAAAAGTTAAAAGGGTGGTTAAGACAAAATGATGGTATTGGAAGCAGGAGGAATGATTAAAAGATAAAATTCAAGAATGTTTAAGAGCCTCTAGCTAAGTGCATGCTATGTATCATGATTCATATAAATAAGGAGGGTGATTAATCTCAATATAAGATGTCATGCATGTTCACGTTTTGGAAAGTAATTGTGGTGGGCTAAGCCAAGTGGCAATAAGTGTGGCACCATCATTATAAGAGGGTCGAAATCAACAGTGAATTAAAAAAAGAAGCACTTTCCTTGTGAGTTGTGATCGTAGCAAATATAAGTAGTAGTGTGAAGCGCATGAATAATGAGCACAGTGACAATTAAGAAAATTCCATTACCTATGAGAAAGGAAAGAGGGTCAATTCTATAATGTTTTTTTAGTTTAGTGTCTAATTTATCTCATTTATATTTTAAAATAAAAATTAAATATTTAAAATTTATTAAATGTTATCAATTTATTTATTTATTTATTTTGATAAATTAAACACCATATTAAGGAGTAAGGACAACACAGTAATCAACAAAACAAATAATCCAAATCACACACATAGAAGGCCCCAACACCATGATGCTATCCATGCCAATCATGGAGACCATTTAATGAATGGAATGAAAGCACATTTGACTTTCTCCAAAGGAAGATTTGACCACCTTACTACTTTCGGTAGAATATCATCGAATATTAAGCATTTAATATCTTCTTTAAATTAAATTACTAACTATAGCACAAACACATAATTTAGGTTTAATTTGATAAAATTTTTATTTTTTAAAAGTTGTAGCATTTTTCTTTGATAAATTAAATTAAAAATTACTTTTAATAAGTATAAACAATAATAAGTGTATTTAGTAAAATGATTTTTAAAATTTAAAAATATTATAATACACAATAATATAAAAATTAAGTTAATGTATAAAATTATATTAAATTTTTTAATTTTGATAAACACAAACTAATTTTAAAAATTTCTTCTTTAGATATTTTCAAAAGCACCATAATTTATAAAAGTTACAAATATAAACACACAAACTTTTTATTTATCAAACACAAAACAAAATATTTATACTTTTAAAAAAATACAAACACCTCTCTACAAAATTTTGCCCAAGTAAACCTTAGTTGATTTCAAAATCACGGATTATCTGCTATGAAACAAAATAATGGTCACTTCAGTCTAATCAGTGATGTGTATTATAAATTATTAATTAGGAGTGGTTCTGAATGTTTTATCCCTGGAGTTTCGGAACAGGGACGTATCATGTCTCCTTGACTCCTTCTCTTTCAGAGCTTCACCGCCATTTATGATTTGAATTCATATATATTATGAACTTGTTTAATAAGTTATGTTTTAAAAGCAACCGTGAAATTATTGATCATCACTTTCTAGTCCCTACCAAATGTAGAAAATGCGTGCTATGTTATGTTTATTCTTTTTTAGAAAAATTTAGAATGAATTAGTGTTGATAATAAGTTAATAACAACACCCCAAAAAGACAAAATTTTGTAATTAGAAAATTTTTAATTGCGGTTTAAAGTTTAAACCCGATGACCTACGAACCATGTACATTTTAACTCTTATGTTTTAGAAGGGCGTAAATTAAATGGACACTAATTTTTAAGAATGGATTTGCATGGCTGTTTATTATTTTTTTTCTGTTTAATGCACAGATCATTATGTTTATGCTCAAATTCAAAATTAATGGAAGAACAAGAGATTTTCACTATCCAATAACAAGTTTTTCCCTCTAATAATAAAAATATAAAAATCACAGATGGTAGTAGTCAGGAAATAACAAATGCAAGTTCTGTATTTTCAGAAGAGGAAGCATATGATATGTTCCACACATAACACATAGGAACAGATACTCGAGCAGAGAGCCTAGGCCCACTTTCCTTACGAAACCAGGACGAAAGAAGGGTAAAACAGTCAATACATAAGCAACCCCACAGTCTCTCATGACGAGAACCACAGGATTTACCGATTCACGTTAACCCCCTTCCTTATCACTACTTTATGGATGTAAATCTGAATTTGCTAACTCATTGCCCGACATCATAATTCATTAAAATACAAGGTTGAGAGGTGATTTGGCTCATACGATTCATGAATGAACAACAAAATTACCCGTAATGATATTAATAAGCTACGTACATAGATGAACTTTTAATGTGAAATTATCTCATAATGTGCTGTTACGATCAATTCAAAAACAAAAATATATAGGCACGTGAAACTATGTTGACGTTGGGCTAATAAGTTATTATGTGGAAAACGAGTCTGAATCCACCAGCGAAAAAGGAAAAAATCGGCACTTTGAATACAAATATTTAGTATAGAAAATCAGAAATTAGAGAATAGAAAATTGCAGTCTAGGTGTTTGTGTTATAGCATTGTGGCAGAGAGACAAGTTCGCAGTTAAACGGCGCTTCCTGTAGCCGTACCACTACCCTACCCTACCACCCCTGCCATAGTGCCATGTGCCAACCAAAACCAACGCACTATAATCATCATCATCATCATCCTTTTACTTAATGTTACAATTTACAAAGATAACGAAAATCAAGGAACTCAAAAATTAAAGCTACCATGCTGGCTGCTGCACCCTGCAACTGTGTTTGATGCTGTTTCCATTTATGCACCTCTAATTATAATAATTAAACAACAATTGAAGGAAGAACCGATCAAAATCGGAGTTGGGGGAAAAATGAACTAGTTAAAACTTAAAAATAGTCATGAGGAAAGAAAGAAAGATTTACCTATATGTATATGCCCCCCATGGCCCGTGATCGGTAAAAGACAACAATCTGAAACGACCCATAGGTACCAAGAAAGAGAAAATTAAGGGGTAGGCCACACCTCACCACTAAATTAGAGAGAAAAAAAAAAAGCTACAGGCATTATGGAATTGAATGTTGGGAAGAAAGAGAGCATTAGTATATACTGAAGAATCAATAATCAGGCATGAGCTGACTGATTTTGCCTTCATCGAGAGCCATCTTGTGCTCCGTGACTTTCAACCATATGCAAACCCCAGTGAAGCTGAGGACGAGACTGGCAAGGCCACTCCCGAGCCCGATCCCAACAATGGCCAAAACAGAGAGGCCCCTGGTCTTGATGGGCGGAAGAGGGTAGCCGTAGAGATCCTTGTTCCCCAAGAAGGAGGTAGCGTTGAAGCGGGGCAGAGTGCCGGTCCGGTTGGACAAAGAAGGCGGTATGGGTCCGGAAAGCCTGTTATTAGAGACATCGAAGGTGGAGAGCCTGACGAGGAGGCCCAATTGCTGGGGAATGGGACCAGTGAGAAGGTTATCATGGAGGTCAATGACGTTGAGGTAGGCGCACATTGTGAGCTGTGGCGGGATCTGGCCCTGGAGTTGGTTAGAAGAGAGGTTGAGGACGGCGAGGTTGACGAGGGACTGGATGTCGGGAGGGATGGGTCCGGTGAGGGCGTTGGAGGAGAGGTCGAGTGATTGGAGGTAGGTACAGTTGGAGAGGAAGGGAGAGATGGTTCCTCTGAGAGAGAGGTTGTTGAGGGAGAGCCTCAAGATGCGGCCGTTGTTGCAGGTTGCCCCTTGCAGGTTGGATAGTGAGTCGTTGCAGGGTTTTTCCAGATTCTTTTCTATCCAATTCTGTAGGGACCTGTTTGGATCCTCTAACGACTTCGCTAGGTGCCTCAGGCACGCCTCGTCGTTTGGATCTGACTCGCAGCTTCTCATCATCACTGCTAGTGCCACCAACACCACCGCCGCCCCGAATGCTACATCCATCTACCCCTCCGCCACTTCCAGTCAACGGGGCCAAATTTCTTTTTAATTAAGTAAGGTGGTTTGTGAGAGTAGTAAAGCAGTTGGCCAAATTTGGTTAGGGAGAGGAGAGGGAGAGGAAGAAGGGTCGCGCATGCGGAACATATGAAAGTAAGTAATGAGTTGAGCGGAAGTGAAAACGAGCTGGCTGGGTGTGGGGACTCGGGACTCTCCATTTGGACTCGCCTGCAAATGTGACAGCGACATTACACCCAAGGATATTCTTGTCTTTTTACTCCCTCACGTTCGATTTCAAATTACCTTTACTTTTCCATTTATTAATTCTATAGTATACTAATCACCAAGATTCATTGCTTCGGCTGTGGTTGACTTGCCTTCTATAAGTCGACCCGTGCATTATCTGTGTGACCGTATAATTCGCAGGATTCCTATGATTAGGCCTGCTCTGATCATCAATCAATGGCAAAAAACACCAATAATAACAATCTGCATCTACCACTTTCCGCGCTTTCACTCCCAAATCAATCACTTCTTTACAGCCCAACAACCAAAATGAGAGAAAAAACTAAAAAGGGCCAACGAAGCTCATTCAAAACGTAGCCTAAGAATGACTATTATTCTCTCAACAAAACCAACTGGAACATTAGATATACACTAAATTCACGTACATACCATTCATTTATAATTAATAGAATATAAACAATGGCCGTTGGATATTTATTTGTGCTTGGGGGTATATAACTGAGGCGGGCCAAGGTGAAATCCGCGTAGCATCTTGATGTACTGAACAAGAATAATGATAGTCGGAGAGAGAGAGAGAGAGATGGCACATGCTCATGCTCATGGATGCCTTAAGGACACAACTCCTACACCACCATCTATCAAAATCACAATACTAAGTTACTAACAGCTCCTCTGATTTTTCAAGTTTGATATGAAAAGTTTTAATATTATTTAAAAATTATTAGTTTATATTTTTAAAATATTAAATTTAATTTAATATATTTTGTGTTTATTCGGTTATTAAATTGAGTTTTATATTTATGGAATTAAAATTTTTTATTTTAATTTAATAAAAAGTTATAAATACCTCATACATTATTGTAGTTGAGATTGAGAAATTAAAGGTGTAAAATTTTTTTTTAGGTTTTACGATGAAACTATAAGTTATAAATATTCAATTTGGTTTAAATTTCGGAATATGTTTTTTTTTTTGTATTTTGGATGAGTTCACCGCACCATAGATCTGTATAAAAAGACTATGCTATTTAAGTTATAGCTCATTGAAAAAAATCTCTTTTTTGTTTCATAAAAAAATTAGATAAAAAATTGAACAATTCTCTCTATATTTAATTACAACCTATTTTTTATTCTTAATTTTAATTCATTTTTTTATTTCAATTTTTATCTTTATGTTAATCATTAATTTTTTTTAGAAATAAATCTTCTCAATTTTTTTAATTAAAAACATAAAATGTGATGTATAATTTTTTAATAATTCTTTTTTATTTTTTTATCCTACCTATAAAATATATAATAAAAATTATATTTTACTCTTTTAAATGAAACAAAAAATTGAAAAGATCCCTTCCTTTTTTTTTTCTTACCAGGACATTTCATGTACAAATAATGCCTCTCACTCTTATCATTATCTGCTTCAAACTGATACATATGTCATATCTAAAATATTTGTTGTAAAAGAATTTATAGAAAATTATATATAAATTCACTCCAAGAAAATCATCAAAGATGATGCCCAACTCATTAGTCAATCCGTACAAACCCCCCACCCACAAAAACAATAAAAACCCCCAAAAACGCAAGATCGTAATTTTAAAATTTCCGGCGTCCCTTTGAAAATCAATTGGGAAGTGGCTATGGGCAAGATCTAATAGAAGCGTGTACACTGCACGTCGAAGAATGGGAACAATAGATTTTTGTTTGTGTTGCAGTTTGCAGCCTCCATGAGAGATTGCGGATCGGGAATTGGTCCCTCTTTTGTAGAAATATGATAAAAATTAGAATAAACACTTGGTCTGTAGTAAACCTAAATTTTATATTGGAATAATTACTTTTGTAAGATAGATGAGTCTGTTTTTAATAAAATTTTCAATATATATGCGGCGGATAAATATAATTTTAATTAAAATTTTAAAATTTTTTATTATAAAAGAATTAAAAATTATTATAAAATAAATTAATTTTATAAATGAAATAATTTATCTAAAATATTAAAAATTTATTAAAGACTAAAGTATTTGAGCTAAAATTTTACTTTACTCTAAAAACTATACATGATTAAAAAAAAGGGTAAAAACTAAAGGTGAAATAAATGTGTGACTTTCCGTAGAATCAAGGTGAATTTCCTTTTTGCAACTCTTGCTTATTCTCTATGGTCAACTAGTTGAACATTAATTTATTTTTGCGCGAAATTCGCGGCATGAATAACACCCTAGCAGTTATGTTTTTTTATGAATTATTTGAACAAGTGCATTGATTTACAAGTTCCAAAAGACGTGCATCGTAAATAAATTGTTACTTACGGCACCTGATTTCCAGCATCTGAAAAAGGAGGAGGTGTTTAGGGACCAAGTAACTAAATTGCTTCATTTTCAACTTTGTTTGGATTGAATTGGGCTTTAGTAACGAGAACAGTGGTCCCATCCCTTTTGGGCCCTTATGTATGTGCCCCAACAAGACATAGTGTTGGAGCCACGGGTAACTTGTGGAAGTAGAACCGAGATGTTGTGTTTCACTCACGTCACGTGTGGTTGAGAAATACCGATCGAATACGGGCCTTATGATCAAAAGATTAGTATCTGAGGCCCTGTAATCTCATGGACCTAATATGGGTCCCACAATAATCTTATTCTTGTCATTTGAGTTTGATGGATCACATCTTGGTTTTGGTTTATGCGATAATGCGAGACAATTAGATATTTTCAACTTTGTCCGTCATAGACTCATAGTGCGGGATGTGACCTCTGCTTAACTAACAAGAAACAGCATATCAATCAAATTTTAATTCTTTGTTTTTGTTTGGTAGGTAAGCTGACTGTAAACATCATTTTCCTTTCATTTTTAAAAAAAGATATATACTCATATACACGTGTATATGTCAGAAATTATTTTTTTATATGAAAAAATAAGTGGTGTATTTATTTAATATTCACATTTGGGATGATTTCCATAAAGATGTGTATCGTCGACATGAACCAAAGACTTATAGGCTGTGTTTGTTTATAGAGATAAGACACTGAAAACAAAGATACAAAGACAAAATTGTGTTTGATAAAAGAGACATAGACAGAGACAATGTGTCCAAAAACACTGAATTAATGTATTTTATGTTCATCCTGACAGGAAGGACACGGAAATACTAACAAAAGACACAACTTATTTTTCATTTTTTCTTTCATTATTCTTGTTAGTTTTTCATAATTATATTTTTTATTATTATATTTTTCATCTCAAATTTTTTGAATGAAAAAAATGAAAATAAATTGGATTTTCATAATTTGTTCTAGTTTATCACCAAACAGAATACAAGAACAAAATTTTGTGTCTCTATCCATCAATGTCTTATCTTATCCCGTTCTCCGTGTCTTGTTCTATTCTCAAAAACAAACGCAACCATAATGTTGAAATGCTCTAATGCATGAATTAAAATTCCGGAATATCTGATGAAGTATCTTGATACTGTCTATCTCTTTAATTTCATTATATAGGAGTCATATTTCTATTTGGACAAACGAATCAAGCATCTTCCGAACCATTATCATGCACAACATTGGCAAAGTTTGGTAGGTTTCTTTTTCGATTTTTACTTTGTCAACCAAGTCTTACGGTAACTGATGGTGTAGTTGAAGCTGGACTGGACTTCCATAATTATAAATTTCACCTTTAGGGATGGGTCGGTTTCAACCAATGGCCTTATAGCATTCGCAACTATGTTTGAGTCTAATTTGGAATGATCATCTAAAATCGTTCCCATGGTGTACGTGTGCCTCCCATTGTATCTCCTTATCTCCAAACAATCTTTCTTCCGAATCAAGCTAGCTCGAATAAGGAAGTCGCATCCATGGCCATACGCCTTGCATTTCGCATAGAATATCTATGGTTCGAACTCATACACAGTGTCATCAACTCTTCTAAACGTCTAGAGATCATGTAACTCCTAATTGTCGCGACCATTGACTGTATAGAATTGTATTCCATCTTGATCCTAAACTCACCGTCCTTAGAAATAGCAACACTTACAGAAAAAATAAATGATCACTCATCAATCTATCAAAAATATAAATTAAGAAAATATATTACTCACTCCTCACGTACCTATGTTTGCATATTCAGGAAATTCCGGTACATGCATGGCGTCAAGATCCAAGCTACGCATAAAAGGTGAAACATCGAAAGGTTGACTGACTGCGCGTGGAACCTTCCACGACTGCCTCACTTGGCCTGTCACCATCCTCATCCTTGTCACCGGCTTCGTAGTTAGCTTCGAAGTCTTCTTTGCTATCATTATTCTTTCCTTCGTATACATCAGCTCTATCATCTTTCATATCTGAGTCATGTTAAATCTCGTCGCCAGCTATATATTCAAACTCAACATACAACTTAACCTGTGGCGGTTGCATTTAAGTTTTCTAATGAATATAAAACATGTGCTACATACTTGCTTCGTTAATGATGGACATAATATCAAATTGTATTAGGCCGTCAAATACTATAGCAGAATTTCAGCACAGAATATTGCTCACCTTCTTTAATATTAGAGATGGCAATTTTTTCCTGCAGGGCGGGTATCCGCGGAAATTTACTCGTCGAGGAGCAGATATGGGGGCGTTTTTTTCCGTGGGTGGCGGGTACGAGTGCCCGTCTAATAAATGGGGCGGGGGCAGGGGAAGAGGTATCCGCCCGTTGGGTACCGGTATAATACCTGCAAATATAAAATTACATGTATACCCTTATATATATATATATCTCAGCCTCACTTCCTCACACAGGAGATTCACTATCTCCTTCACCCAGCTACCTCACCTAGTCACCTCCTTCTTCCTCTACCTCCAACTGCTGGTTCTCATCTCCAACAACAGTGTCGTCGCTGTCTTCCTCCTGCCTTGTCACCTCGCCAACCACTCCAAGGTTCTTTGCGTCTCTTCCGCTCACAAGCCTTATCGTTGGTCACTGCCACCCTCACTTATTCACACTGCAAATCACCGCCCTCTCACTCACTGTCGCCCCCTCATCATCGTTGTGTTCTGCACCGCGTTCGTTCAACAGCGTCGCCACCTTCTGCTCCATGCTTGTTCATCATCAACGTAGTCTCCTAATCGGACTTCCTCGTTGTTGTCGCCTTCAGGAAAATCATCACCGCCACCAGCAGCGTCGTCACTGCCTCCAACAGCCTCTTTGCCGCTCGTCGTCGCTGCCTCCTACAGCCTCGTCGTGGTCGTTGCATCAATAAGTCCCTTTCTCTCATTAGTTTTTTTTGTTTTTTTTTTCAACATTTAGGATTTAGAATTTGTTCAATGTTTGAAATTGTTTAAAATTTTTAATCTCTTGAGTTTGCATTTTTATTTGTGCAATTGTTATTGAATTTTTATTGAAAATTTAGGATTTGTTCAATTATTAATTTTCTATGATTGAAATTGTTTAAAACTGTTAATTTATTGAATTTGAATCTTTGTTTGTACAATTATTGTTAATTTTTTTGAATTTGGATCTTTGTTTGTACAATTGTAGTGAATTTGAATCTTTATTTGTACAATTTGTAAAATCTGCGGATATCCGTGGATATCCAGGTCCCCTGTGAATATGAGGTCCCCGTTACCCTTGGTGGGGACGGGGCAGGGACGGGAGGTGGAGGACATGTCCCCGCTTCCATGGGAATCCGTTACCATCCTTATTTAAGATATCAGTCTCTATGCTTTGATAGGACCGTACTGTAACTTTGCAAATGTCATAGTGCATGAAATCACAGACAAAAATAGATTTTTATATACAAAACTCACACCCTCATGTATGTGCATTTCATATAATCTCACTGTTATAATACACAAGTATATTTGCAATATCCTTCGTTGCACCACCAACACTAAAACAAATCTTCTCAAAATGAAGTAAAATAATAACGAACTTTGTATTTATAGGCAGAATTTTCGAATAACTCAGGAATCCCTCACACATGCAGGTCATGAATTGAACATCCAATCAGTACGTACGTGTCATATGTCAACCATGCAACCTGCGTGTTGAAGTACACCACCTGCATGTTGTAGCACGTATCCTGTGTGCTGGCTTAACACGCTACCTGCATGTTAGGTCTGCTCCTCTTGCAGCGTTCGCTCATCTACAATTATACATAATTAGTCCATTTTCAACATACAAAAAAAAAAAAACATCCAACTTTTTCATACGTTAAAAAATGAGTTTATGGATACCAACACTTTTTTTTTTCTTCATAAAAAATAACAGACTAAAAGTAGATATAAAATTAAAGAAATATATAAATAAAGTGCAATAGTCGAAATTGGAGGATTATATAAAAAAACACAATAAATCCTTTTACTATGCAATAAACAAAGGAAATTAAATGAATAGTTTTATTTTTTTACTTGATGTTAAATATAATTTTTTATCATATATTTTTAAGTAAGATTAAGACAAATATGTGAAAAATAATTTATATCGTAAAAAATCATATTTAACAACATTAATTAAAAAAAAAGATTATCACATGATGAAATTACCAAGACATTGGATAATATGTTTAGCTTATCATCATAAATCAGTTTTAATTTGCATGTTAAAAGTAAGTTTAGTTATTTTGTTAGTCTTCATAATTTTATCAAATTTGTAGTTAAATCTTTATATTTTGTTTTAATTGAATTTTTATATTATTTTTAATTTTGTAATTATTGCTTTGTTAGTATAAAAAATGTTAGAATTAACGAAATATTTTTCTATAAATTAAAAGTACTCACAATTAAGAACTTAATTAGATCTTTGATCGTATATTTCTTTAGAAAAATATTTCATTAATTTTAACGCTTTTGACACATACAAAAGGACCTAATTACAAAATTAAAAGTAGTATAAAGATTCAAGTAAAAAAAGAAATAAAAAGATCTAATTACAAATTTAATAAAACTATAAAAACTAACAGAGTAATTAAACCTAAAAAAGTACTTTTTTGTATGTTCATATAATTTAGAAGAATGCTAAAAAATCATAAGAATTTATTATTTTTTACCATCAATTTTAGTCATCAACACAATTCTTTTAGTTTAGTAATTCAATAAATATTTTAACTCACACTTTTAAATATGATGATTAATCAATGATAAAAAATAATAATTTTAATGATCCTCTAACATTTTTTTATATTTTATTATTATACCAATAATATTCTAATAGCATATTCCTTGTCACAGACGATCAACTTTATTTTATTTATTCCAAAGGAGAAAGAGAGAGTTAATCATCTTCCTCCAATATAATACTGAATGTTTTAGGGAAAAAAATGTGAGAATTTTGTCTCTCTATTTAGATGCTAACTTTCACATGGTTTTCTCCCTGAGTGTTTCTCATAATTAAGAAGACTAAAAAGCAACATTTCACTTACGCATTCAGCAACAGACACCCAAACATTTTCTGTGTAGCACCATAATTCTATAGACATAAAGGACATGCATAAGGAGGTTAATTAGGGTTTTGTAGTTGGAGGACAAAGTCACATTCTGATGTACATATTTGAGAATGAAAAATTATGCATCTAATTGATTCCTGAATAGGACATTGGCAGCAAAATTTTGGACAAAATCTTTTTGGGTGATTTTACCTGAATTAGAGATGTTGATTTGTTGATAAAGTATAGACACACAATATATATAATCCCATTGATTAAAGCCATGCAGCACGGGAGAATGTCCATAGTGCGTAATATAGTTGCTAAAATCATGCCTACCAAAATAGTTTTCCTGTCATATATTCTTGTTCTATTGAACCCTAGTGTATCGCATATTTTGGAAGAATGTTATAAACACTATTTTTATATATATTTTTGTCTATATTTTCTATTTCTAGTATTAAAAGCGATTGAGAGAAAGTGATAAAACATAAAAAGATTTATCTTTTATACTATAAAAAAATATATAAAAAGGTCGAAAAAATTATACAAGTATAATTTTTTTTAATTTTAATTGGCGTGCATTTTTTTATATTTTTTATACAATCTTTTTTAATTGAGAAAGTCTAGGGGACTAGCAATTTTTGTATTTTGTGGCCAACACTTAACCATTAAAAGAAAAGTAAGTGATCTCCCACCATTAAAAACACTATTGATGGCCAATTGAGATTACAAAACACAAAAATTGTTAGCTCCTAGCACTCTTCTTTATAATTATACAAAAGATAAAATTTTTATCCCTTCTAATTTTTTGATCAATTAAAATATCAATATATATAATTTCTCTTACAGATTTTATATATGTGGTTGAGAATTTAGATTTTGGTAGCTACATAGTCAAGTTAATAGTCAAATTAGTCATTGAAAGATAAGACATTATTTAAATTTTTTCCTGAATTTTTTTTTAATCAAATTGGTCCTTTAAAGATTACGAATTAATCATAAACGTTAATTGATAACATATATAATACCTAATACATCTAATTGGATATTGACCAAATATATATTTATAAAAATTTATTAATTTAGTTATTTTTCTCAATTACAAAAATCATATTCCCAATATAACCTAGTGACTAAATTGATAGATTTTCATAAACATATTTAGTTAACGTCTAATTGAACATGTTATGTGTCATGTATGCCATCAATTAATATTTAACATCATTAATCGTTACGAAAATTGTGAATGGAGTAACTGAAGGATATATATAATTAATTCGTAATCTTTAAAAGATCAATTTGATTGAAAAAATCTTTCAAAGACAAATTAAAAAAATACCTTATCTTTTAAAGACTAATTTAACTATTAACCTCTTTTTTTTTGGTGTAGTAAACGGGGCCTAAGCCCAGGAAAAAGATTACACACTAACTATACGAGGTAGAGATGCTCCTTATTCATCATCTACTAGTAACTGGACTACTTCTATAGGAAGAGTGTCCCAAAAGTGGAGACCTAATTCTAAATTTACACTTTTTCGTGTTAGGCAATCGGCACATCGGTTGCCTTCTCTAAAAATATTCACAAAATGGATATTTAAATTCTTATCTTTCCATCGGTTGATGTATCTGATTAAGCCATTTGGACGATTATTGAGGTTTCTTTTGCTATTGAGCACCTCTATCACTGCTTTTGAGTCATATTCTACAATAATATTCTTTATTCCCATTATCGTAGCTATTTCAAGTCCCTATTTGATTCCCCAAATCTCAGTGTTGAAGGCTGAGCATCTTCCAATATGATAAGAAAAACCAGCAACCCACTTGCCAGCCTCATTTCTTATGAGCCCTCCACACCTGCTTGTTTGGTACTTCCCTTCATAGCACCATCTGTATTAAAAGTCACCCAACCTTATGGTGGATAATTCTATTTAATATTTATCACTTTCTTTCTTTTGAAATACTATTTCTTCTGGCTGTACTCAAAAGCCTCCCTCATGCCTCATATCATTGACACTTTTTAAAACTTCCATATGTGAGTTCAGAGGTCTTCTACAGCCCACTTAGTTAACCTCTACCTAGCCATATTCTCATGCCGTTCATATTGGGCCGTTTAGTTAAGATTTTGGAAGATATACTTTTTCATAAACAACGAGAGAATGGGATAGAGCGAAAATCCAAAGGAGTTTCCCCCCAGTTGTAGCAGAAAAAATACTCCAAACTCCAGTAAGCAAGCTCTCTAAGGAGGACAGATTATTGTGGCCCTTCAGGAAGGATGGAGAATTCACAACCAAAACAGGGTACTATGCGACAAAAAAAGAAGAAGACGAAAGAAGTCACTACTATAGCCCATCATCAAGCTCAGTGTTCGAAGAACTATGGGAAGGGATTTGGAACATAAAGGCACCCCAAAAAATCAAAATGTTCCTGTGGAAGGTCGCACACAACATCATACCGGTAAGGGCAAATTTAAAAAAAAAGAGATTATTGACAAATAATGTTTGCCCGATCTGTGCGCAAGAGGAAGAGACCAGTGAACATACTCTCCTGCTCTGCGATTGGACTAGAGCAGTGTGGTTTGGCTCACAGTCACAATGCACGCCAACAAACCAAAACGTCAGATCAGTGGGACAATGGCTACAACAAATGTACATAAAGTGTAAAGAAGCCAACAGAACGGAAGCGGACCAGAATTGGAGTAGAATTGGCATCACTATGTGGACAATTTGGAAGGCTAGAAACAACTATGTGTACAACAACATAGAGCCTAACCCAGAGTCTACCATCAATCATGCAAGAATAATAGAGAAAGAATACAATAGCCTAATAAAAGAAAACATCTCCAAAGTCAGAGAAGACAACAAAGGGAGATCATTACCTGTCATTTGGAGACCTCCTCCTCAGAGCTGGTTCAAGGTAAATTCTGATGCTGCTTTTTCCATTGGAACTAAGTCAGGGGCAACAGCTTCAGTGATCAGAGACCATACAGGAAAACTCCTGGGGGGATCTGCAACAGTGATTCAAGCAAACTCAATCCTATCAGCAGAGGCACAAGCATTAAGGGAAGCTGTAATTCTAGTGGAAAATTTAAATATTCAAAGAGCCATCATTGAAACAGATAGTCTGCAGATTGTTCAGACTCTCAAGTCAGGGGATACAATTTGAGAAATAGACCCAATCATTCAAGACATAATTTCTATTCAAAAAAGACTCTCAAACTGTGGCTTCACCTGGACCCCTCGAGAAAGAAACAGACTGGCTCATTCACTAGCAGCTCTGAAACTCAAAAATCAACTTCCTGCTATTTGACCAACAACTCTCCCGCCTCAAATTGCAGACATCATCAGAAGAGAAAGAATTGGACTGCTTCTCCAAAATTCTCACCATCAAACCTGAATGCATAGTTAGAGCAGTCAATAGAGCTCACTTTGCAAGCATGGCCAGATCTATATTATATATATATAAATAACTATTTACTCTCACACACACACACACACATATATATATTTATTTTAAGAAAAAGATAAGGAATGGTTAATTGGCAGGTTAAGGGGACGAAGGATTGGAGCAATTGGGAAGGGAAGGCACCATTACCGCATAGAGGATCAAACCACCCAAGCTTGTAGTGATCCCATCAGATTCCTCCTATGCCAAAGTGCCGCTTATCTAGGCATCATTATTATCGGAGCTGTTTTTTCGCAAGCGGCTTTCAGCAGCCTAGCTTCGGAGAGTCGGAGTAGCGCTCCTCAAAAACTATCCGCCTAAAAGGGAATGAACAGGGGAGCAATTCCGTCCTTCTTCTTCTCCGGAGAGCCGGAGCGAACTGGGTCTCCGCCTTTAGCCAACCTGATTCAGAGTCATCCTCTTTTTCTCGAGTCGTTAGCTCTGGAATTAGCCTCTTCTGGTTTAGTGCGTTAAGTGAGAGTGGTTAGTTGAGAGAGAGAGGTAATCTGTTGTTTGAATTAGGATAGCTAGGCGGGCGGGCGTGGGGCTCGGTTCTGTTAGTGTGTGGGCCGGGTGCCCGGCCTACACCACTCATGCCGTTCATATTGGGCCGTTTAGTTAAGATTTTGGAATATATACTTTTTCCTAAACAACGAGAGATGTCCAATTGTCCACATTGCCCAAGAAAACAAAAAGAACGCAGCTTATGCAGGGTAGCTTATCCAACTCAATAAATTTATCTATTTATCAATACCAAAAAAGAAAAAAAATTTATCTATTTATCAATTTATAATCTACAAAAATTGATAATGAATAAAAATAAAAAACTCTTACCTATTATTATTATTATTATTATTATTATTATTATTATTATTATTCAATTAAAACATAAATTATAAATCAAATTCAATAAATATATACATTAAAAATATCATAATAATTATAAGTAAATTTTTGTTATAAATATTTAAATTTTATACTATTTGATCTGCTTATAGATATTATATTATACTCTTACTACTATATATTTGATCTATTTATAAAGCATATTGCATACGACTCTTACTATTATTACTTCATCTCTTAATCTCTAGTAAAAATTACCGAAAATTTTTTCAAATAAGTTTAAATTTGGCACAATATCTCGTTACTAACTACATTCAAATATTTCATCATTATAAAATTAATTCATAATTTTATATTATATTTTTTGTTTTTATTCTAATTCTTTTTTGTCTGACTTTGTCCTTTAATTATGTTACGGCCTGGCCCAAAAGGGGACTTGGGCCGACCCGACCCACCTACCACCCGACCTGAACGGTCGGATGATGCGCCCGTATCCAACCCGCACACGCGTCCGGAATAGCTGGCCACCACAGCTGTACAAGAAAGCTTCGAAGAAGGTGGGTTCTGTCCTCGTGGGACCCACATCTAAGATAGTATATAAGGGGAGGGTCCTACCCCTCCCTCAAGGTACATCACACATTCCACCTAACCCATTTTCTCACCTACACACTAACTGACTAGAGCGTCAGAGTGTCTTTGCAGGTGACACCCCTTCCTTCCACAACGAGAGCTCGGCTACCCGGCAGACCGGATCCAAGCACGATCGTGATTGAAGCGTTCCCAGTTCCACATATTCCACCCGAACCGTCCGGCAACCGCACAACCGAACATTGGCGCCGTCTGTGGGGACGCCTAAATGGACGTCGTGCCGGGCGCCGGAGACCAAGGCCAAGGAGCCGGAGCAGAGGGGGCAGCCTCCGTCGCCTCGCCAAGAGAACGGCAAAGGTCCCCCGACAACGCACTGAACCACACACAAGAACGCGACCCTTCGGAGGAACTGGCAGCGACAGCGCCAGAATAATGTAGGAGCTACGCCACAGGGTCCAGAACCTGGAACGGCAGCTGGCCGACCAGGAGCACGACCGACAAACCGCCGATCCTAGCTACTCCCCATCTCCTGAAAGCCGAGAGAGAGACTCCCACCGAAGTCGTCTACGACACGCCTCCGCATCCCGAACGGAAGCGGAGAGCACTCGAGAAGAGTCACCCATCCTGAGAAGACGAAATGACACAATCATCTACTCCCGAGGCAAGGAAACGCGCTACACGGGACGAGATCGCGAAGACAGGGAAGAGAGGTCCGAGAGGACACAGCGACTCGTGATAATGGGCGCCACCCCATTCCACCGATCCATCCTCGAAGTCCGGTTGCCGAAGCACTTCGACAAACCAACGGACATGAGGTACGATGGAACTCAAGACCCCCTGGAACACCTCACAGCCTTCGAAGCTAGGATGAATCTGGAGGGAGTAGGGGACGAGGTGAGATGCTGAGCCTTCTCGATGACCCTGGCAGGACCCGCGATCAGATGGTTTAACGGCCTCCCGCAGGGGTCCATCTATGGGTTTTCGGACATCAGCCGTGCCTTCCTAGCCCAATTCACAACACGAATAGCAAAGGCAAAGCACCCGATCAACCTTCTAGGGATAACCCAGAGACAGGGAGAGCCGACCAGAAAATACCTGGACCGGTTCAACGACGAATGCTTGGAAATTGACGGCCTAACCGATTCGGTGGCCAGCCTTTGTCTGACGAACGGCTTCCTCAATGAGGACTTCCAAAAGCAACTTACCACGAAACCAGTTTGGACGATGCACGAGATCCAAACGGTAGCCAAGGAGTACATAAATGACGAGGAAGTCAGCCAAGTCGTGGCTGCCAATAAACGGCACTCCGGCTACAACCAACCTAGGCAACAAGGTAACGGAGAAAGACAAAAAGAGCAAGCCAGAGAAGGAGCGCCGAACAAGGCACCCAGGGCATTCCCCCGGGTTAGGAAATTCACCAACTACACTCCGCTCACTCTTCCCATCATGGAAGTTTATCAGCAAATTGCCGAGAAAGGAATCCTGTCGAAGCCCCGACCACTCAAGGACCGTACGGGGGGAAGCAAGAACTTCTACTGTGACTATCACAAGGGCTATGGTCACCAAACACAGGACTGTTTTGACCTGAAAGATGCACTAGAACAAGCGATAAGGGAGGGTAAACTAACAGAATTCTCCCATCTCATAAGGGAGCCCAGGAGGTGTCATCGCGACCAAGACGAAAAAGGCAAAACCCGGTCGGCAAAGCGACGACAAGAGCCAGAAGACAGAGATCACGACCTCACTGTGATAAACGTAGTGACAGCCAAAAACGCCGCGCCAAGGTCACGATCGGCGCACAAGAAAGATGCTAAGGTCTTGGCAATCTCCTCCTCGCTGGTGCGAAGCTCTAAGAAGCCCCCTTCCATCTCTTTCGGCCCGGAAGACCAGTGGTTCGACGAGGCCCCTGAAAACCCACCCATGGTCATCACGGCCAGAGTGGGAACCGGTCTCGTCAAACGAATCCTTGTTGGCACGGGGGCAGACTCGAACATCATGTTCCGCAACGTGTTTGACGCACTAGGGCTAAGGGACGCCGACCTGTCGACTCACCAGCACGGGGTCATTGGGTTGGGCGACCACTTCATCAAACCTGATGGAGTAATATCCCTGCCGGTCTCAGTGGGACAGGCTCAAGGCCGAAGATCAGCGATGGCCGAGTTCGTGGTCCTCCGAGATTCCACCGCCTACAACATCATCTTGGGAAGGAAGACGATTAACGATGTTGAAGCGATAATCAACACAAAGCTGCTAGTCATGAAGTTTGTTACCGATGACGGATCTATAGGGTCCATAAGAGGAGACCTTGAGACGGCAGTCGCTTGCGACAACGCCAGCCTCTCCCTAAGGAAGAAATCCAAAGAGGCGTCTGGGGTGTTCCTAGCTGACCTGGACGCTAGAGTAGACAACAAACCCAGACCGGAACCAGAGGGGGACCTGGAAAAATTCATGGTCGGCGACACGGAGGAAAAATTCACGTTCGTCAACAGGAATCTCCCACATGAATTGAAGGAGCCCTTGGTAGAAATGATCAGGGCCAATGGGGATTTGTTTGCGTGGACACCGGCCGACATGCCGGGCATAGACCCCAAAATTATGTCACACCACCTGGCCATCAAGTCGAAAGCACGCCCGGTAGCCCAACGGAGGAGAAAGATGTCGCGGGAGAGGGTAGAGGAAGTGGCCAGGCAGACGGCCAGCCTCCTAGAAGTAGGTTTCATACGAGAACTAGACTACTCGACATGGCTCTCGAATGTAGTTCTAGTAAAGAAGCACAGCGGCAAATGGAGAATGTGCGTAGACTACTCCGACCTTAACAAGGCATGCCCTAAAGATTGTTTCCCCCTCCCTAACATAGACGCACTCGTCGACGCTGTGGTGGACTACCGTTATCTGAGCTTCATGGATGCCTACTCCGGCTACAATCAGATACCGATGCACCGTCCCGACGAGGACAAAACAGCGTTTATAACGCTGGGGGGAACCTTCTATTATAAGGTAATGCCATTCGGCCTAAAAAACGGAGGGGCAACATACCAAAGGCTGATGAATAAGATATTCCACGACCTCATAGGCAAGACAGTGGAAGTCTATGTAGACGACATCCTCGCGAAAACAACGTGACCCGACGACCTCCTGAATGACATGGCAAATGTATTCGCGTCTCTCTGACAACACGGCATGAGGCTCAATCCCCTCAAATGTGCCTTCGCCATGGAAGCTGGAAAGTTCCTAGGATTCATGATAACCCAAAGAGGGGTAGAAGCTAACCCGGAGAAATGCCAAGCGATACTCCAGATGAAGAGCCTGGGTTGTATTAAGGACGTCCAGAGATTGGCAGGGCGACTGACCTCGTTATCCCATTTTCTCAGAGCTTCGGCAACCAAGGCCCTGCCCTTCTTTAACCTCATGAAGAAAGGGATAGCATTCGAATGGACGCCCGCATGCGAGGAAGCCTTTAGACACTTCAAGGAAATCCTGGCGGCACCCCCTGTGCTTGGAAAGCCAAAGGCTGGGGAGCCATTATATCTATACCTCGCCATAACAGGAGAAGCCCTGGCCGTAGTTCTAGTGCGAGAAGAAGGGAGGGCTCAACAACCAGTCTATTTCGTGAGCAGAGCCCTACAAGGGGCAGAACTAAGGTACAACAAACTGGAAAAGCTAGCTCTAGCACTCTTGACCTCTTCACGGAGGTTAAAACAATACTTCCAAGGTCACCAGGTTGTCGTAAGAACAAACCAGGGAATCCAACAAGTACTTCAAAAACCCGATTTGGCGGGAAGGATGATGACTTGGTCCATTGAACTTTTTCAATATGACATACGATACGAACCCCGGCAAGCAATCAAGGCGCAAGCGATGGCAGATTTTCTAGTAGAAATAACGGGAGATCCAACCGAAGAAACGAGCGCACGGTGGAAGCTCCACGTGGACGGAGCCTCCAACCAGACGTCCGGGGGCGCCGGGGTCATTCTGGAAAGCCCAGCCGGGGTCGTATACGAGCAGTTAGTCAGGTTTGAATTTCCCGTCTCGAACAACTAAGCAGAATACAAGCCCTCATAGGAGGCTTAGCCCTAGCAATGGAAGTCGGAGCAACGAGGTTGGAAATATGCAGCGATTCACAAGTCGTCACCTCCCAAGTAAACGGGAGCTACCAAGCCAGAGACTCATTGTTACAAAAGTACTTGGAAAAAGTCAAGGATTTGAGCCAAAAGTTTGAAGAGGTCACGATCCACCACGTGCCCAGAGAAAGAAACACACGGGCAGATCTCCTATCAAAACTGGCCAGCACCAAACCAGGAGAAGGTAACCGATCTCTCATCCAAGGTATGATGAGGGAGCCGGCGGTCACTCTGCACCTATCAAGGCTAGGCCCCTCATGGATGGACCCCATCACCAGCTTCTTAGAAAACGACAAACTTCCCGACGACGAAAAGGATGCCACGAAACTGAGAAGGGAAGCGGCCAAGTACGCGATCATCCAGGGACAGCTATTCAAGAAAGGACTCAACCAGCCCCTACTGAAATGCCTACACCCCGACCAGACGAACTACGTCCTCAGGGAAGTCCATGAAGGTTGCTGCGGACATTACATAGGGGGCAAAGCCTTAGCAATAAAGTTAATCCGAGCTGGGTACTATTGGCCATCAATGATGGCAAACTCTAAAGAATTCGTCAGAAAATGCGCCAAGTGTCAAGAGAACGCCAATTTCCACAGGGCACCGGCCTCCGAGCTAAGCCTGTTAACGTCTTCCCGACCATTCTCACAATGGGGAGTCGATTTCTTGGGGCCCTTCCCGGTTGGTCTTGGACAAGTCAAGTACCTCATAGTCGCCATTGACTACTACACCAAATGGATAGAGGCCGAGCCGCTGGCCAGCGTATCCTCATCCAATTGCAGGAAATTCATGTGAAGGCAGGTGATAACGCGGTTTGGGATCCCGGAGATCGTTATCTCGGACAACGGCACACAGTTTACCGACAAGAAGTTCACGGAGTTCCTCACCGGCCTGGGTATAAGACAGAAGTTCTCCTCGGTAGAGCACCCCCAAACAAACGGACAGGTGGAGTCCACGAACAAGATTATCCTGTTAGGGCTTAAGAAGCGACTGGATAATAAAAAAGGTGCTTGGGCCGACGAGCTTGCCTCGGTCCTCTGGTCTTACTGAACAACCGAACAGTCCTCCACCAAGGAGACCCATTTCTGACTGACATATGGGTTAGATGCGGTAATATCCGTGGAAATCGGGGAGCCGAGCCCGCGACTACTTTTGAAAGGAGTGGGGGAAGCCGTGGAGAAGGACCTGATAGATGAAGCCAGAGAAATGGCCCACTTGACGGAAACAGCGCTGAAGCAAAGAATGGCCCTACGCTACAACACCAAAGTGCTCAAAAGAGAGTTTGAACCAAACGATCTCATCCTAAGGCGTAACGACATCGGCCTACCGACCCCAGGAGTGGGCAAGCTGGCGGCAAACTGGGAAGGTCCCTATAGAGTCAAAGAAGTTATGGGTAAAGGCGCTTTCAAGTTAGAAAGGCTCGATGGCAAAGAAGTCCCAAGAACATGGAACGCGAACAACTTGAGAAGATTCTACTCCTAGCACATGGGGCGACATGCCGACCAATCGAGCTAAGTATTTAATTCACGGAATTGTACTTTTCGTCATGGTCTATGGGCCTTTTATGCAATTACCGAATAATATATACTTGTGCAAATTTTGTTTCTTTTGTTTTGTTCGCTTTTTCTGGACAACCCACTACGCAAGCGAATTCCTCACAACTCGACAATGATGAGCGGCCCCGGGACTGATCACCCCGGAAGCCCATCAATCACCACAATAGCAAATGGCTACTCCACAAAGCCACGACCTGGCTCCATGAATGGCAACTACAAACCAATAACGGTGAATATGAACGACTACACAACCAGACGAATAAAAAAGTATTAATTATGATAAAACGGGCAAACAACCCAATAAAATAACTGTTCACCAAAGCCAAAACAAAACGGCCAACCAAAAGTATCATACAAAACAAGAGGAATCATTTTTAGGAACGTCAACAATCTTTCCGTCCTTGATCACCTTGAAGACACCAATTGCCGACGTGTCAAAGTCAGGAGCAACGATTTTGACCTGAGCTTTAAGGGCCTCCTCGGTTTCCAGGATCGCGCCCTTCCCCTGCTTGACGACGTCTTTATACTTTGTTTTCAACGCGGCAAGCTCAGCTTCGACAGCTTGCTTTTTCTTCTCCAACGCGGCCACCCGCCCTTGGGCCACGCCAACCTGACTCTCTAAAGTCATCTCCCGCTCGACAAGACGGGAAATCGTGGCGTCTGACTCCTCCAATTTCTTCTCAGCAGTAGAGGCCTTCTTCTCAGCAGCAGATGCTTTCTTCTCGGCAGCGTCAAGCTTCTCATTAGATTGGGTCAGCTGCTCCCGGAGAATTTCAACTTCGCGTTTGAGCTCATTATTGGCCTTTCCA
Source organism: Arachis duranensis (assembly GCF_000817695.3). Taxonomy (NCBI): domain Eukaryota; kingdom Viridiplantae; phylum Streptophyta; class Magnoliopsida; order Fabales; family Fabaceae; genus Arachis; species Arachis duranensis. The sequence continues at coordinate 6,038,876 of NC_029776.3, forward strand.
GCAGACTCCACCCTCCTACGAAGAGATTCCATCCCAGACAACTCGAACTCAGCTTTCCAAGCTATTACTGCGCCGCGCAAGAGGGTACGATACATCCACCTCGCTTGCCCGGCAAGAGATGACTCATGAAAGTGCTCTTCAGTGCCAGGAATCAGTTGAGCATCTATGAAGTTTCCGGCATCAAAATTTTTCTCCATCACAGTAAGAACCCCCTCGGGACTACTGGACGTTTTCCTCCTCTTGAGGCTGGGCACCTCTTCCACGTCATCGTCGTCAATAGGGTTGGACGTCGACCCCCCAGTACCGACCATTTCAAGGGAGGGGGAACACGCACCTCCTTGGGGCTGCGAGCCGAGGCACCCTGAACTGAGGTACCGACTTCATCGGCCACAACCCCCTGCTCGGAAGTGGCCTTGCTCTTCTCCTCCGGGGGAGCAGCCGATTTCTCGTTGGCCGCCTCATCATCGCTCGGACACAAAAAATTCTGAAATAAGTCATGGAGACCCGTCACCTCGGCAGACATTCCCACTGTAATAGAAAAATAAGATTGTTTAGTCAGAAAAAAAAGGAAGAAGACAGAGCCGTCAAATCTACTCACAAATATAATTCCTGCCGACCTCCCGATCACCCATGAGTAGATGAGGATTCACATGATTCCTCCCAAAGACCACCATTAAGACCTCGACAATCTTCTTGTCCATGGCGTACATACCCTTGTAGGTAACTTTAATGAAGGCGTTAGACCCCGCCCCGAAGCTCCAATATGTCGGGATAAGACGTTCCCCCTCTAGCGACAACCAGAAAGGATGACGATCTTTGACGGGACGTACCTTGAAATACTTGTCCTTGAACCTGTGATAGGAGTCCTCAAACAAGCCAAAAATTCTCCGACCTTGGGTAGATCGGAAGGACATGAACCCCTTCTTATGTTTGCCTTCCTTTGAAGGGTTCGTAAGGTTGAAAAAGAAAAGAAAAACGTCCACAGACACCGGCAGCTCGAGATATTCACAAACCATCTCGAAACGGTAGATTGAAGCCCAACTGTTCGGATGCAGCTGCGACGGTGCCACGGATATCCGGCCCAAAAGCACCATTTGGAAGGCGGGGAAAGGAATACGAACCCCCACTTGCGTAAACATGGATTTATAGAATCAAATCCAGTCGGCAACTCGGGGAGCATGGAAGTTGATCTCATATAATCGCTCGTGGGGAGCCGGGACGTAGACATCATAGTTAGCCTCCTCGTCGGTACCGCCACATAAATACTCGTTTTGGCGGAACTCGGTGAGCTCATCCTCGCCCATTTGATTAGGGGAGTCCCTCAGGTCGGAAACCACCCAGGCGTAGGAGTCGTACGCCGCGGGAGAAGGGGAAGCCCGGGAGGTGATGCGAGCCATACCTACACGGGGGGACCATTGACAAACCCCATTTGTACGGTTTATCTTGTATTGATTTTAGGGGATTTTATGACCTTTTACCCACATTTATTCAATGAAATAGCATGGTTTTATAACTTCTCCCTTAAGTGTGCTTAGATGTGAAAACATGCTTTCTAGACCTTAAATTAGCTAAATTCAATTCACCTTTGATTCCACTAGATGCCTTGATATGTTTGTTAGTAATTTAAGATTGAAAAGGCTAGGAATGGATCAAAGGAGTGAAGAGGAAAGCATGCAAAGTGGAGAAATCATGAAAAGTCAAAGAAGTTGAACTTGCCCATGGACGCGCGCGCGCACCTGGCGCTCGCGCGCACCTGCGAATCACCCCACGGACGCATACGCGTGCTGTGCGCGTACGCGTCGGTGCCGTTTTATGATTT
>NC_029776.3:6040802-6045965 GCF_000817695.3 Arachis duranensis
TTCCATTTTCTTCCAATTCAATAAGAGGTAATTCATAATAAATGTGTCTTCTTTGCTCTTCCATTGTTGATCTCTTGTTTTTGTAGTTATAGATTCCTTTAATTCTTGCATTTAATAATGTTTACTTTTATTGCACTTTATGTGTTTGTTGAAATGTCTCTTTTAGTTTTAGTGTAGATTTTGTTCCTCTTGGCCTAGGTAGAGTAATTAGTAACTCTTGAGTTATCTAATTCCTTTGTTGATTGATAATTGGAGAGATTGCTAATTGGTTTGGAGTGCACTAAAGCTAGTCTTTCCTTGGGAGTTGGCTAGGACTTGTGGCTCAAGTCAATTCATCCACTTGACTTTCCTTTCTTTAGTAAGGGTTAACTAAGTGGTAGCAATGAACAATACTCATCACAATTGAGAAGGATAACTAGGATAGAACTTCTAGTTCTCATATCTTGCCAAGAGCTTTATTAGTTGTTAGTTCATTTTCATTGCCATTTACTTTTCACGTTTCTTATCCAAAACCCCAAAACACATCACAACCAATAACAAGACACTTTATTGTAATTCCTAGGGAGAACGACCCGAGGTTTGAATATTTCGGTTTATAAATTTTAGGGGTTTGTTACTTGTGACAAACAATCTTTTGTATGAAAGGATTATTGTTGGTTTAGAAACTATACTTTCAACGAGAATTCATTTGTGAAATTCTAAACCGTCAAAAATCCGATCGTTAAAAATGGCGCCGTTGCCGGGGAATTGCAATGGTGTTGTGTTATTGGTTATTGTATATATTTGAATATTGTGAATAGCTTGATTTTTGGATTGCTTGCTAGTTTTTGCTAGTCTTAGTATTTTGTTTCATTATTTCTTATTAGTTTTTGTTCCTTATTTTCTCTTTCCATTATGAATTCTCATTTTGGCTATGAGTGTGATTACAACTATGTTGTAGGTGATGAGGACTATAATGGAGATATGTATCAAGGATGTGACAACCAAAGGTGGGAGGAGCCATATGCATATGATCAATCTTCTTGGCAACAACCTCCACCAATGAACTATGAAGAAGAGCCATTCCATGATGCATACCAATCAAATGGCTATGGTGAATCTCCTTGTGACTTTCAAGAACCACCACTATATGCTTATGAGTCATATCCTCAACATGACCCTCAACCACACTCACAAGCCTATTTTCAACAAACACCTCCATATGACCATGATCCTTACCCACCATACCAACCTCCTTTTGAACCATATGAGCCATACATGGAACCACAATTCCAAGATTACTCCCAAGAACCACCTCAATACACACCACCACCTTACCAAGAAGAACTACCTTCCTATAATGAACCCTTTCTCCAAGACAATGAACCCTCTTATCCACCCCAATCTCTAATGGATGAAACCCTTGATGTTCTTCTTCAAGGGCAAGATGAAATGAAAAGGGATGTGCAACAATTTGTAGCTACCATGACCAAGATAGTAAATCATTTAGCCTCCCAATGCTTGAATATTCAAGGAACTCCTATAGCTACATGTGGAGAATCTAAAGAGGAACATAGCATGAAGGAGAGATTGGAAACTCCGGTGAAAAAGGAGGAATCCTACTTTGTGTTAGAACAATTGGAGAAGCCTATGACCATTGAAGAAAAGGAAGAAGTGGTTGAAGACTTAGGAGATGCGGAACTTCCATGGGAGCCTAGAGTTATAGAAAACTCCTCCAAGAAGATTGAAGTTGATGTTGAGGAGGAATGTGCACAACCTCCAAGGCATATCCCATAAAGACTTGGATAGGATAGAACAAGAATTGAGTTCCCATGGCAATAAAGAGCAAGCATCAAATCCTAGTGGTGGTAGATTCTTTGAACTTGAAGAACCTTCTCCCGGTGCATTTGAAAATATTGTGGAGGTAAATTTCTCTCACCCTCCCATTTATGAATTGAGTAAGGGAAAAGGCTTAGATAAAATTGTTGAATAAAGGATTGAGATTAAGGGATCTTGTGAGGAGATGGAAGTCCTTAGAAATAGAAGGATGGGAGTGGAATACGCTTTGTCAAGACCCTTGGAATCACCTTTGCATAGGTTGCCATCTACACCTTCATTTGAGTGGCTCCCCAAGCCACCACCATCCATTTTCTCATTCAAGTGGGTAAATTCCTTATACTTAAGCTTTGTTATTCCCCTTGAATATGGTTTGCTTGAGACGGATGGTCAACTTAGAAAAATTAGTGGCTTTAAGAGTAAAAAGGAGATGGTTAGTGGTTGGAAGCATCATTCTAGGTTCATTAGGGTCACATGTCCAAAGCTTGATAGCAAAGGTTGGTGTATAACTAGAATACATGGGTCTAGAAGGATGTTTGGTCACTTTGTTGAGAATTCACCTTGCTCACCACCCACATGGATTAATGATAATCAACTTGGAGATGGGTGTGAAGACAAAATATGGGATCCGGGAACACATGAGGATCAACATTGGGAGCCCATGGTTCGTGAAGAACTTCATCAAAGCTTGGAGATATTAATCTTGAATGATGGAGCTTATTGGAAGTCCAAGCATTGGTGGAAGTTCCAAGATGAATACAAGCACAAGCCACCTTGATGAGGAGCTCCCCATAAGTCCAACTTAAGGACAATAAATAAAAGTGCTAGGTGGGAGACACCCCACCATGGTAAAATCTTTTCATTTTCTCTTTTGTATATATGGGTATAATTAGTTTAATTTCATGTTTTGGTAGTTTGTTAAGTGCATTTGATAGTTTAGTATGTTAAATAAGGTTTTATGGTGTTTTAGTAGCTGTTTGGAGGTTTGGAATGCTTGGATTGGTGTGAAAATATACCAAAAATTTTTGAAAAACAGAGCACCATCCACGCGAGCGCGCCATGCACGCGTACGCGTGGGTTGAGAAGTTCCACCTTCCATGCATTAACCCGAGAGTTAGGCCCGCACTGTGCGCGCATCGTGCCTTTGGCACAACCCCATTTGCGCGTACGCGCACATGACGCGTACGTGCCACTCTTGAAATAAACCATCCGCGCGTGTGCGCCATGCGTGCGTACGCGTGGATGCCCTTCCTACACCACATTTCTTTTCTTCTCCTCTTTCCATTTCTTTTCCTTCTCCTTTCTTCTTCCCTCCTCCAATCCCTCATTCAACACTTCCTAACACCATGGATAACCATTTATTTTAGTTAGTTAATTAGTTAGTTAGTTTGTTAGTTAGTTTTAGTTTAGTTTTCATTTTATTTTCTCTCTTTTCATCATAAGTGTTGGATTATTGACTTTGTTTACTATACATTGTTGCCTCCTTATTGCCTAAATGCTAATTTAGCATTAATGTTTTTAGATAATCTTTGTTGGATCCTATGATTGAGGTTATATTTTGCTACTTGGTCTTGAGTTTTTCATGCTTATCTTTTGAAAAATACCAAGTGCTAAGAATTGCCTTCGAGCTTGTAACTCTTCTTGAATTACATGATTTGGCCACCATGTGATTTGAGCCTTATTTTGTGATTAGGCAACCTCTTGATGATGGATGATGTTGTGCATTTACCTTAATGCATTGTATTTCATGATTATATCCATCCATATGTTTGACTTGAATGCTTTCATGCTTCTTTAATGCTTGTTTTACCTTACAAGTTTACTTAAAGCATCTCAAGCACACTAGAATGAGTAAAGTGCATGCTTCTTTTGTGACATAACTTTTATGCTAATGTGTGTTCTAAACCGCGCAATTTAGAATTCACACACCTAATATTTCTTAATGTCACACTAATTCACTCACTCATTTCTAGTGATTTACCTCATTCCAACAATTATGCTTCCTTGCTTTTGTATTACCCTACCTTATGGTGTTATATTTTTGTTTTTCATGATGAATGCACCACAAGCAATAATGGAAGCAAGACAAAGAACACGTAGCAATTCGGAGAGTCGCCGTACCCCCTTGCTCATCTTTGAGTGCACCGAAGACGGTGCAAACTTTTAAGTGTGGGGAGGTCGTCCGACCGTTCGGCGATTTTGGGTGACAAATTTCTAATCTCAACACTTTTGCATTTCATTTTAGGATTTTTGTTGATTTTTGTTGCATTTTCTTAATTTTGCATATATATACACAATAAGCTTAGTCAAAATAATGAAAATTTTCAAGAATTCTATCTATCGGGCACCTCAATTGATTTGAGTGAAAACTCTTCGTAGAACTTGCTTGAAATATATATATTGTGAAACATGGTTTTTGAGCTAAGAACACAAGCAAGTGAGTTTTGAGCCTAATGGTGTGGTTACATCTTATAACCACTTATTTTCCTTCTTGTGTGCATTATTCTCTTTCTATAATTGTAATATTTGATTTGTTTGATTCTTTATGTCCATTATTTTATGTATTCATGCATTTATATGATTGAGGCCATCATTTCATTAGCTCACTTATCCAAATAGCCAACCTTTTATATTCCTTTGTTAGCCAATTTGAGCCTACGTTTAACCCACTTGTTCTTATTTTAGCACATTACAAGCCTTAAAGCGAAAAACAATAAATGTCCTTATTTGGATCTTTGATTAGCTTAGGCTAGAGTGTGTGAGTATCATTCAAGTGTGGAAATCTTGGGACATTGGGTGAATAAAAGGGAAATTTTGTATTGTTATTGAAAAATATTGGGAATTGGGTACATACTCATGTATTGATCAAATGTAAAACCTTATGCATTAAGGTTCTTGTACATAGAAAGAAAAAAAATGAGAAAAACAAAAGAAAAAGAAAAGAAAAATAATATGGAAAAAAAAGAAAAAAATAGAAAAAGAAAGAAAAAGAAGAAAAAGAAAGAAATAAAAAGGGGACAAAATGCCCCAAAGCAAAGTGTAGTCCAATAAACTCAATGCACATGTGTTGTGAAATAAAAAGGAATACATGAGTATGCGAAAAAGTGAGGAATGGGTAGTTAGATTAGAACTTAATTGTATAGGATGTCATAGGCTAGGTGGGAAGTTTAAGCTTATCAAAGATTCAAATTCCAAGCTCACTTAACCAAATATGCATCCTACCTTGACCCTAGCCCCATTACAACCTAAAGAAAAGACCTCATGATACTTGTATGCATGCATGAAATATATGTCGATTGTTAGAAGAAAAAAACAAATCTTAGAAAGCATGATTAGGAGAGAATTGAG
>NC_029776.3:6046403-6052502 GCF_000817695.3 Arachis duranensis
GAAAAGTCAAAGAAGTTGAACTCGCCCATGGACGCGCGCGCGCACCTGGCGCTTGCGCGCACCTGCGAATCACCCCATGGACGCGTATGCGTGCTGTGTGCGTACGCGTCGGTGCCGTTTTATGATTTTTTAATGAAAACGTGGCCAACAAATTCTGAAGGATTGTGGGGCCCAATTGCAACCAACTTTGGCGCCAAAGATGCTATTTAAAGCCAAGGATTGAAGAGCAAAGGGGATTCCAATCATTACACACTCATTAGGATTAGTTAGAAGTAGTTTCTAGAGAGAGAAGCTCTCACTTCTCTCTAGAATTAGGATTAGGATTAGTTCCTAGATCTAGGTTTTAATCTTTGCTTTCTTCTACTTCTACCTTTCAATTCTTTGTTGCTACATCTTGTTCTTCTATTCTCTTGTTGTAAATTCCTCTATTTTGTTTCTATACTTTGTTGTTGATCTACTTTTGTTCTTTATTTTCTTTTAATGCAATTTGAGGTCATTCATATTAATTGTGATTTCCTTGACTATTGTTGTTGATTCTTTGCAATTAGTTGTTGTTAGATTTTATTCTTGTTGTCAATTTACTATGCTTTCCTTTTATGCCTTCCAAGTGTTTGATGAAATGCTTGGTTGGATTTTAGAGTAGAATTTTATACTCTTGGCTTAGGTAGAGTAATTAGTGACACTTGAGTTATCTAATTCTTTTGTTGATTGATAATTGGAGAGATTGCTAATTGGTTTGGAGTGCACTAAAGCTAGTCTTTCCTTGGGAGTTGGCTAGGACTTGTGCCTCAAGTCAATTCATCCACTTGACTTTCCTTTATTAGCAAGGGTTAACTAAGTGGGAGCAATGAATAATTCTCATCACAATTGAGAATGATAACTAGGATAGGACTTCTAATTTTCATACCTTGCCAAGAGCCTTTTATAGTTGTTAGTTTATTTTCATTGCCATCTACTTTTCATGTTTCTTATCCAAAACCCCAAAACACATCACAACCAATAACAAGACACTTTATTGTAATTCCTAGGGAGAACGACCCGAAGTTTGAATACTTCGGTTTATAAATTTTAGGGGTTTGTTACTTGTGACAAACAATCTTTTGTATGAAAGGATTATTGTTGGTTTAGAAACTATACTTTCAACGAGAATTCATTTGTGAAATTCTAAACCGTCAAAAATCCGATCGTCAACCATCCAGTCAGTCCAAGAGGTCGGGTACTCGGAGTGAATGCAGAAGCCACACTTAGTCTATTCTATAACTAAGACTAAAAGCGGCTAAATAATGAGACCGAACAAAAGCCTACTCTAGAATGGCAACCTCCCCCTAACACACCTACTTAGGGCCTGAAATCAACCTTCATGCAAAGCTAAACAAGTGGCATGCACGAAAAGGAAGCAATGGCAGGAGTGAAAGAACAACGAAAAGGAAATAAGAAAAACGCACAATTACCTGTCCTGATAGCAAAAATCCAGAAGAAAGACAACAACGCCGCCCTGGAACTGCAGAGGGAGAAGAAGATGGGAATGATTGAATCGAAAACGAAGGGATAAACACCAAATGAACACCAGAAGCATCACAAATTGTTTAAAACCACCACCAAAAGGAGCGCGAAAGTTGAGGGGCATATTAGTCTTTCCACGAAGGATTTTAAACTCATTATGAGCATTTAATGCTCGATGCGAATAACATGGCGATAAATGATAGCCCCAACAACAAACAGGCACGCGCACAAAAGGCACGTCTCCCCCCCCACGGGCGGCCGACCTAGCGAGAACACATGGAGACAGAAATAACACGCCACCAACAGCCCACGCGACTATTGCTGGCGCATTGGGGGCACTGTTACGGCATGGCCCAAAAGGGGACTTGGGCTGACCCGACCCACCTACCACCCGACTTGAACAGTCGGATGATGCGCCCGTATCCGACCCGCACACGCGTCCAGGACAGCTGGCCACCACAGCTGTACAAGGAAGCTTCGAAGAAGGTGGGTTCTGCCCTCGTGGGACCCACATCTGACATAGTATATAAGGGGAGGGTCCTACCCCTCCCCCAAGGTACGTCACACATTCCACCTAACCCATTTTCTCACCTGCACACTAACTGACTAGAGCGTCAGAGTGTCTTTGCAGGTGACACCCCCTCCTTCCACAACGAGAGCTCGGCTACCCGGCAGACCGGATCCAAGCACGATCGTGATCGAAGCGTTCCTAGTTCCATATATTCCACCCGAACCGTCCGGTAACCGCACAACCGAACAAATTATTTGCAAATAACAAATAAATGTGTAAATTTTGATAACTCTAATATAAAATATATATATATTTTTAAATAAACAAATTTAAATTTCTGAAACAATAAACTATACGGTATTATTAGATGTACAAATATTTTTAGCAACTAAATTTAATAAAGTTGGCTTAAACATAATAAAAATTATTCACACAAATTTCAGTTGAAGAATAAGAAAAAAAACAAAGGAGGAGATACACAAGTAGAAGAAAGAGAACTTAATTAACTGAAAAAATAATTTGTTCACTTATTATTTCTCTCAACTATAATCCAATTTGTATTGTATTTTAATTGAATAATTATATAGAATNCGTATGGCACGGATCTCATTCTAGTTATATATATAAAAAATGTTGGGGATAATACTTTTGTTTAATATTAGTCGATATTTAGTTAATATTTTAATTTTATATTATTAAAATTTAAAATTTAAAATATTTGTCAATATTAGCTAAAAATATTTTTATTGTCTAGTATTGCTGTGTATATAATAATCTATGAATATGATGATGATGTTGATATGAATCGCAAATCCCTCAAATTAATGCATTCATTATTCTTTATTATCACGTTGGATTCACTATTTTATCCCTTGCACTTCATAGATATCTTTTTTCATTATATATATTCTGTTGACGCTGATATATCTAGTTGCCTGTCTTTTTTATTGAAATAAATACAAAAAAATTATTATTTCTCTAGATACGCATGGATCAAAACCTTTTTTAAAATGTGCAGTACCAAATCAAGAAAAGCACCCACGAATTAGAAATAGCCTCCATATCAATGTTGGCGTCCACGTCCACGAGATGGTGGCAGGAATCCATCTTAGGTATGGCGCCCACAAAATGAACTTCTCAGGTATGGCGAACGCGAATTTGGCCATCCCAGCCGGCGTGGTACCCACGAAATGGAGGCAGAGGGGAAACTCAAGGGCCAGACGCGAATTGGATCCAATTCATTGGTACCAAACACGAAATACAGCAACTAAGTTGTAATAATATGAAAGTATTGACCCTCCACCACTATTTTTACATAATGATAACATATTGACTTTCTACCACCATTTTAAAATAATGTTCTATCTGAACCATTTACTGCATATATTCTTTCCAGTTTTTTTTATCATTTTATCACTATTTTTATTATTAAATTTGTATGTAACATTGTGTGTGATATACTGATATGAAATCTCAATTTTAATTTTATTTTTTTCACATGTGATTTTATTTTTATAGTTAGTTATAACAAGTTCTTGATCCAGTAAAGGAGAAGAGAGTTCTAATAGGAGTAAAAAAAAAAAAAACAGCAACAAAATATACATTAACACACATTTTATATTTGTTTTTTTATTTTCACCTACCACATCGTACACAATAAAACAGCAAACACTAACTACACAATAATTTCTTTGACATTGCCATCAAGATTATTGTGAATTAAAATTTTATTACTATTCACCCCATACAAGAACACCGTTTTCTAATAATATTACGTGGGAAGAACCAATTGCCTAAAAAATGGAACTAATAAGAGAGCAAATAAAGAATCAATTGTCTAAATGATTGTAATCTTAGTGATTAGGTTATATAAAATCTAACCTTTAATATTGAAAAGTATTTGTTATTATCGTTATTTTAATATCTATTTTCTTGTCTAAAAAAATGTATTTTTTGAGTTATTCATCCAAACGCTACAACTTTAAAATAAGTAATTCTACAACTAAAAATCTAAATACAAAATAACTTATTTATAAGCTGTTATTAATAAAAATCCTTATACTTTAAGCTATTTTTTCAAAAGAGCTTAATTATTTAAGTTGTTTATTCAAATGGGGCCTTAGTTATTAATTATTAGAACTTTCTACATTCTAGATCCCAGCCACGCACTTAATTAATTAAATTATGTAATCTTTGATCCACGGGATATGCTATAGTTTAATTAAGTTAGTTAAACCACTATTTTGATAATTTGAAACGTTGGTTTGTTAAAGATTGATCGTTTTTTTGTCGTAGGATTTTTGGCTCCTTAAGAATTAATTTTGTTTGATGAGTACATCTAAAATGGGGGATTATTTTTTAACAAACTATTTTTTTCTATCTAAAATACGGTTTTAATTCAATTAAAATGAAAAAACCAATTTCGTGTGTGCTAGAATTGAAATGGCCCAACTTGTGTGTACTGTCATTGACATGTCCAATTCATGGATCCCATCTATGAAATGACCCATTTCGCCTCTGTCAAGGTTGGGTTGGTAGTCAATGCTTCCTCTACCATACATGCCACCATTTCGTGGGCGCCAGCGTTGAGATGGAAGCTATTTCCAATTCGTGGGTGCTTCCCATGATTTAGTGCTGCGCATTTTGAAAAAGGTTTCGATCCATGCGTATTTAAGAAAATAAAAGTTTTTCTATATTTATTTCAATAAAAAAAGTCGCATGCTGCTACCCTTTCATATGTAATATACAGACATACAGTTCTTTGGTGACATAAGAAATGGTGCCTAGCGGTGATCAATTATTGACCCACCAGTCAATGTGTAACACCTGGCGAAAAGATTATGAAGGAAATGTTGTTTAATTAGTACTGAGAATAATAAAGGTACGGTAGTTACTGTAAGGACAAAATGGAAAATTAGGCACCAAAAATTGAGCCTTATAGTGTGGACTATGTACTAGGCTAACAAAAACATAGAACACATAACATTAATACAAAAAAATTGGTAAAAATTATAGAGAAAAAGTCTTGGGTTGTTTTTCTTCTTTTTTTTCTCTTTAAACGGAGATAGTAGATAATTAAATTTACAATACATGACTTGAAATAAAAAACCCTAATTTACAAAGTAGATGGGAAAAATAAAAAAGAAAAAGAAGAGGAAAACACCTTCTATGACACCTCTTCTCTGTCCGAAACTCTTTCCTTTTTCTTAATGATTTTCTTTTCCTTTTTTTTGACAAAACTCTATTATTTCTATTAGAATTCATGAATACTAACATATCTTATAAATTATGGACGTTTAATTTAAATGTTGTAACATTAATTCAAAACTATATGAAAATTTTAGATTTTAAAATTGTAAATTTTAATTATGTAATACATTTTTGAATAATTATAAAAAACGTCTTTAAAATTTTTAATATTGAATATTTGAATCTCCTAAGTTTTAAAATATACAAAACAATCTATAATGTTTACTTTTTTTGTTAGACAATATAGTCTTCCTTCAATTTGATTCTTGTAATTAAAATGACTGTTTTAAAATTTTTAAATATTTTCAAGAACTGTTTTGAGATTTTTAAATTCTTAGGAATAGTTTTATACTTTACTCTTTGAATCAAATTGGAGAGAGACTGTAACACCCCACCATATAGAGTCTTATGCTTAAGTCATAATTCAGGGATGGCAAGGTATTACGACCTCTAAAATAAAAATTTAGTACGTATAGTAGTATGAATGATTGATTATATCTAGGAGCCTTTGTAGAAAAAGGGGTAAACAAAAATCGCAACTCGAAAGCGCAACACTCCGATCGATAACGTAACGAACAAGGATAACCAACGCGTGATAATATATATGCAAAAGAGTGTCAAAAACAGGAATATCAAGACTCAAAATCCGGCTGCGAAGATAACCGGTCCGAGCATAGCAATATATACATATGATAAAAATAAGGAAAACCCCAAAGGAAACCCAAAGGGACACAAATACATGAAACCTATTCTCCAAAATCTCCCATAAGAGGAGTCATCACAGTTTGTATTATTTAATGGAGATAAAAGTATCTAAACAAAACATATAAACCAAA
>NC_029776.3:6053166-6054169 GCF_000817695.3 Arachis duranensis
GCTCACGGTTAAATCCATAACCAGCCAATATTCATAGCATATACAGCTATTCCGGCTCACGGTTCAATCCAGAACCAGCCAATATATAAACAATTACGGCCCTTCGGCGAATGGCATAACCAGCACTTCCACCACCATACTCCGCATCTCACATAATCATGCTTGATCCTCAATGATCATTCATTTTTCCCTTGCTTCACTCGCAAGTTACCTCATTCCCTAGCCCCTTTTTAATAGCTAGGCATGTCATATTGATTTAAGATATAAGTGGTGAGATCGGAGGCTTAGAAGTATGAAATTTGGCTTTTAAAACTCAAAAATCAACTTTGGGATGAAAACAGGTCCACGCGTACGCGCACTCTACGCGCACGCGTGAATGGCCTCAAAACTTCATTGACGCGCAAGCGTCATGCACGCTAACGCGTGGATTAAACATTTGCCAATCGACGCGTACGCATCAACCACGCGTACGCGTGGGCGTCCTCGTGCCCCAGGCACAACACTGGCAAAGTGCTGGCATAACTCTCTGGAAAATGGCTGGGCATTCGGTGCAGCACAATCGGCGCGCCCGCGCACATCACGCGCACGCGTGGATGGCATTTTAGGGAAGAACGGCACGCACGCGCCAAGTGCGCCCACGCGCAAGGGGTCATTCTGCTAAAAATTTTCTAAGTTAAAAGCTGCAGGCTAAAAGCTTTCTAAGTTAAAAGCTGTAGAATTCACAAATTTAAACCCCAATCTTCCAGTGCACATAACTTCCTCATTTTAAATCGTTTTTCACCCGTTCTTCGAACGGCATGGACATCCCGGATCCAATTTCATTTCTAAATAGATTTGGAACAAAACAGAGATCCGTATTTCAAGTTATGTCTCACCAAAGTATGCCCAAAAACCATATTTTTCATAAAAACCACAAAGTGCCATTTTTAAAACAAGCCATTTCCAACTCTTTTCAAAATCAATCAAAACATGCCATTTTCATCCCTTTTCTTTGAAATCAATC
>NC_029776.3:6055274-6055984 GCF_000817695.3 Arachis duranensis
AATTACCTGAGAATAAATGCGGATAATCCGTTCGCATCTCCGACTCAAGTTCTCAAGTGTGTTCCTCAACACTGCCTCGACTCCATGCCACTTTGACTAATGAAACCTCTTTACCACGCAACCGTTTGTTACTAGTATCATCAATTCTGACCGGAGCCACTGGAAGCGTCAAATCTTCCCTTAACTGAACCGACTCAGGTTCTAATACATGGCTAGCATCAGGGGTGTACTTCCGAAGCTGCGACACGTGAAACACGTCGTGCAGATTCGAAAGATGAGGTGGTAGAGCCATCCGATACGCCACCGGTCCAATCCTCTCCAGGATCTGAAATGGACCAATGTATCGAGGATTCAACTTCTTTGCCTTGATCGCCCTACCTACTCCTGTGGTCGGAGTAACTTTAAGGAAAACATGGTCTCCTTCCTCAAATTCTAAGGGCTTTCACCTCTGATCGGCGTAACTCTTTTGACGACTCTGCACCATAAGCATCCTATCACGGATTTTCTTGACTTGTTCAGTAGTCTCAGCTATCATTTTCGGTCCCAACAAGCTTTTCTCCCCAGCTTCATACCAACATAGCGGAGATTGACATTTCCTCCCATACAAGGCCTCATACGAAGCCATCCCGATACTCGCATGATAACTATTATTGTATGCAAACTCCACTAATGGCATATACCGATCCCAACTCACCGGTTGGTCCAAAACA
>NC_029776.3:6056474-6058290 GCF_000817695.3 Arachis duranensis
TTCATCATTTTGATGAGCCTTTAGGAGTTTGGACTTAAAATCACTTGAGATCTCTAATCGGCTCAAACACAAAGTTCCGGATACTTCTCGAGCACCAATTTTCAGACTCTCGAATCCCTTGAGCAACTTCTCCTCTTGAAGCATCATCCAAGCCGCATATAATGACTTTCGACTTAATGCATCCGCCACTACGTTCGCCTTTCCCGGATGGTAATGCAACTCAAAGTCGTAGTCCTTCAACAATTCCATCCACCTTCTCTGCCTCATATTAAGCTCTTTCTGATCAAAGAGATATTTCAAACTCTTGTGATCGGAGAAGACTTGGAATTTAACCCCATAGAGATAATGCCTCCACACCTTCAAGGCGAACACAACTGTAGCGAGTTCCAAATCGTGCGTAGGGTAACTAACTTCATGAGGTCTCAACTGTCGTGAGGCATACGCCACCACATTATGGTGCTGCATCAGCACACACCCTAGACCCTTCAATGAGGCATCACAATACACCTCAAATGGCTCATTCGGCTCGGGTAACACTAACACAGGTGCAGTGGTCAACTTTTTCTTCAATGTCTGAAAGCTCTCCTCGCACTCAGGAGTCCAAACAAACGGAGTGTCTTTGCGGGTTAACTTTGTCATTGGCAAAGCTATCTGTGAAAAGCCCTTGATAAACCTTCGGTAATAGCCAGCTAAACCCAGAAAACTCCTTATCTCTGTTATGGTGGTTGGTTGTTTCCAATCCATCACCGCCTCCACCTTAGTTGGATCTACGGCTATTCCCTTCTTACTCACCACGTGACCCAAAAACTTTACCTCACTTTTCCAAAACTCGCACTTAGACAGTTTTGCATAAAGTTTCTTCTCCTTTAGAATCTGCAACACGGTCCTCAAGTGTTCCGCATGCTCTTCTTCAGTCTTGGAATAAATCAGTATGTCATCAATGAAGACAACAACGAATTTATCCAGAAACGGATGGAAAACTCTATTCATGTAATCCATAAACACTACAGGAGCGTTCGTCAACCCAAAAGACATTACAGTGTACTCGTAATGACCATAACGAGTCCTGAAAGCGGTCTTAGGGATATCCTCACGCCTCACCCTTATCTGGTGATAACCGGATCACAAATCGATCTTGGAGAAAACTCCAGCTCCTTGTAACTGATCCATGAGATCATCAATTCTCGGTAATGGTTACTTATTCTTGATTGTAACCTTGCTCAGCTGCCTGTAATCCACACAGAGCTGCATACTCCCATCTTTCTTCTTCACCAGTAACACTGGAGCACCCCACGGAGAGACACTTGGTCGTATAAAATTCTTTCCCAACAAATCTTCTAACTGAGACTTTAGCTCGTTCATCTCTAACGGTGACATCCTATAAGGAGCACTTGAGATTGGTCCCGCCCTAGGCACCAATTCAATCGCAAACTCAACCTCTCGGTTAGGTGGAAACTCATCAATATTATCAGGAAACACTTCCGGAAACTCACACACAACCGGAATCTGTTCCAACCTTTGATCATCACCCGAAACACCCGCGGTTAACAACAGGATACCCTGACATTCGGTTCCGGAACAGTTCACCATCATCGAATTCAAGTAATAATTATTCACCACGACCGGCCCTTCGGTATCTTCCGGCATAAAGTACACCGACTTTGTAGAACAATCAAGCAAAACATGGTTCTTAGATAACCAGTCCAATCCCAAGATAAGATCAAGACCAATCATCGGTAAGCAGACCAAATTATGAACAAAATCACGCTGCTTGAACCTAAAGAAAACTTCCGGGCATCCTAGCCTAGTTACCATG
>NC_029776.3:6059969-6061289 GCF_000817695.3 Arachis duranensis
TACGGGGGCGAGCTCATCCGGGTCTTTCACAGTGCCCGGCCACACTTATGACATAGGGTCAAAAGAGTATCAAGTCTCAACCTGGAGCACGTGGTGGCTAGCCACTGCTACTACCCAGGGAAACTCGTATCTCCGATAGTGGAAGTGCAAATCACAATTATCAATAATTCAGCATAAACATGCATGAATTCTCATCCATGGATCAACATCCATATCAGCCATTCCGGCTCACGGTTAAATCCATAACCCGCCAATATACACAGCTATTCCAGCTCACGGTTCAATCCAGAACCAGCCAATATATAAACAATTACGGCCCTTCGGCGAATGGCATAACCAGCACTTCCACCACCATCCTCCGCATCTCACATAATCATGCTTGATCATCAATGATCATTCATTTTTCCCTTGCTTCACTCGCAAGTTACCTCATTCCCTAGCCCCTTTTTAATAGCTAGGCATGTCATATTGATTTAAGATATGAGTGGTGAGATCGGAGGCTTAGAAGTATGAAATTTGGCTTTTAAAACTCAAAAATCAACTTTGGGATGAAAACAGGTGCACGCGTACGCGCACTCCACGCGCACGCGTGGATGGCCTCGATGAATGGCCTCAAAACTTCATTGACGCGCAAGCGTCATGCACGCTAACGCGTGGATTAAACATTTGCCAATCGACGCGTACGCGTCAACCACGCGTACGCGTGGGCGTCCTCGTGCCCCAGGCACAACACTAGCACAGTGCTGGCATAACTCTCTGGAAAATGGCTGGGCATTGGGTGCAGCACAATCGGCGCGCCCGCGCACATCACGCGCACGCGTGGATGGCATTTTCGGGAAGAACGGCGCGCACGCGCCAATTGCGCCCACGCGCAAGGGGTCATTCTGCTAAAAATTTTCTAAGTTAAAAGCTGCAGAATTCACCAATTTAAACCCCAATCTTCCAACGGACATAACTTTCTCATTTTAAATCGTTTTTCACCCGTTCCTCGAACGGCATGGACATCCCGGATCCAATTTCATTTCTAAATAGATTTGGCACAAAACAGAGATCCGTATTCCAAGTTATGTCCCACCAAAGTATGCCCAAAAACCATATTTTTCATAAAAACCACAAAGTGCCATTTTTAAAACAAGCCATTCCAACTCTTTTCAAAATCAATCAAAACATGCCATTTTCATCCCTTTTTCTTGAAATCAATCAAAATACATCAATTTCAACATCAAGCCTCCTCAACTCACACATTGACACTTTACCACAAATTACAAAATCACTATCTCATCAATTTAACCCACTTCACCCAAGTGGCTCAAACTCAAA
>NC_029776.3:6062189-6084986 GCF_000817695.3 Arachis duranensis
TATCACATTTAGCCATAAAAATCACATTTTAGGCTTTCTAGAATAAATTCTCATTTATGGGTTAATTAGCCGTTAATTAACCGGGTTTTACAGAGACTAAATTGTCTAACGAAAATAAACGTTAGAGACTGTTTTATCTATTTTAAAATCTAAAAAACTAAAGTCTCTGATTTTAAAAATCTCAATAATTGATTTGGATAATTACTCTACATTTTTGTTTATATAAAAGGATTTTTTTAATTATTCATGTTAATTAAATTTAATTGTTTTTATTTTTAAAACCAAATTATTTTTATAAAAGGATTTTTATTTTTTTTATTTATTTATTCTTATATGGGTTTAAAATTCTAGTGTTTGTGGATTTTTAGTGTTTATAAATACCAACAAAAATTTATTTTAATTTTTAAATATAATTTGAGGGTCAGTCACCTATTTAAATTGGTTTGATTTACCAAAAGGTTACATCTCACATTAAATCAAATTATATATGTATGTGCAGCCCTAATAAATCGTTCTTGTTTAAAATAATTTATTGTGCATCTATACTAAGTCATATCGATTTATATAAAGACATTTTTAAAATAAAAGTTATAATAGGACAAAGAAGTAATATTGAAACCAAACCAATTAAAATGGGTGATTTATCCTAATTTTAAATTATTGTTACAATATTTAAATTAAAAGTGCATAATTTAAATATAATTTAGTGTTTATGGATATTAATAGCACAAATTACTTTTTATATTGCTTTCGTTATGGTAATCTCTTGGATTCCAAAATATATGTTACAAAGAGGATACTAACTCCTCATAACTCATTCTAATAATGTCTAATAACTCAATTTTATGAGGTTAATTGTTACATTGTAACTATCATTCTACTCTTAAAGGAGAATATTACAATATTGGCTATATATAGGCCTAAGAGTATCTTATAAGGAAAGACTGTAATAAAATATTAACCATCTTATGATGAGAGTATTTCATGAAAAAAAACAACCCACATAAAAAAAGTTCGTAACATTATAATCTCATAATATATACACTATCCTAAATACGTGCACTTAGGTATGATCTCTATCTTACTTCCTCTTGTAATCCATACTAACTTGAGTGTCGACGTCTTTGTAGGTACACCTCCTATTATTGAGGATGACAAATTCGGGACATTAAAAATTCGGAATAAGAAAATAGTGGTAATATCATGTCTCTAACCTATTGTCTATAATTTTATTTTAGGTAACTCTTAAATTTAAAAAAAAAAATTCTAAACAATAATTATATCAAAATTGACCATCTGTATTTGAATAGTTTAGTTAAAAAAGCAATTTTGAAATAATTTTGCTAGTTGGACTTTATGCAGAGAAAAAAAATTTGTCTACTTAGAGTTTATATAAAGTTTTAAATTTGTTCTTTCAAAATTAAAAAAATAAAATCTATTATCAAATAAAGTTACTTAAATCAAACTGATTAAATTTTCATGAAACCATAAACAATTAAACATGGATGAGTTTGAAAAGTAAAATAAAATTGAGAGAGTGCAATAAAGATCAATGAATGACATCACAAGCTTAGTGTCAATGAAAGCATTATTATTGTGGATTTGATCAAAATAATGAAGAAGAAATTAAACATTATTGTGTATGTCATTGTCCAAATCAAATGTGGTCGATAAGCAATTGGTCTTAACTCGTAGACTTGATACCACAACTTAGCATTAGGTAGAGTTCCCCACCATTCTTAAATCTCCACGCAAAAACAATGTCTTTCATCGCATTCTTAAAACACTGTCATGCTTAAATCAATGTAATTGGGTACTATGTATTAGTTTATCTAAATGAATACAGTAGTTGTTTTGGATTAAAGGTAGAATGTTAAAATTTAAAATGTTCTTTTTGCATATGTATTTAAAAAATATAAGTTTTCAAGATAAAATGATATTGACTTTAACATAGTTTAAATAAGGAATTAATTAATATAAGTGCCTTTAGGACATTTGTTAAGTCATCGAAAGAAAAAACATAGTAACTTTTTGAAATTTTTAAAGCATTAAGTGTATTAGAAATATTAAAAACTTGAATTCTCAGTAATTATTTTATTTATTTTATTGCTTAAACAAGTACTTCTTTAACAAATGTACCAAGGGCATTTGTTAATCAAACTCTTAAAAACATATTTACTTTTTTTTTTCTCAAATGGAGCCCACACCTCCACGCGTTCAAACTCATTATTACTAATAACAGTTCTTTAAAACTTAGATTTCTTATCTTTAAGCAAGCATAATACATAGCAAGTTGATATTTTGCGCAATTTCATGCTTGAGGGGAACAAGAAGCATATCTGCAAATGCTATGAATATTCACATTTTGGTTACCCAAGGAAGATTCGAATGAAGTGGAGAATTGGTGCTCCAATTCAATGAGAATCAATTATTTCTCTTCTTTCAAGCTTTTGGGAGCTTGGTGGGATAAAGTAGTTGCTGTGACAAAATGCCAATAGCAATTATAATTATCATTAGTGGCCCTGTTATGGTATGTGATAGTAACAGAAAGAATGGTGTTGTGTTTCTTTGTTGAGATTTGAGAATTAAGACACACTTCCATTTGCATCCCCTTCTTCTGTTTCTTTCTGTCAATATATAAACCCCCACAACCAAACACGCCCTCCCATATCTCCGCCACCTCTCTTCTCTTCTCTTCTCATTTCTCTTCTCTTCCGCACGAACCCTATCTTCACACATTCACTCACCACCACATTCATTTCCCCCCATAGAATGAAGTGGTGATACAAAAACATAGAAAGAGATGCGGTGCTTGAGGGAGAAAAAGCAAGCGCGTAGAGCGTGATAAGATTAATCTTCAGAGGACGCATATAACGCGATAAGAGAGAGGGCGCATATAGCGCAATAAAAGAGCGCGGTAAGATTGATTTTACATATAGCGCGATAAGAAAGGGTGCGTATAACACAATAAAAGAGAGGGGCGTGATAAGAGAGGAAGGAGATGTTGTGCTTGAGGGAGAAAGAGCAAGCAATGATCTCTTCAGAGGGCGCCTAGAGCACAATAAGACTGATCTTCAGATGGCGCATAGAGCGCGATAGGATTGATCTTCAGAGGGTGCGTAGAGCGCGATAGAATTGATCTTCAAAGAGCACATAGAGCGCAATAAGAGTGATCTTCAGAGAGCGCGTAGATGAACTTGGCCTAACTGTCAAGAATAAGTAGTAGCTTAATTCAAACACCATTAAATGACATGAACAATAATGTAGGTAAAATTGGAATAATCAGGGAGGTAGTTTAATTCGTCAAGGTTGATGCTTTGACATCTGGGGTGCCCTTTTGGGGGCTTCTAACATACCATATCTGGTGTAGTTGCAATTGCTGGAGAAAGACAAAGAATCCTCCTAACAGCTCATTTAGGATATATACTTTTCTGAATACTCAGAATGGTGCAAAATTTGCTGTACTTGCAAATTTAGCAACACTTGATCCTGGATAAATCACATAGAATCTAAAGACATAATCTTGCTTTGCTTTTGAGAATACTCTAAAAATAAGAAAATTTACTTATATTGGAAAATCTTGTAATAACATGTGTTAGAAACAAGAGACTAGACTGGAGAAATGATTTGTATATTATTGAGTGTATTTAAGTTGTCTATTCAAGTTGTCTGGAATGATACAATATAAAAGGGTATTTATTAAAAACGTAATCTCCTATAATAAATATTCAGATATACTGAATAATGCTAATTGATCCTAATTATATTCTAACACCCCCCCTCAAACTCAAGTGACAACTTGAGTTTGAAACTTATTTAAAATAACGAAATAAAGAGAAAAAAAATGCATAAACTCTCTAAAACGGGTGCAGACGGAACTGTTGGAAGGAAGCACAGGCGGAACTGCCGCTTGTCTGAAGGAAGCGCAGACAGAACTGTCGTTAGTATGAAGGAAGCGCAGAAGGAACTGCCGCTTGTCTGAAGGAAGCGCAGACGGAACTACCGCTTGTCTAAAGGAAGTGCAGACGGAATTTCCGGAAAGAAATGCAGATGGAACTGCCACAAAAAAACACAGACGAAATGCAGACGGAACTGCTACGAGAGAACGCAAATGGAACTGCCACGAGAGAACGCGACGGAACTGCCATGAGATAACGCGGACGAAACTGGCGAAAGAGAGCAAAAACTATATGATTTCTTCATGAGAATGGGAAAACAGTAGATGACATTGGTGTTTGATCATTCGACTCGAAAATACACAAGACGGAGAGAATACGCTAGTCGGGAGGTGAAAAAGCATCAAAGGAGTGACAAAAGGTAAATAAAAATGGCATAGAAAAAAAAAGTGCAAAAACTACGATGATTTCACCGCATGGAAAATAACATATCCTCTTCAAGGAGGATATTATGGTTTTGATACCATGTTAGAAACAAGAGACTAGACTGGAGAAAGGATTTGTATATTATTGAGTCTATTCAAGTTGTCTGGAATGATACAATATAAAAGGGTATTTATTAAAAACGTAATCTCCTATAATAAATATTCAGATATACTAAATAATGCTAATTTATCCTAATTATATTCTAACAACATGAATGATGCCAGTGTGCCTGTTGCCACCAAACATTCTGCCTTCTATTTTATTAAAAAGTCCAATTGTTAAGAAGTTAAGCAGATTAGAAAAAGAAACCCAACTTTCAGGAGTCAGCAACAAAATCATAAAATTTGAACACAGAATTAATAATTTCTTCATTTCCAACCATTATATAACAAAGGTAAGTTTCATTTACAGAGTAAATGACAGGATGCACAATTTGAGTAATTTACTCTATCAGCTTAAAAAATGGAGCTAAATCCTAACCTCGTATTGGTTACCTGTACCACCTAGCAAAAAAATCTCATCGAAGTTGCTAAATCACAGGAACACTCCCATTTGGTTGTTGTATTGTTCCGAGAGGATTTCCTACAAAACCAAGCCCAGGTCACTTCTATGGACATCTAAGTTTCCCATAATATTAATACAACTACTACAACTACTAAAAAAAACCACACACACACTAACACACTCTCTCACTACTCAAACACTCTAACTATAACAACTAAATGTTATGTGGCTTATCCAAATGCAACAAAGGTGCTGCAACATATCTGTTTGCTCCTTGTCAAAGTTTATGCTTCAAAACTAGTTACGTAATAATTAATTAGTACCAAAATGCTGCGAACCCACTTATAGCTAGAGATACTCTTTTGATAATTGCCGAATTTACTTAATTTAGCACATGTCATGATCAGCATAAGCAGCTTGGTATAACAGTAAGACCAAATAAAACAACTTAATAACATATTACCTGTGTTGCTGGCAAAAGAATAAAGTTTTGAAAGAAAGTTGCTTCTTGTCAAATCCATATGGGTAGCTGCAGACCTTGAAACATTATCAACAAGAAACTGATTCGACAAGCTACCACTTGGCGGACCTTCTTTAAGCATGGATATTTCTGAGCTTTTTGTAAGAATATGACAAGAATTTTGTGCATGACACAAGGCAGGTAAATTGCTCTTCTCTAGCGTTGTGTTTGTATTTAAGTCAGATTTCTCCTAGTTTAATTTTAAAATTATAAAAAATATATATTATTACCAAAATTTTA
This sequence comes from Arachis duranensis, assembly GCF_000817695.3. Taxonomy (NCBI): domain Eukaryota; kingdom Viridiplantae; phylum Streptophyta; class Magnoliopsida; order Fabales; family Fabaceae; genus Arachis; species Arachis duranensis. The sequence goes on from NC_029776.3 coordinate 6,067,836, forward strand.
AAATATGAAAATATAAGTTAAAATAAAAATTAAAAAATTAAATTAAAGTATATTAAAAATCACTATGTTGCATTAATTTAACACAATATATAAATAACTATTTTGATAATAAAATTATTATGATAAACTTTAATATAAGAATACTATTTAATATCTTATCAAGTGTTGTGTGTTACTAGATCAACGAATTAAATTAGGAGCGTTTAAGAAATTTTTGTAGTTATCTTAGAAAATAATATTTTTGTATATAAAATGATTTCATTTATATTTTAATATAAGAATGCAAAGACATATTCTTCGATTTTTTATTTTTTATCCCAAACATCTATATTATTTTGAAATATAAATACATTTTTTCGTAATAAATTTATAATAAAAGTTTTAGTTAAAGAGTACTCGGTACTTCTTTTATAATATAGAGTAATAAATTTATTTTTATTTCATAGTTATTACTTTGTAAGATATACCTATTCACCCATATTCAAAAATACACATAACAAGAAATAAGAGATACATTTATATTTTTCCTTTTTATTCTATTTGTTATTATTAGTTTTATGAATACATTGTTTATTTTAATTTTTTTTAACTATTTAATATTATATGACGAGGATGAAATATTAAAAAAATTATTTTTTTGTCCTATAAATTTATTTGTTGAAATGAATTGCGTAAAGATACACGAAGTCTAAAAGAGTTGGACACCAAACTCTAGTAACTTTATATATTGTTTCATTAAGGAGTATTATGTTGTATGTAAATTTTTTTTTAAAGTTAAACAATAGATATCAGAAATATATAAATAGTGTATATTAATTTAACTAATTTTGTTATAGAATACCAATCAATTATATTATTATGACGTCTGTTACTTGTACCAGCTCCATGATCATGCGCTTCCATTCCTAGATTTTTTGAATAGTAGAATATAGATATTAAGCAAAAATTGAATTTATAGCAAAAAAAAATAAATTATCATTTTAAGTTTTGTATTACCTGAAATAAAATGAATCAATTTTAAATTTTATCGTGGGTAGAGTCATTTCTTTATAAAAAAAAGAATTGAATATGTAGTGGCAATTTTTTTTATTAAAAGTGAATTAGTTTTTAAATTCTGTCGTGGGGTAAAATTATTTTTAATAAAAAAAGGATAAAATAGAAAGAAGAAATTGGATACCAAACTTTCGTATCGATATAGATGTTTTTCTAGTATAATGTTAACTGTCTGTGTAGATGGTTTTTAATATGCATGTGCTCATTTTCCCGCAGAAAAGTTGACTGGAAGATCACTCTTCGCATGCTCATTCAAAGTACGAATTCGTATGTGAAAAATGTGGCAACAGATTGGAGTTACCATTTTCTTTTCTTTCGTTTTGGTGGTTTTAGATCAAGATGCGGTAATCGGTTTGAAACCGATCCCGTGAGAAGAGGCATCCAGGTAATCAATTTTTCTTTCATGGTTTGATTATTCCCAATTATCGTAACTAATAATTGCATTTTCAATTAGGAAACTTATAAATTATACCTAGGTAATTAAGGTTAGAGTGCACGAGAGTACATGGGAGTACACTCAAATTGAATATTCCCAAAATGAAGAAATGAGGGGAAACACGGGAGGATGACGGCATGCCATCGGAAGAAACAAGGGAAGAGTGTGGGTGAGTGTGCATCTCGTGACAAGGAAGATCCTTTTTGGGATGATTTTCAGAAGATTCCTAAAGTCTCTTTTCGAAATAAGGTCATTGGTACAGCAAAGTCGAAGGCCTTTGGAGGGGATGGTATTGCGACGGTAATAGGCAAACAGGGTGATTCTCAACCACCATGTGTAAGCTTAACGACAGAGACGAAGACCTATTTGGTCGAATTTTATAGAGAAGCTTTGGTGATCAAGGTCCTGTACAGGAAGTATAGATACATAGCTCTTTCTCAAAAGCTGAGGATAGTATGACATAAAAAAAGTTTCACTTTGTTAGACGTGGAATTTGGGTACTTCCTGGTAAAATTCGATGTTGCTGAGGATTGTGAGAATGTCATGTTTGGTCGGTATTGGGTTGATTGAGGGTGACTACGTAGCGGTGAAACCATGTGTTGTTGATTTCCGACCCGGTGAACAATCTTTCAGTTCTACGTTAGTTTGGATTCGGGTCTCCGGTCTCCAATATGGTATTATCAGGAGCAGGAAATGCTACTTATTGCAGCTGTAAAAGTCGATTTGGCCACCAAACTGGCAAAGAATAAGAGATATGTCCGTGCTTGTGTTCAAATAAATTTAGAGTTGCTCATGATCAAGAATATCATAGTTGATGGTAGGGGTGTTCGCGGTGCGGTTTGGTTCGGTTTTTGACGGAAAAGTCATCCGATCCGATCGTCTAATTAAAGTGCAGTTCGGTTTGGTTCGATTTTTTTGTCAAGGTCATCCGAACCAAACCAAACCAATTAAAATCGGTTTGGTTTGGTTCAGTTTTTTCAATCAAATAAAAAAAATTCTACCATACTATTGTGCAAAGTCATAACATTGAAATCGACAAACTGAAATACACAATAGCTAACAAAGTCTTGATCTAATGAAATTTAACGACAACAGAATTCAAATACGACAATTAAAGTTCAATAGTTCAACAGTCAACACAACTGAAAATAAAAATAAATTGTCATTAAACCGATAGCAAAGTTATGATGTCTTCTCCAACAAAATAGCTAAACTTTTTGATGCAAACCAACCTGAAATAAAAAAAACAGTTACATAAAAAGAACAACAACAATAATAATAATTATACAGTGAAGCATTGGGGGTTGCCATAATTGAGCTTGAAATGATTCAGTTCTTATATCAGACCCCATGGTTCAATAGGGTACTGAGTCAAGCAAAGAAAGTTAGTCATACAGTGAAGTAAGCAAAAAGAACTGAATCAAATATGTATGTGAAACCTTGTTTTCTTTTAGGTCATTACCTCAGCATTTTCAAACAAATTAGATCCATCTGCAAAACCAGGAAAATCCTAGTTATTTACCTTCATCCACCAATCATTCAAAAAAGAATAAGATGAATGGCTGTGTGAAACAATGATAATTGTTAGAGAAAAATGCTAAATAATACCAAAGAGTCAGTTGTAAATTACACATAAGGATGAGAAAAACATAAGCGATGCAGTCAGTATTTCAAGTTTATAGAACAACTCTAGTCTCTCAACTCCAGTCTCTTACTAGATTCACTAGAATTAAACATAGCTACACAATGAATTACTTACGCATGAGCACGGCCATATCTGCACTGAAATCTCTCAGATTGCTCTCCAGAACCAAGGAATTGTATGTGATATTAATATTTGTGTAGTGAATTAAACCTATGAAGCCATATGAACCCTTAACTAGTTTTGATTCACGATCTGTGAAGGTTGGAATTCTTTCACCTGCAATTTTCTTCATGGAAGTGGGATAGTCTCCATGCAACAAGGGCTTCATCACCCTTAAATAGCACATAAAATTTGCAATATGCTTCACATTCAATAACCAGCATCCAGCAATAAACTGAAAAATAAATCTACAACCAGCAATCCAGCAAGGAAGCAACCAGTATACACTTAAACAGCAACAAACACTTAAACAGCAACTAGCAATAAACACTTAAACAGCAACCAGCAAGGCAGCAATAAATCAATAAACACTTAAACACTTAAATCAAGGACAGAAACCAGCAAAAAAATGAAGTTTAAATCAATAACCAGCAATAAACAAGCAATAAACTGAACAAAACATGATAATCTGAACAATAAATCAAGAACAAAAACCAGCAATAAACTGAAGTTTTAAATCAATAACCAGCAATAAACTGAACAAAACATGATAATCTGAACAATAAATCAAGGACAGAAACCAGCAATAAACTGAAGTTTAAATCAATAACCAGCAATAAACAAGCAATAAAGTGAACAAGCCCTAATAATCTGAACAATAAATCCAGCAATAAACTGAACAAAACCAATATGAACAATAAATCAAGGATTAGAACCAGCAATAAATTGAAGTTTAAATCAATAACCAGCAATGCCTGAAAAGAACCTGATAAACGGAACAAAACTTGAACAATAAACTCATAACCCTAAACTAAACAATAAATCAGCAAGACCAAATTACCAACAATAAACTGAATAGATGGTAAAACAGCAATACCAACAATAACCCTAAACTGAGTAAACTAAACAATAACCATCAAATCTAACAATGCATCAGTAAAGATTACCTGAATAGATGGCTCGGGCTCCATATGCACTTCAATCGGTGGCTGGGTGGGAGATTGGGAGGGGCTGTCTTGATCGTGGGTGACCCTAAATCCAGAACCCAGAAACGCTGCTGGTGGAGGCGGCGAGGTCGGAGGTGGCGAGGTCGGAGGTCTTGGTTGATCGTCGCCCGTCGGTGCTGTCTGCTGTGTTGCCCTGTGGCTTTTGGGTGGTGGCAAGCCAGGCGAGGTGCTGTGTTGAGCTGGGTCTTCGTCCTCGTGGTGCACCGGCGGTAGGGGATCTGCTCTGTTCGGCGGTGGGATTTGGAGGAAGGCTTCGAGACTCAAGGAGGTGGGTGGCTCAGGCTGGCTCCGTAGCTGGGTGAGGGGGTGCGCAGGCCGCAGAGGGCGAGATATGGTGGCTCAGGCTGGCTCCGATCTGGAATTTGGGGGTTAGGTTTCCATGGGGGATTTGGGGAGGGATAGAGTCGCACAACAGTAAGGTAACACACACTAGGACTCGTTTTAGGGGGGTTGGGGTTGGGGTTGGTAGTTTTTAATTTTTAGGGTTTTTGAGAGAACCGGTTCGATTTGGTTCGGTTAGGGTTTTGGTGGTAAGAACCGAAAACTGATAAGAACCGCAAAAAAACAGCAGAACCATGTTTTTCAGTTTTTTTGGTTTTCAGTAACCGAACCGAACCGAACCGGTTCTCTCAAAAACCCTAAAAATTAAAAACTACCAACCCCAACCCCCTAAAACGAGTCCTAGTGTGTGTTACCTTACTACTGCGCGACTCCATCCCTCCCCAAATCCCCCATGGAAACCTAACCCCAAATCCCAGCTCGGAGCCAGCCTGAGCCACCATATCTCGCCCTCTGCGGCCTGCGCACCCACTCACCCAGCCATGGAGCCAGCCTGAGCCACCCACCTCCTTGAGTCTCGAAGCCTTCCTCCAAATCCCACCACCGAACAGAGCAGATCTTCTACCGCCGGTGCACCACGAAGACGAAGACCCAGCTCAACACAGCACCTCGCCTGGCTCGCCACCACCCAGTCACCCACTGGACCCAAAAGCCACAGGGCAACACAGCAGACAGCACCGACAGGCGACGATCAACACAGGACCTCCGACCTCGCCACCTCCGACCTCGCCGCCTCCACAGCAGCGTTTCTGGGTTCTGGATTTAGGGTCACCCATGATCAAGACAGCCCATCCCAATCTCCCACCCAGCCACCGATTGAAGTGCATATGGAGCCCGAGCCATCTATTCTGGTAATCTTTACTGATACATTGTTAGATTTGATGGTTTATTCAGTTTAGGGTTATTGTTGGTATTGCTGTTTACCATCTATTCAGTTTATTGTTGGTAATTTGGTCTTGCTGATTTATTGTTCAGTTTAGAGTTATGAGTTTATTGTTCAAGTTTTGTTCAGTTTATCAGGTTCTTTTCAGGCATTGCTGGTTTATTGTTGGTTATTGATTTAAACTTCAGTTTATTGCTGGTTCTAATCCTTGATTTATCGTTCATATTGGTTTTGTTCAGTTTATTGCTGGATTTATTGTTCAGATTACTAGGACTTGTTCACTTTATTGCTTGTTTATTGCTGGTTATTGATTTAAACTTCAGTTTATTGCTGGTTTCTATCCTTGATTTATTGTTCAGATTATCATGTTTTGTTCAGTTTATTGCTTATTTATTGTTGATTTCTGTCCTTGATTTATTGTTCAGATTATCATGTTTTGTTCAGTTTATTGCTTGTTTATTGATTTAAACTTCAGTTTTTTGCTGGTTTCTGTCCTTGATTTAAGTGTTTAAGTGTTTATTGATTTATTGTTGCCTTGCTGGTTGCTATTTAAGTGTTTAAGTGTTTATTGTTAGTTGCTGTTTAAGTGTTTGTTGCTGTTTAAGTGTATACTGGTTGCTTCCTTGCTGGATTGCTGGTTATAGACTTATTTTTCAGGTTATTGCTGGATGCTGGTTATTGAATGTGAAGCATATTGCAAATTTTATGTGCTATTTCAGGGTGATGGAGCCCTTGTTGCATGGAGACTATCCCACTTCCATGAAGAAAATTGCAGGCGAAAGAATTCCAACCTTCACAGATCGTGAATCAAAACTAGTTAACGGTTCATATGGCTTCATAGGTTTAATTCACTACACAAATATTAATATCACAGACAATCCTTGGTTCTGGAGAGCAATCTGAGAGATTTCAGTGCAGATATGGCCGTGCTCATGCGTAAGTAATTCATTGTGTAGCTATGTTTAATTCTAGTGAATCTAGTAAGAGACTGGAGTTGAGAGACTAGAGTTGTTCTATAAACTTGAAATACTGACTGCATCGCTTATGTTTTTCTCATCCTTATGTGTAATTTACAACTGACTCTTTGGTATTATTTAGCATTTTTCTCTAACAATTATCATTGTTTCACACAGCCATTCATCTTATTCTTTTTTGAATGATTGGTGGATGAAGGTAAATAACTAGGATTTTCCTGGTTTTGCAGATGGATCTAATTTGTTTGAAAATGCTGAGGTAATGACCTAAAAGAAAACAAGGTTTCACATACATATTTGATTCAGTTCTTTTTGCTTACTTCACTGTATGACTAACTTTCTTTGCTTGACTCAGTACCCTATTGAACCATGGGTCTGATTGAAGAACTGAATCATTTCAAGTTCAATTATGGCAACCCCCCAATGCTTCATTGTATAATTATTATTATTGTTGTTCTTATTATGTAACTGTTTTTTTTATTTCAGGTTGGTTTGCATTAAGAAGTTTAGCTATTTTGTTGGAGAAGACATCATAACTTTGCTATCGGTTTAATGACAATTTATTTTTATTTTCAGTTGTGTTGACTGTTGAACTATTGAACTTCTTTAATTGTCGTATTTGAATTCTGTTGTCGTTAAATTTCATTAGATCAAGACTTTGTTAGCTATTGTGTATTTCAGTTTGTCGATTTCAATGTTATGACTTTGCACAATAGTATGGTAGAATTTTTTTTGATTTGATTGAAAAAACCGAACAAACCAAACCAAACCAAACTGATTTTAATTGGTTTGGTTTGGTTCGGATGACCTTGACCAAGAAACCGAACCAAACCGAACTGCACTTTAATTAGACGATCGGATCGGATGGCTTTTCCCTCAAAAACCGAACTAAACCGCACCGCGAACACCCCTACCATCAACTATGATATTCTTGATCATGAGCAACTCTAAATTTATTTGAACACAAGCACGGACATATCTCTTATTCTTTGCCAGTTTGGTGGCCAAATCGACTTTTACAGCTGCAATACGTAGCATTGCCTGCTCCTGATAATACCATATTGGGAGACCGAAGACCCGAATCCAAACTAACGTAGAACTGAAAGATTGTTCACCGGGTCGGAAATCAACATCCCATGATTTCACCGCTACGTAGTGACCCTCAATCAACCCAATACCGACCAAACATGACATTCTCACAATCCTCAGCAACATCGAATTTTACCAGGAAGTACCCAAATTCCACGTCTAACAAAGTGAAACTTTTTTTATGTCATACTACCCTCAGCTTTTGATAAAGAGCTATGTATCTATACTTCTTGTACAGGACCTTGATCACCAAGGCTTCTCTATAAAATTCGACCAAATAGGTCTTCGTCTCTGTCGTTAAGCTTACACATGGTGGTTGAGAATCACCCTGTTTGCCTATTACCGTCGCAATACCATCCCCTCCAAAGGCCTTCGACTTTGCTGTACCAATGACCTTATCTCGAAAAGAGACTTTAGGAATCTTCTGAAAATCATCCCAAAAAAGATCTTCCTTGTCACGAGATGCACACTCACCCACACTTTTCCCTTGTTTCTTCCGATGGCATGCCGTCATCCTCCCGTGTTTCCCCCCTCATTTCTTCATTTTGGGAGTATTCAATTTGAGTGTACTCCCATGTACTCTCGTGCACTCTAACCCTAATTACCTAAGCATAATTTATAAGTTTCCTAATTGAAAATACAATTATTAGTTACGATAATTGGGAATAATCAAACCATGAAAGAAAAATTGATTACCTGGATGCCTCTTCTCGCGGGATCAGTTTCAAACCGATTACCGCATCTTGATCTAAAACCACCAGAACGAAAGAAAAGAAAATGGTAACTCCAATCTGTTGCCACATTTTTCACATACGAATTCATACTTGGAATGAGCATGCGAAGAGTGATCTTCCAGTGAACTTTTATGCGGAAAGTGGGCACATGCATATTAAAAAACATCTACACAGACAGTTAACATTATAATAGAAAAACATCTATACTGATACGAAAGTTTGGTATCTATTTTCTTCTTTCTATTTTATCCTTTTTTTTATTAAAAAATAATTTTACCCCATGACAGAATTTAAAAACTAATTCACTTTTAATAAAAAAAATTACCACTACATATTCAATTTTTTTTTTTTATAAAGAAATGACTCTACCCACGATAAAATTTAAAATTGATTCATTTTATTTCAGGTAATACAAAACTTAACATGATAATTTTTTTTTTTGCTATAAATTCAATTTTTGATTAATATCTATATTCTACTCTTCAAAAAATCTAGGAATGGAAGCGCATGATCATGGAGTTGGTACAAGTAACAGACGTCATAATAATATTGATTGGTATTCTATAACAAAATTAGTTAAATTAATATACACTATTTATATATTTCTGATATCTACTGTTTAACTTTAAAAAAAATTTACATACAACATAGTACTCCTTAATGAAACAATATATAAAGTTACTAGAGTTTGGTGTCCAACTCTTTTAGACTTCGTGTATCTTTACACAATTCGTTTCAACAAATAAATTTATAGGACAAAAAAATAATTTTTTTTAATATTTCATCCTCATCATATAATGTTAAATAGTTAAAAAAAATTAAAATAAACAATGTATTCTTATATTAAAATATAAATGAAATCATTTTATATACAAAAATATTATTTTATAAGATAATTACAAAAATTTCTCAAACGCTCCTAATTTAATTCGTTGATCTAGTAACACACAACACTTATAAGATATTAAATAGTATTCTTATATTAAAGTTTATCATAATAATTTTATTATCAAAATAGTTATTTATATATTGTGTTAATCTGACTTAAATACAAACACAATGCTAAAAGAAGAGCAATTTACCTGCCTTGTGTCATGCACAAAATTCTTGTCATATTCTTGCAAAAAGCTCAGAAATATCCATGCTTAAAGAAGGTCCGCCAAGTGGTAGCTTGTCGAATCAGTTACTTGTTGATAATGTTTCAAGGTCTGCAGCTACCCATATGGATTTGACAAGAAGCAACTTTCTTTCAAAACTTTATTCTTTTGCCAGCAACACAGGTAATATGTTATTAAGTTGTTTTATTTGGTCTTACTGTTATACCAAGCTACTTATGCTGATCATGACATGTGCTAAATTAAGTAAATTCGGCAATTATCAAAAGAGTATCTCTAGCTATAAGTGGGTTCGCAGCATTTTGGTACTAATTAATTATTACATAACTAGTTTTGAAGCATAAACTTTGACGAGGAGCAAACAGATATGTTGCAGCACCTTTGTTTCATTTGGATAAGCCACATAACATTTAGTTGTTATAGTTAGAGTGTTTGAGTAGTGAGAGAGTGTGTTAGTGTGTGTGTGGTTTTTTTTAGTAGTTGTAGTAGTTGTATTAATATTATGGAAAACTTAGATGTCCATAGAAGTGACGTGGGCTTGGTTTTGTAGGAAATCCTCTCGGAATAATACAACAACCAAACGGGAGTGTTCCTGTGATTTAGCAATTTCAATGGGATTTTTTTGCTAGGTGGTACAGGTAAGTGGTAACCAATACGAGGTTAGGATTTAGCTCATTTTTAAGCTGATAGAGTAAATTACTCAAATTGTGCATCCTGTCATTTATTCTGTAAATGAAACTTACCTTTGTTATATAATGGTTGGAAATGAAAAAATTATTAATTCTGTGTTCAAATTTTATGATTTTGTTGCTGACTCCTGAAAGTTGGGTTTTTTTTCTAATCTGCTTAACTTCATAGCAATTTGGACTTTTTAATAAAATAGAAGGCAGAATGTTTGATGGCAACAGGCACACTAGCATTATTCATGTTGTTATAATATAATTAGGATCAATTAGCATTATTTAGTATATCTGAATATTTATTATAGGAGATTACGTTTTTAATAAATACCCTTTAATATTGTATCATTCCAGACAACTTGAATAGACTCAATAATATACAAATCCTTTCTCCAGTCTAGTCTCTTGTTTCTAACATGGTATCAAAGCCATAGTATCATCCTTGAAGAGGATAGGTTATTTTTCTTGCGGTGAAATCACCGTAGTTTTTGCACTTTTTTTTTCTATACCATTTTTCTTTACCTTTTGTCACTCCTTTGATGCTTTTTCACCTCACCGACTAGCCTATTCTCTCCGTCTTGTGTCTTTTCGAGTCAAATGATCAAACACCAATGTCATCCACTGTTTTTCTATTCTCACGAAGAAATCATATAGTTTTTACTCTCTTTCGGCAGAAGAAATCATATAGTTTTTACTCTTTTTCGGCAGTTCCGTCCGCGTTATCTCATGGCAGTTCCGTCTGCGTTCTCTCGTGGCAGTTCCATTTGCGTTCTCTCGTAGCAGTTCCGTCTGCATTTCGTCTGTGTTTTTTTTGGCAGTTCAATCTGCCTTTCTTTCCGGCAATTCCGTCTGCACTTCCTTTAGACAAGCGGCAGTTCCGTCTGCGCTTCCTTCAGACAAGCGGCAGTTCCTTCTGCGCTTCCTTCATACAAACGGCAGTTCCGCCGCAGTTCCGCCTGCGCTTCCTTCAGACAAGCGGCAGTTCCGTCTGCGCTTCCTTCAGACAAGCGGCAGTTCCGTCTGCGCTTCCTTCAGACAAGCGGCAGTTCCTTCTGCGCTTCCTTCATACAAACGGCAGTTCCGCCGCTTCCGCCTGCGCTTCCTTCAGACAAGCGGAAGTTCCGTCTGCGTCTGCACTTCCTTCAGACAAGCGGCGGTTCCGCCTGCGCTTCCTTCCAACAGTTTCGTCTGCACTCGTTTTAGAGAGTTTATGCATTTTTTTCTCTTTATTTCGTTATTTTAAATAAGTTTTAAACTCAAGTTGTCACTTGAGTTTGAGGGAGATGTTAGAATATAATTAGGATCAATTAGCATTATTCAGTATATCTGAATATTTATTATAGGAGATTACGTTTTTAATAAATACCCTTTTATATTGTATCATTCCAGACAACTTGAATAGACAACTTAAATACACTCAATAATATACAAATCATTTCTCCAGTCTAGTCTCTTGTTTCTAACACATGTTATTACAAGATTTTCCAATATAAGTAAATTTTCTTATTTTTAGAGTATTCTCAAAAGCAAAGCAAGATTATGACTTCAAAGGTTTCTTTTGCTCTATCAAACTGACCAAACCTGTATTAGATCTCAAATTACAAAAGTGTGGGCAAAATTTTCTATCTCACTACCGTGTAATTAAAGTACCATCGATAGTATGAGCACTGCTAGAATATTAGGTAATGTCTTATTGTTTGTGGGTTCCAGCTTGAATAAGTAGTCCTTGACATATGAATCCTTTATTTTAAATTATCAAATTGGTTATATGAGGTCTAGCATAATTAAATAGTGATAAAATTTGGTAAAATCTATCTATCATTGGCTTTGGCTCCTAGTAACATGATAATGAGTTAATCAACCCATATGTTAGGCAGCTCTAGTTCATTCACACTCTTGCTATATTAATTCACACAAGAATAAAAAACAATTATGAAAATATAATTATTGAGGAGATGCAATATATAATTTTTATGCATCAGCAATTAACTATTGACTGGGACAATGAAGTAGAACCAAACACAAGCAATATTGAAAGAAAAGTAATAGCTAATGGAGCATACTTTCAGTGTAGGTATTAGTTTGAAGAGGTATAAAGAGACTATCATATATACAATAAAATTTGCTAGTCAACCTACCTGATACAGGCATAACCCAACTGCCTGAACTGATGAAATAAATGCGATGTAGGAGGACATCGTGGATAATCTCTCGAACGCAGAAATTCATCTTTCAAAACAGATAAAGCAGTGGAAAACTTCAGAGCTTTCACAGCATAGACACCTCGCATCACCTAAGGTCACACCTCAACAAGATTAGATAGGCCATAACTAAAGTGGCAGGACAAAAGAATTTCATCATTACCTGGGTGAACTGTGGACCTGATTGGGATAATGACACTGCCAAATCTCCACAAACTGGAGAACCTCTGGAAAGGATGTCGAGAGACCTTGGTGTTATGCGCAGGCTATCAAACCTTCATACATATAATAATTTACAGTATTAGTCATTACCAACTTTCATGATAAAGAAATGTAAAAACACAACTTTATGTCTAAAACTTTATAAGATATAGAAAGAAGCTAGATTTTTCCTAAGGATGTCCTAATACATATGTGGTAGAGAAGGAAACCTTGACGTTATTTGGTATAGTATTTCTGACAAGTCAAGTTTCTGCTCAAAAGTTTGCTGCATTGTAGCAAATCCGACGAGAAGAGGCTCAAGAAGACCAACAAGACAGCTTTTAATCTCAACCCCCTTCTTCTGTCTGGAATTTATTTCTGTGGGGCTAGCAAGCAACAATCGATCATTCAATGCACCAACCAAGACTGTGAGAAATTAAAAGAAAAAAAAAAATCATTAGTACAATACCCTACAATATTTTGACAGAATAAAACATCCAAAGCAGATGGCTAAGATACAATGACATCCCAGCATGCAGTAACAGTTACCTGCATAAGGCATACTAATTGAGAGATAGTCCTAGCTTTCCCATCCCAACCAAGTATACTGATAGCAGTGGCAGTAGAAAAAAGAAGGGCAGGTCCAACTCATAAGAGTGATCTAAAGTGGGCAACAGTTAGGCTGCGTTTGTTTCTGAGAACAGGACAGGACAAGACATTAAGAATAGGATAGAACAAGACACTGATGGACAGAGACACAAAATTTTGTGTTCTTGTATTCTGTTTGGTGATAAACTAGAACAAATTATGAGAATCTAATTTATTCTCATCTTTTTCATTCAAAAAAATTGAGATGAAAAATATAGTAATAAAAAAATACAATTATGAAAAATTAACAAAAAATAATGAAAAATAAGTTGTGTCCCTTGTTAGTGTTTCTGTGTCCTTCCTGTCAGGATGGACACAAAATACACTAATTCAGTGTCTCTAGACACACTGTCTCTGTCCATATCTCCTCTGCCAAACATGATTTTGTATCTCAGTGTCCATGTCTCAGTGTCCTGTCTCTGTAAACAAACGCAGCCTTAAGGCTTTAAAAGCAAGGTAATCCACATGACAAGTACAATTTAAGGTCTGCTCAGCCAAGTAGGAAGAAAGTGGAAAGGTATAAATAAAGAACACAGTGAAAATTATCTTCAACAGAATTCCTGGCTTTGAATGCAAGTGAGTACAGTTTATTTTCCACTTTCTCATTCATGTTATCTGGGCTAATTTAAATGTGAATAAATGGTTAGTTGATTTTAAACTTTATAAAAGAAAGTAAGAAACAAATTATAAGGATATTGAAGGAAGTCCCTTGTCAAAATTTATAGAAGTGCCTGCAAGTATATCGAGACCTGCTGAAACTATAAGAACTCTATGTGTTTGTTAAAATTCCTGCAACATGTCCCCTAAGAGTCTCTTGCCAGTGCACCTGTCAAATTTGAACAAAAATGATCTGTTACCAATCAGAACCATAATCAGGGCCCTTTAATAACACTTTTTTTTATATGTGTATTCTCGAAAACAAATAATACTAGAACTAAGGACTTTTATGAAGGAAGGCAAGGATTAAAAAGATGCATTCTCATTGTGAGTGACACAAAAGAACTTTATTTTTTTTTATGCAAATTACAAAAAGGTTTTCACTGTTATAACAACGGAGCAAGCTCTAAGTTTGTAGTTAATAATTAAATAAGCATGGTTTTGAACAGTACCTGCAGTACAATCTCATGTCTTCTCAATTTGATTGACTTTTTGCCCTCAACCTTGGTTGATATATAGTGACCATCAGAAGTTGAATTTGAAGTTGAAAGGCGGTATCCTTGTATGAGCTTTACTAATCCAATCTGGTTCCCATGAGTAGCAAACATCAAAGTTGAATCTACAACCAAAAGGACAATTTTCAATATTTTATACCTAACAATAAACTACTGCTAAGCGCATAATGAATGTGTTTATGGGTATAAAGGGATCTATTGACCCCATATTAAGACTTGATGCAGTTATGGTTAATGATTTTTGTCTAGATAATTATTTAATAAATTCAACTGCCAAAATATGATTAAATATTATTAGGACAAAATATAATTATTTTAACACTAAATACGTTTACTTTTATAGAAAAAGAAATTTGATTAAGATAAGAATGAACAGAAGAGGATGAGACAGATAGTAAACGTTCAAGACCTAACAAACAAGAACATGTGACACACCAATATCCATTTAGGTTTCAGCTAAGAGAACACCCTTAATCGGACCTTTTGTTGAGCCCCAAATGGGGCCAAAAAGGTGATCTTGTAGCAGATAAAATCAATAGTTTAAAAAGAATTATTAAAATAATGGATTTTGTGAAAATTTTAGTCAATTCATTTGTGTAAAATGTTTATTAATATCATTGTCAATAGATCCCATGCATACAAACAGTGTACTCAAGTACCTAATGGAGTAGAAAAGATCCGATCAACTTCAGTCTCAAACAGAAATGGCGTAGGACCACGAATTGAGCCAACATTAGTTTCTGTAGGTTGGTCTTCCTGGAAAGCTTTTTCAATTTCCTTAGGATCCTGCAAGGCCCCTCCTGGGTAGAACATACAATGCCAACCCTGTCTTGTCATCATCGAGAATGGCAAATTGGTTTTCATTGGGACCAATAAATGCTGCATCTCGACCTACAAGACAATCGAATTATTATGTCACATAAAGCATGACCAGCAATAGAAAAGAAATACATTCCACACGTGGAAGTACCTTTCACTGTGCTGCTTTTACTATTTGCTGTCTCTGCGACAGTATTTTCCCAGTACAGCACAACTTCATTTGTAGCACCACTAAATTCGTAAACTATAAGAAACAGGCGTTGCTTTTTACTGTAAACCAAGTATTTTGCATGATACTCCACGTTCCCAGGAATCTATACAAGGGGATAAGCATTAGAAGGTTGAATACAGGATTCCTTTTCACTTACAACACCCACAGGAATCATAGTATCTACACTAATCTATACAAGTTACAGGGACAAGATAGATGTTAAATATACTATACTTTCCACATTACCGAATTATAGAGCTTCCTGTAGATACTCTCAGATCCAGATGAGAGATTATGTGCCACAAGATTTGGTCCATCCACAAAGAAAGCCGTGACAGGATAATAAAGAACTCGGTTTGCTTTGCTAAAGAAATTTAGCTCCAAATGAAATGGCTGGCAGTGCATAAATTGTATCAGTAGAATGAACCCAACAGAAGTAAGGACAGGCAATCAAGTACCAGAATCAGATCGCCAAAGGGATCATACCTGGACAACTGGAATGTCCTTCAGGTGATGCTTGGTATCTAAAACAGTGATCAAGGGCAAGCGAGATATCGGAGTACTTTTTGCATGGCCTTCCATGAAATGCTACAAGGACAACGTGGAGTAAGGGAACATACAACAGCATCCACCAAATTTCGTGATCAGAATTCAGGTAAGCTTTTGAATCCTTCTGACTTGAGGCTTATAAGAAAGACAAAAAAAAATATGAAAGTAACATACACTGTAAAGAAAAGCTTTCCTTGCAATGTCTGATATCGTAAGATGACGGTGGCTGGAAGAAGGAATGAGATTGTCAATGACAGCATAAGATAATTACATGTCACATGCTTCATGTACTATATAATGGCAGGAGAAAATAATCAATATTGAGTTGCAAAAGCATTTGTAATGGTTTCAAAACTCGAACTAGTTAGTTAAGGCTTAATCTCCAACAGAAGTTTATGGAAAATCAATCCCATGGGAAACAGCATGATATGCATAGTGACACACTAATATTACGAAATTGTCACAGCAAAATCTAACAAGCAGGAACAGATATCAAGTAAAATTTCAGATACTATTCAGTATATAGTATATACCCAATCAACCTTCATGACCATATATCAAAGCAAAAACATTGGGGGCATTCGAGTGAAATCATATAATTAACCGAATGAATTCAAGCCCCATTTTTCTATATAGTTCAGGTGGCTTATTTTCATCTACCTAATTTCAAATGCCAACTCACCCTTTCAGATGATGTTCTTGTAGTTGAGCTTGAAGCTGATGATCAGCTAAAACTCCAGAGGATCCCAAGGCTGCCAATTTTTCCTTTAACACAGATGCTGCATAGCAATTCTACTATTAACATATGTGGAAAGGAATAGACGGAGAAAAGGCAAATATTCAATAAACATGACATGCATGGTTCTAATAGAAGCAAAAGAGAACACACAGCATGCAACAGTAACTTCATAAAATAAGTTCACAAATGAGTATATATAGACATAGATACAAACATATATGATAGAAATTTAAATAACTAAATTAAGCCTTGCAATTGAAGACATTGGACAGCCTTAGGTGGTTTGGACATGTTGAGAGAAGGCCAAACGAGCATCTAGTTAGGAGGAATCAGATTAAGTACAGACATGATCCATGACTGGACACAATAGCATTGTTTGATCCATATAGCCAACCTCAACTAATGGGCTAATAATTTGATGTTGTTGTGAAGACATTACATAAAATTGTGCACTAAAAGGAAATTAAATAGAATATTATGAAATATATTTATGAAAG
>NC_029776.3:6085093-6110732 GCF_000817695.3 Arachis duranensis
ACTGAATATTATGAAGCATCATAATGACAAGTGGAAGTATAGTGGAAAACATACCAAACACAAATTGTAGAAGTTTTTATTTCTTCAAAATTCAAATAGCAAACATTCTGAAATACTAAGGACATTAACTGTGATTCCAGCTAAATAAAGACAATTACCTGACGATCCCCGTGCACTTTGCAAAACTGCAAAAAGTTGCTTTCTCCCTTCTCTACTGGATGTGGCCTTACTTTTAGAAGGGTCTCCACTTGGTACGTTCTGATAAAATGAACACCAAATTTATATTTACTATATTCACTTGCAAGCAAAATATAAGAAGTGTAAGGTCACACGTAACTCCAAACACTAGTGCTGCTAAATTAGATTTTGGATGAAATTCTAAAGTTTTAATCCGTGGTAAGGGATACACTGCTTCTCCACCCTGTTGCGAAAGGATGCGAGGAATATCCAGTGATTCAATTGCTGCATCAGAAAGTAGTATCTGTTAGAAACCAAATTTACTGAAATGAAAAACAGAATAGTGAAGCAACAGAAAACTTAGAATACAATTAATATAGGCGACACAAGCTTTCAAAAACAGAGGAAATACAGAGTACAGTCAGTAAGAGTTAAGATAGCTACCGGCAGTCTCAAAAAAATTTGCCTGCACAGGAGGTCTGTTAGGATTAACTATAACCCGTGTTTTCCAAACTTGCAAATTCCCATCCCTCGTTACTGTTACAAGTAAACGCAACAAGGCTAGCCAAGCAACTGATGTTATCGGCTGTGAGCTAACTTGTGTTCTGAAATAGCAATAATAAAATGCACAGATCCAAAGTCAAGAACAAGAGCAACAGAAACTACAAGCCTCATGTTAAACATTGCCAACAACTGGCTGGAAAAAAAATGAAAAACAAATGCAAAAGAGAGCATAACTATTACCCTAGGTTGCTCAATTACAGAATGAGAAAACATCAACCATAGGTAAATTACAGCCACTCACATTCCAATCAAACTAGGTCTCTCAGTTGATACATCCCATGCCAGAAGTGTACCACGTCGATCACCAACAAAAATCCATTCGAGAGTTGGATGAAATGCAAATGCACCAGCTCCATTGAGCTTTATAGTATTATCAACTGGAGAGAAAACAATAAGTAATAAAACTAAAGTTATTGGATATTCTACCAGCACCAGAATGCTTCTCCGCTTGAACAGGTTCAGACTGAAGAGCTCTCAGAGTGAATCTAATCCCCGCTTTCTTCCACCTAATATTTTTCCCGAAACAAACCCCATCATTCGAAACCCTAAAACCATCCTTCAAATTAATAAAACCCAGCTCCCTATTTTCCAATTCGGGCATTCCCAATTTATCTTGGACTCCCAATCACCGAAATCTCCATGATCAACAGCAAAAAACCCTAGTAATAATCACACCGAACGAAATATACCGTAATAAAAATGAATCAGAAAAACCCACTCAAAATTTCCGA
The DNA here is from genome assembly GCF_000817695.3 of Arachis duranensis. Lineage (NCBI taxonomy): Eukaryota > Viridiplantae > Streptophyta > Magnoliopsida > Fabales > Fabaceae > Arachis > Arachis duranensis. The sequence goes on from NC_029776.3 coordinate 6,086,566, forward strand.
GATAATTAACACAGGAAATGAAGTATCTGAATGAAAGAAGAGATTTTGAAAATGGATAAAGAAGAATTGGGGGTAACATCATATATAAAGGTGTGGAACTCTCGCACGCACTTTTTCTTTGAAACCGGTAAACGTGAGACAAAAGGTCGCGTAAGACACACTTCCACTTGCATCCCTTCCTCTGTTTTTTTCTGTCAATATATAAACCCCCACAACCAAACAAGCCCTCTCCACCTCTCTTCTCTTCTCTTCTCATCTCATTTCTCTTCTCTTCCACACGAACCCTATCTTCACACATTCACTCACCACCACACATTCACATTCATTCATTTCCCCCCAAACCCAATTCAATGCCAATCCCCTGCGCCCATTTCATTGCCTCGGAGAAAGCAGCCATGGAAGCTGGCCTTCCTCTCCCCTCTTCCTCTCTCTCTCAGCTCATTCTCACCCAAGACGATTTGAAGAAAATCGCCGCCTACAAAGCCGTCGAGTACATCGAATCCGGTATGGTTCTCGGCCTCGGAACCGGCTCCACTGCCAAACACGCCGTCGACCGAATCGGCAAGCTTCTCCGTCAGGGCAAGCTCAAGGACATCGTCGGAATCCCCACTTCCAAGAAGACGCACGAGCAAGCCCTCTCTCTCGGGATCCCCTTGTCGGATCTGGACTCTCACCCCGTCGTTGATCTCGCCATTGACGGCGCCGACGAGGTTGATCCTTACCTTAACCTCGTCAAGGGCCGCGGTGGCTCCCTCTTGAGGGAGAAGATGGTTGAAGGTGCTTGCAAGAAGTTCGTTGTAATCGTCGATGAGTCCAAGCTCGTTAACTATATTGGTGGTAGCGGTTTGGCTATGCCCGTTGAAGTTATTCAATTTTGTTGGAAGTTCACTGCTTCCAGGCTTCAGAATCTCTTTCAGGAATCTGGTTGCGTTGCAAAGCTCAGAACTTTGGGCGAAAAGGCTGAGCCTTATGTCACTGATAATGGCAACTATATCATTGATTTGTATTTCAAGCAGAGTATTGGGGATTTGAAGGCTGCCAGCGATTCCATTCTGCAAATCGCCGGTGTTGTGGAGCATGGAATGTTCATTGACATGGCTACCACTGTTATTGTTGCAGGTGAACTTGGCCTAATTGTCAAGAATAAGTAGTAGCTTAATTCAAACACCATTAAATGACATGAACAATAATGTAGGCAAAATTGGAATGATCAGGGAGGTAGTTTAATTCGTCAAGGTTGATGCTTTGACATTTGGGGAGCCCTTTGGGGGCTTCTAACATACGATATCTGGTGTAGTTGCAATTGCTGGAGAAAATATCTTAATTTCTCCGCCAATTTTGTTATTTTTGACCTAGTTTGAGCAAGCAAGCACATGTCTGTCTTATTTGCATGTTAACTGCTTTTATTGATGTTTTGATAAGCATAATGTAATGGTTGTAATCTGAACATGTTGAATAGTTGCCTTTCACAACAAAGTTCATAATATATTATTAAGTAGCCAACTACATAATGAAAAGAGCTGAATAGATAAGATAATATTATGGACCACTTCTTTTAAGTAGCCAACTACATAATCTGTACGTGGTAGAATGATAAGATAATATTATGGACCACTTCTTTCCGAGTGATTCAATTACTGGTTACTGCAATGACCAATTGAATAGACCATAGATCTTGTAGTAACTCTACTACTACCTCATATTGTTTGTTACATCAGCAATTTGTACAACTTTGCATCCTCATACCATTTTTTTTTAAATTTAGTTTATGGCGTGTATTAATAGTCAAAGTACTCAATAGTTAATAGTTGATGTGATTGGTTATGGCTCATAAAAGTTTCATTTTTCTTTGCTTTTTTCTCTTTTTAGATTTTAAGTGTAATTATTTGGATATTGGCTTATACATGCTTGTTTAGCATTGGCTTCCACTATGGCTTGCATGCCAAATATGCTATGATGGATAACATATCACCAACGAGATCAAGTAAAGGACAATAATATTTTTAACATGGATCTGAACAGCAACTTCAGTCCAAACATGCAGAAGCTGTTGGGAGGTTTCAGCTTTCATGTTTTTTGAGAGTCAATCCTGCCAAATCTCAATCAGAAAATCTACTTGGATTTTCACCAATCATTGACAGGGTATGCCGGTAAAAAATCTATACTTGACATGTTCAAGTAGATTCTCCATATGGTCCATTTCCAAGTTTTATTCTCTGGAATTATAGGATTGCAGATACTGATTTCGTTAACATATTCACAAAATTGAGTGCCTTTTACACAGAGATGACAATGGATGTGCATGTGGGAAGCCATGAGAGATATATCAAATCCTTTATTTCTATTCATTTTTTCAACATAGACTAGGCAAGAAAGTGTGAAATAACGATTTTCAACTTACTAGCCTTCTTGAGAATTTGTCATGAGGGTTCGAGGGCCCCTTACAAAGAAGCTGTCAAAATTATTTTCTGCAGGACTGGACTTCATGGAAGTAACATTTTTTGGACCTAACAAGTGAAATCCAGAAAAATGCTCACCCCAAATATCATATCTATACTCATCTGCAAGCCCTTCTTCCTCTTGCGCTTGAACAGCTTTTTGGTTGTGACGTTTGGATCCAGGAGCCCGAGACTGCAATGTAACAGCAGAATTTGACACCAAGGAGGGGGGAGGCGACCCACCAACAACAGCAGTGGCATCACAAGTTGTCTGAACATGCATGCTAGCAGCACAACTTGAAGCTGAAGGTGGCGCATGAGGAGAAGACCTATTACTGCTGCAGTGTTTGAGGGGAACCTCAGGCTTAGAAGATGGGGAAGAAGCTTGATTGTTTTCAGAATGGGTATGGTTTTCTTACATTAACCTAGATTTTTTTATTAATGAAAACTGAAAACCATGAGAATCAAAGACTAGAGTGTTTTGTATGGGCTAAATGTGGATAAGATATTCTCTCTTCATCTGGATTTTATGCTAATTAGTAGAGCTATCCCTGTATAATATATTGTTGAAGTTCTTGCTATGATTTGTTTGCATCATTTCAAATCTCATGTTACATGTTGGGTCAAACTAAATGCATTAGGTGTTGTTATATGTGTTCAAGGTCAAGGATTAAAAAGAAACTGACATGGCTAAGATAATATGATGCAGGATGGTGTAAGATTATTTGTGGGTCTGCCTTTAGATGCAGTTTCTAAAGACTGCAATTCACTAAACCATGCTAGAGCAATTACAGCTGGTCTAAAAGCTTTGAAGTTATTAGGAGTTGAAGGTGTTGAGCTCCCTGTTTGGTGGGGAATTGTTGAGAAAGATGCTGCAGGAAAATATGACTGGTCTGGCTATCTTGCTATTGCTGAGATGGTTCAGAAGGTGGGTCTTAAGCTCCATGTGACACTTTGCTTTCATGGATCTACAAAACCCAATATCCCCTTGCCCAATTGGGTTACCCGGATTGGCAAGTCTCAACCCAATATTTACTTCAAGGATCGGTCAGGACAGCATTACAAAGAGTGCCTGTCGCTGGCAGTTGATGGGAAGACTCCAATTCAAGTGTATCAGAGTTTCTGCGAGAGCTTCAAGTCTTCGTTCTCTCCCTTCATGGGCTCTACAATTACTGTAAGACTTTTGGATCCGACAACTATGTGATCAAATATCCAATTTAAGATTAGTATGTATGGTTGATAACGTTGTAATCAATATCTTTAAATATTGCAGGGCATATCGATGGGTTTAGGACCAGATGGTGAGCTACGTTATCCATCTCACCATCATCTCTCAAGTGATGGTAAAACTCAAGGAGTTGGGAAGTTCCAGTGTTATGACCAAAACATGCCTAGCGTTCTCATTACCTATGATCAGCCACCGTTCTCCAGTTTCTTCACGGATGGGGCTTCTTGGGAGTCTCCATACGGGGACTTCTTTCTTTCATGGTATTCCAAACAGCTTATGGCTCATGGAGATAGCATCCTTTCATTAGCTTCTTCGACACTGGAGTGACAGTGTATGGAAAAATCCCACTTATGCACTCTTTGGTATGGAACTAGATCCCATCCTTCCGAGCTAACAGCAGGGTTCTATAACACGGCTAAGGGGGATGGGTATGAGCCAGTGGCCGAGTTGTTTGCTAGGAACTCGTGCAAAATGATACTACCTGGAATGGACCTGTCCGATGCATACCAGCCAAATGAAACCCGTTCAAGCCCTGAGTTGCTTCTTGCACAAATCATGGCAGCTTGCAAAAAGCATGGCGTGCAAGTTCTGGGAGGTTTTGAACAAATCAAGAAGAATTTAGGTGGAGATAATGTATTGGACTTGTTCACATATCAAAGAATGGGAGCATATTTCTTTTCTCCAGATCATTTTCCATCATTCACTGAATTTGTGAGGAGCCTTAATCAACCGGAACTGCACTCTGATGATCTACCAATTGCCGGAGAAGAAGAAGGCACTCAATCTATGATTACGAGCCAAGAATCAAGCGTTAGCATGCAAGCAGCCTAACCATTATTGTACCTTTTGCGATGTTGATAGTCTCATGTATATATACCAATTTATTATTCCTGCAACAGATTTGAGGACAGCTTATTTTGTAAGATGAGTGAGTGAGGTTGCCTATTTATTATAACCTCAACAAGCCTAGTTCCATGACAATTATGTGTCTTGTAAAATAGTCAAGGTGAATGGCAAATGACCTTGCTAGTCAATATATTATTATTTGGCTTAAAAACATTTTATATGGTAGAAGTAATACTTTATCTTCACTAATGTGGTTACTTTCTCTCTCTCATTCATAATGTGTTTGATTTTGATGTGATCTTCACTCTAATACAAAATCTTCTTTTTTCACCTCAACATTTTGTTGGATGTAATTTTGGGGATTCAAATAACATTTCTCTACTGGGAAGGTGAGGAGGGAGCAATACTTTTACAAAGAAGGGAGAAGCACTTGTGATAGCCATGACATGACAATGTTATCCAATGAATTAGACTTAGATTTAAGGTCCATAACAATCTCAATCTATTACAGGGAAGCTTATAGAAGAAGAGAAGGTTGCAGATGAACACTGACTCAGAGAGTCAGAGTGAGAAGCACCAAGAGAAATTTTTCTGGCCTGTCTCTGTAGGTAGCAAATAGGAGTGTCAAATGGACAAAATGGCCAACCCAATATGGGTTAATCAGGTTAGACCCATTAAAGATTTCATTTTTACAAACCTATTTTTGAGCAAAAATCCGCCTATTTAAAGTAGTTAAAACAGGTCATCCCGATGGACTCGACTCATTTTGAAAACCAAAGTTTGTCTGTCTCCCCATGTCTGTCTTATTTGCATGTTAACTGCTTTTATTGATGTTTTGATAAGCATAATGTAATGGTTGTAATCTGAACATGTTGAATAGTTGCATTTCACAACAAAGTTCATAATATATTATTAAGTAGCCAACTACATAATGAAAAGAGCTGAATTCTTTAATGCTCTTGATAACTCATTGCTATTTCTCAGCCAAGAGTTTCAAAGGCATAACATCAAAGTAGAGGAAACAACTTTTTGAAATTGTGCTCTTGCACACTTAATATGTTCATATGAGAGGATGAAGTCAGGGCTATCCAAAGTTGCAGCAGTTACTCCTACTTACATAATAATCTCAACAGATACCACCACTGTATTGCATAAACAACCAAATGGAGGGCAAATTGTAAGGAAATAAAGAGTTTAAAAAAAAAGAATTAAATTTATTTACATGGAGAACTGGATTCAACATTGGAACATTACAATTTCATCTGATGTTGTGACCTTCCCCAGAAGCTTGTGATCCCAGGAACCAAGTGAAACTCATCCATTCAAACTCAGTTTCAACACCAACCAACAATCACCTTTACCAAACGGTTTTCTAGAGATAGATTCCCACCAAGTGGGATTCAAATCTAGCTTCTCCAGCACCATAGCAATATCAATATGGCTGAGAGCTGGAAAGAACAAGAAGCAAGCACATCAATTAGCAAACTGAAAAAACCTAGACATCAAAGAAAGCAGTACCCAGAAAAAAATTTCATGCAACGATGTTCTCCTATACAGTAATTGGTGGACATGGCTAAAACCATAAATCCTAAATTATTATATTTAAGTTAACAGAAAAAAGTAAGACAATGCTCAATTGTTTTTGTTCATTAGATAAATTTGGTCACCATTATTAATACCAGAAATAGGATAATACACAACAAACCTCCCAGCCGGGAATTTCATAATATTGGCAATAAGATAGTAGTAACACTATTAAAACTCCTTTAGCTTCTCTGTCTTTCTATTTGTTTATGTATCATCTCAGCCATATTTGAGTTTTTACATATTGGGGTTTGCTTTCAAATGTGCACCTGTTCAAATGTCATTCACATGCAATCTTGGTATCAAAGCTGCTGAGGCAGATTGCAAATGCCTGAAATGCCATTGTAAACAGATCCTTCCCAACTTTTCCAAATTGGAGTATGATCTTATCATGTTCCGGTCCAGCAGGTCCATTTTCTGGGGAAGCCACCAACGGAAGCAATTGTCACCCGCCCATGAAAGTTCAAGCACCAACACTGCAGCTGCTCGTGCCACCTGGGCGCCTTGTTTTTTAACACCAGAACCCCATCCTTTTGATCAGCCAGGGGTCCAGAAAGAGATTTGTCAAAAAAAAGGGAATGTGGGGAACATATCTGCATTGCTGAGGGAAAACTCGGTCTGTGTAGGGGCCACCCCTCCCGGTTCAATTGCAGAAGCAGGAAGGGAATCCATGATGCAGTTCATTCTCCTAGGCCCCCTGCTTGCCATATTGAGGTAGAAAAGTACACAATAAGCAAACAGATTTTCAGCAAAATATTCCACTACTTGGATAAAATGTTTTAGTTTAAGAATTGAGTTAATCCAAAGAAGATAGTTGCATAGTACATAATGCTTGCCTAGAGCCTAGCACATTCAATTCATATGATATGTGAGCCTGTAGGAACCTTGGGTGCAACTTGTTTGGTGGAGCGACTTTTTGTAATCTTTGCTCGGGCATGGGGAGGCTGGCCATCATAGATTGTGAATGATCTTATTAAAGGGGAAGAAAAAGGTGTAAGTATTCACACTAATAAGGAAGAAAATAATGAATTCTCATGTTTCATGATTAGAAACATCACCTCAGTTTTCCAACATAGGTGTTGCTTCCCTTTGACAGATGATATAATCTGTGCAGGTGGGACGTCTGCATTTGCGTGCAGCCAAAAGGAACTTCCCATCTTCAGATAGTGCTGAATTGGAGAGAAAATAGCCAAAGAAACAGACACATTTAAAGAGTTAGAATCTTTAGATATATACTTAATATATTAAAATTGGGTTTTTTCCGACTAATGAAAGTGAGGTGTTACTTTCTTGTGAATCTATTTTCCCTCCAAAATGAGTGCATTTAATGAATACATGCATAATTATACTAATTTAGGAAAATATCTTTGTTATAATTATATAAAATCAATATTTAATGCATTATTAAACTAATTATCAATCCAAAATATTTTTAAACATTTTAATTATATTCATTTTAATTATATTGATATCCTTCTAATTCTTATTCATTATTCAATGATTTTATTAGTGGCAAGTTATTAACCTATTTATATTGATAATAATAATAATTTTATTAGGATAAATATCAAATTCTATTCCTACTATAAATATATAAAATTTAATTTCTTCTATTTTTATTTTACCACTTTAAAAGACCATGTATGCTAGAAGAAAATATCATTCGTTTACCAATTATTCTTTCATTTGATAGCTTTTACAAAAATTCTTTTTCTTCCTATGAGACGTCGTTGCAAGAAGGCAACTATCGTGGACACAAACTACCACACTCTCCAACTTTCGTGCTCATCATTCATAGCTATATAAGATATGTTATCTATGAAGTATTTATAGACCATGGTGTTATCATATATGCATAAATAAAAATTGTTTCGTATTTAAATTTAAGTCATTTACCTGTTTGTGATATATTGCAGTGTGAAATTACTTTCAATATGTGTTGTGTAATGATATTATGTTCTAATTTAAGCTTTTACTTTAGAACTGTATTATGATTTTATCTCATAATTTTTTCTCAGATATCAAATTGATGTATTTTTATTCATTATTATTATTGAAACGGATGCGATATGAAATGTACCAAAAAAAAACTCTCACATTCAATTTATTTTATTGTAGTCTTCTATCTATTTTATTTATTTTTATTTTTTTCTTATTCATTTTATTTTCTTTTTAAATGTTATATAATTTATACTAATCTATCTACTTAATATACTAAAACTGGGTTTTTCTCCAACTTATGATGGTGAGGTGTCATTTTCTCGTGAATATATTTTTCTTCCAAAATGATTGCACTATTTCTCTCTTTTAAATTTATTTTTAAAAATTATCTTTAATTGATATAATTAGATTATAATTAGTATTTAATGAATGATACATAATTATACTAATTTAAGATAATCTCTTTATTATAATTATATTAATTTTTTTAAATTTATTTCAGAAAATTATTTTAATTATAATTATATAACAATAGTATACTTAGCATTTAATGAATAATTCATAATTATACTAATTTAGAAAAATATCTCTATTATAATTATATAAAATTAATAATTAATGTATTACTAACCTAATTATCAATCAAAAATATTTTTAACTATTTTAATTATATTGATTTTAATTATATTGATATAATTCTATTTTTTATTTATTATGCTAAAATTTTATTAGTGACAAGTTATTATCTTAATGGTGACCTATATATAATAATAATAATAATAAGGGTAAAAAATTCAAATGAGCCAAGCACAGGTCAATATAACCCAAATCAGCCAAATCAAACTTCTATACCTGAATCCACCAGGACCAATTTTAATATAATTCGAATCAATAAGATTCGAATTAATATAACATGTAATTCGAATCAATTCGAACTACTCTCAGAAACAAGTATAAGCTAATTCGAATCAATTCAAATCGAATTAAGCATGCAATCCAGCCTAGTAATTCGAAACAAATAATTTCGAATTATAAAAGTGTAATTCGAGTGATATTAATTCGAATTAGATGGAGAAGAACACAAGAGAGAGGTTCGAATCTAGTTGATTCGAATTAGGTGAAATTCATTTTGCATAGTAATTCGAATCAAGTTGATTCGAATTACAAGGGATTCGGCTATATAAGGAGTTCGAACCAAGTTCATTCGAATCACTTTGTCATTCTCCAACCCCACCAAATCCCAGAGAAAACAACCAACATTCGGGCCGAGTAAGACCAGAGCGGCATTTTTAGTCGACAGGGGACGATCCAGGGAGGCTTTATCGTTTGGATGGAGTTGCTCATATCGCCGGTGTAATCAACGACGAGGTTAGTGGTTTATGATGTTGCGCTGTTGATTGTGTTTTTTGTTAGTGGTTGATGAAAGCGGTTTATGATAATGGTATTTGTTAATGGTTTTTGATAATGGTTTATGTTACTGTTAGTGGTTTAGGATAGTGGTTTAGGATAGTGGTGTAGGCTAGTGGTTTTTGTTAATGATTTTTTATAGCGGTTTATTTTAGTGTTAGCAGTTTAAGCAAGTGGTGTAGGCCAGTGGTTTTTGTTAGGGGATTTTGAAATGGTTTTTTGTAAGCAGTTTTTGTGAATGGTTTTGGATAGTGGTTTTAGTGATGGTTAGCGGTTAAGGGTTTAGGTTTAGGATGGTGGTTTAGGCTAGTGGACCATGTTAATGATTTTTTATAGCGGTTTTAGCAAGTGGTTTTAGTGAATGGTTTTGGATAGTGGTTTTAGTGAATGATTTTGGATAGTGGTTTTAGTGAAATTATTTTTTGTAAGCGGTTTTTGAGAATGGTTTTGGATAGTGGTTTTAGTCATGGGTTTAGGTTTAGGGTAGTTGTTTATGATAAAGGTTTTAAGTGATTGTTGTTTTTGATAATGGTTTTTGGACGTAGTTTGAGTTAGCGGTTTGTGTATAAAACGTTGGTCGCTTGTTTCATATATGTTATGTTGAACGATTTATTTAATTATACTCACTTTATTAAAAAATCAACTTATACCTCAAGCACCGATCCAATACAAAAGATACACGTACAATTATACATGCAAAATGTTTGGTTTGATCATGTATTTATGTGAGAATATTATATTTCTGCATAACTTTATTATTATAAATCTTATTAATAAAAAAATAAATATTTCGTTTGAAATGTGTTTATTCTTTTTAAGTAATACTTATCTGCTACAGCCTTGCGCTATTAAATTACTCATTTAAAATTTAATTACTCATTTAAAATTTAAGCAGGCTTGATTGTGTTTTGACAACGAGAATGTAATATGAGAATTTTTGAGAGGTATCTTATCGAAGTAGCAGAGTTATAGAGTGTAGGGCTAAGAAAACATGATCCTGAAATACAATATCATATTTATAGGTGAGCAGTCAGTACAGAAAATGCAATATCCTAAAATGCATGCCACTTTCGGTAAAGTACATCCATTCAGTATAAAAAATAAAATACTATTGTTGTTCTCTCTATATCTAATCAAATGTGTGTGGCAAACAAAAACAAACTCAAATATGTCTGTGTATTATGCTATGTCATCCGAACATAAAAAAAACATTAGTAGCCATACAAACTATACTTGTTAAAATACTTTGTTGATATGAATTTCTAAATTTCTTTATCAAACTTTTACTTGCTTGCTTGATTTTCCTGAAGATGAACAACAATCTATTAATATAAGATATAAAAATATTTATCATTTAGTGCTGGATTCAAACAAACAATAATAGATGAAATTATAATCTTTCAAGAAAATAACTATTAGCATCAAGATTTAAACCTAATTTCAAGTGCTGGATGGTGCTAATTCATGACTACTATTAACATCAAGAACCTAATAAATGCAAGATGTCTAATAAAAAAAAAAAATTCCTAAAAAAAAATTTCAAATTTCAAAAATTACATGCATAAAAGAATTTTCAATGAAGGTAAAAATCTGAATTGTGAATTATGACTGCTCAACTTTGGCATAAACTATAGGTACAATTTCTGATTTTTCTTTTTAATTAAGCTAGGAATTTTTCTCATTTTTTTTAAATCTTTAATCTGCAGATAATTAAATTAAGCAAGTTAAGATATGATTAAATAAGAAAATGGGTTCAAGACTCAACAAAAACACTCCAACTTTATAGAAAGGAAAAATAATTAAATAATGACAAAGAAATCAGCATTTTACAAACAAGTATGTACTGAACGAACATATAAAAATAATATTGGCTTCTTAGAAAATATTCTCAAAACAATGGAGAAATGAAAATAGCTTACCAAAAGTTAATAGTGTACAACTTGGGATCAACAATATTTACAAAAATCTGGAGAAAAATTAATTAGTATGTTATTAAAGTTGAAGTATAAAAGTAAATAATTTATCATAAATTTTATTAAAAGGTATATTTTAAATATAAATATATAATTTCATGGGGTCAACTGAGGGATTTTTTCAATAATAAAATAAAAAATATATTATTTCTCAAAACATAATTTTTGGACTTTAATTTTTAAAATACAATTTTTTTTTTTGAATTTAAACAAGTTGGTGTCAATATGTTAGGCCCTATAGGGCTTTGGCCCTTCTTTATAAGGCCAGAAGAATAAAAAGCCCTTTAACTAATAGGGTCAAATTTTTAAAAAGCCCTCAGGGCCAAAAGCCCTCATGGGCCAAAAGCCCTAGGGCCAACCCATGGGTTACCTAAACCTTTTTTTTTTACATTCTCTATTTCAATAACACATAAAACTTATTAAAAGTCATTAGTTTGTTTTATCCCTTTATCATTTTTATGCGTAAAAATAAAAAAATTGAAAAATAAATGTTAATAATATACATTGATCATATTAAATCCAACTTTTAACTATATATAGCAAGAAATCAAACATAGCATTTACTGTCTCATCACCCTTTTTCTTACTCTCTAGTATTTACCATCAATAATGTCTCTAGAAAATTAAAATAAAGTTGACACAAAAATTCATCATCTAAAATTATGAATATTGAGAGGGATGCATCGTTTCTGTTGACACTTCTTCTTCATGAATTTCACCAATTTCATCATCTAAAATCAACCAATTAAAAAATAGTTAGAAATTTAATTTAAAATATTATTTGAAAAAAATAGCATAAATATTTACCATCATGATTTGGAACAAATCCACGTAACCAACTCCTTGTGCAAATAAGCATTTGAACATGCGCATGAAGAGTGGAACTTCTATATTTTGTTAAAACACGTCCACCAATACTGAATGCAGACTCAGATGCTACCGTAGTGATGGGAATACTTAAAACATCTCTGGCCATAACTGACAGAGTGGGAAACCTATCCTCATTAATCTTCCAAAAATTCAGCACATCATACTTCAAATCATCTTCATTGGTGTGAATCAAACCTTCTTTTAGATAAATCTCTAATTCATCTTTATCCTTGGAAGTTTGGGTTTCACAGTCAAATTCTCTGAACTCCTAAAAGATGTAGTATAAAGATTATTTAAGTAACGAATAAACATAATAGGAGAAAAATAATACTATATTAAAATTAAATACCTTCATCACCATTTTGCTCTTCTTTGTAAGCCTTCCTTCTTCAGGTGACATAGGAGATTGATTACTACTTTGAGAAATGGTTGAACCACCAAAAGTATTTATGTACTCTCCATACAACCTTTTAAATTTCTCCAATACTTCATTTGCCTTCAATTCAAAGGTTGAAGGATCTAGTTTTTTGTAACAAAACCTCAAGAACTTTAACTTTAATCGAGGATCAAGAATTGTCCCAAAAGCCAAGACAGTGCTATAATCCTTCCAATATTTATCAAACTTCATCTTCATTCTGAAAGCCATGTTCATAATAACAACATCATCACAAGTTTGATTGTCTTCCAAAAGACATTCAATTTTCCAAACTTACATAAAATACAAATTTGATGTTGGATATGATGAACCCGAAATGAGATTTGTAGTTTCATAAAATGGCTCTAAAAATTCACACATTTTTTTTGCTAAGCTCCATTCTTCATTTGTCGGACAATCTTTATAAGCTTCATCTACAACACTAAGGATGTCAAACGCTTTTTCAAATTTAATTGCACTTTCCAACATCATATATGTAGAATTCCATCGAGTTGGAACATCTGATTTTAGACCAACACCTTCTTCAATTTCTGCTTGCTGCACACAATCTTTAAATTTCATCATTCTCCCATCAGAAGCTTTCACATATTTCACACTCTCTCTTATTTTAAATAAAGCTCCAGCAGCCACCTTTAACCCTTCTTGCACAATCAAATTTAAAATGTGAGCGGAGCAACGCACATAAAAATATTCTCCATCGCAAAGCAAACTATTCTGCTTACGTAGATGAGTTTTTAAGATGTTTTGCATGTTGTCATTTGCAGAAGCATTATCTAAAGTAATAGAGATACTTTCTTATCAATACCCCATTGCTTCAAAGAGTTAAATAAGACTGCTTCCATATCGGTTCCAGTATGGGGAGGAATCATTCGACAAAAATTCAAAATCTTACTCACTAGTCGCCAATTCTCATCAACAAAATGAGCTGTCAGACAAATATATCCTTCAGTGGTAGATGCTGTCCACACATCAGATATCAAACAAATTCTATTAGGTATCCTAGACATCTTCTGCCTCAATTTCTCTTTCTCTGTTGAATAAATCATTTGAAGATCTGAAACTAAAGTGTTTCTAGAAGGCATTATAATCGTTGGACTAATGTAATTAATCCAATCTCTAATACCCTCATACTCAACAAAGCTAAACGCAAGATCATGTTTTGCTATAGCCTGAGCGAGTTTTTTTCTATGAACATTCTGATCAATTTTAGTTGGCAAACCCTCTATATCATCATCAAATCTAATATTGAGGGGTATAGATTTACAAGAAACTATATGACGACTCAGATGAGAAGTCCCGTAACCATTCTTAGTTTTTGGATTTTTTCCAATTTTGTATTCATGATGACAAAAATTGCATTCAGCCTTTTTAATACCATCTCTGTCTTTTCCAATCTTCTTAAAAAATCTCCAAACATTAGATCTTTTACTAGAATCAACACTACCAGAAGCTTGAACAGGAGTCTCAGAAACAACTTCATCATCCATGTTTATAAATTTCCTAATCATATCCAAATAATGTGTATTAAAATTCTATAGCAACAACAACATTCATAAATTCATATTAATTATTCATCTTATCTAAATAGGCATATGCAACTGTAAAATTCAACAAATTAAACTAATATGACAACTATATACACATTAGAAATGACTAAAAAAGCTACCTTCTATGACAACTATATTGATCCACTGCATTTATAATTTTGTTTCATCCACTCCAGCACAAAATATCACAGCCATAGACAATAAAAATAGGGTAAAAGGTGAAAAAAGAAAGGTGAAAATGATGGGACTCTTCTGAATGATTCTAGAAATAAGTACATATAATAAAGTGTAGGAATCATTCGTAACTAAAAGTTATTAAGAGTGCTTAATCATTCGTAATTCACAACACTAATCATGTTAGTGTTAGATACCATATAATCCCATCAAACATAAAATTATCTAAAGAAATTTCTTGATATTATTTTCTTTACCCCATTATTTTGCAAGCAGGATTTCATATGAACCATGCATCCTCCACCATTATCACACTTGTTGATATAGCTATATATACAAATGAAGAACAAGAAAAATGACTCACTAATTGATTAGGCTTAAGCTACAAAATTCTCCCTTAGAATCAAATAATGCAATCTAGATCCACCAATGGCATTATTTATCATACACATGCACACTCTTTGGTCCTTTAAAGCCTCCACAACTCCAACACTAGCAGCCACAATCCAAGGCTTTCTAGCTGAGCTACTCTGTATTAATTCGTCTCTCAAAAATTGAACAAGTGATGAATAACTATGTATTTTGATTCATGAAGTAGCACAAGGTTGATGTTATCTATCTATATAAAGAAGTTTTGTGGTGCCAAAGAAATTTGTGCCAAACAATAGCATCACTGAATTACTATTATTGACACCAAAAGTAATAACAACCTGGAAGCAACGAATTTTGCTATGTTCTCACAACTTGAATGCCATTCCTGGTCTGTGAAATAATTGACAATGGCTTGCATGCAATCATTCAAAAGCACTAATAAACCTTGAAACTGGCAATCTAGGAATAGACATATAATGCTTTCAATGAATTCTTTAGCTTGTTTACTCCTGCAGTGAGAATAAAAAGGCGTAAGTTGACATTGTCAAACCACTAAACAAGGATGTCAAATCATAAATCATGTCCTAAAATCATTTGTCTAACTTTTGAATCATGAATCATAACACACTGCCATTCAAAAACACATCAATGAAAAAGACTAAAATAACAAGGATTGACACCTTAAATATGTAATATACTCAAGTTACAAATAAACACTTAATCAAGAATCACTATGGTACAATAGACATTGGTGATGGTCAATAAATAAACTATGATAACCCAAAAGTCATCAGTAAACACTTAATTCGGAAATTCTTTAAGTGTGCCAGAGGTAATAAAGTAACAGAAAACCAATTCACTATGAACTCTTGCCAAAATCACATTAAACAAGTTTAAAAGCAGAACAATTGCTTATGTAGGAATCAAATAGCAGATTATTGAAAAATGGTAACTAAAACTCAACTTTGATTCTCAATTCCATAATCTCCTTTTGGGAAAAAATTGAAAACAAGTTCATAGTTCACAGTCCACAATTCATAGTTCAACCATTTTAAAATCACCCACCTCAGTTTATTAACAAGAGAATTAAAATGGGTGATGCAATTTGCAAACAAACAAAGAAGAAACTCAGAGAGGGATAGAAAATGAAGAAACCTACCTCTGATTTCGCGTGAGGGAGGAGAAGCAGCCAAAGATTTCACAGGTAGAACACAGAAGTAGAACGCAGATCCTTTGATTCCTTTCACAGTTTCACCGTTTCAATGCAAGTAGTTCTCGCCTTCTCGGGTCAGGGACTCAGGGTCTCAGGGAGGAGAAGATTAGATTTAGGGCTTTTAGGGCTTATAGGGCCAGCCCTATTTTGTTTTTTTGTTGGGAGGGCTTAATTAGGGTTGGACTTACAAAATATCATTTTGTAATTTTTAGGGCTGTGGGCTAGAATTTTTTTGGAAGGTTGAGGGCTAGCCCTAAGGTTTGGGCTAAATTGACACTTCTATTCGCCGGGTTGGCAAGTTCGCCTAACCCCGGCGGCGAACTCTATAAATTTTATAGAGTTCACCTAACCCCGACAAACTCCACTCAAGTTTTTTTGAAACGCGCACTTTTATGTCTAGAAAATAGTATATAGATCTACAAACAGTATATAGGAGTACACAACAATATACGGATAACAAGCATGGCTTCTTCAAGAATTTTTTTAATTATAAAGGTTGCCATTGTTAAATATGACTTATTTTTTTAAATTTATATTTAAAAAAATTCTTGAAGAAGCCATATTTGTTGTCCGTGTATTTTTTGTACTCCTATATACTGTTTGTAGATCTATATACTATTTTCTAGACATAAAAATGCATGTTTCAAAAAAAACTTCTTGCCAATTTTTATAGAGTTCGCCGTGGTCCAGCAAACTTGCTTAAATGCAAAATAATTAAAGTCCAAAGATCATATTTAGAGAAATAATAATTTTTTTTTATTATTGAAAAAAAAAATCGTCAACCTGAACCCAACCCTAATCATACAAACTTAAATTTAAAAACAAATAAACATCAAACTGTTCTAACCTCAGATTTACAGTACAGACACATTTATCGTCAGACAATCCTCCATGCCTGCAAAATAATTTATAATTGAAACTAACAGTTTAATACACAGCTCAAAGAATGTAAGCTTGCCAGAGATCTGAAGATCATGAGATGCGAGCAAGTAATATTTTATGCCTTTCAAACAAAACATGTCAGAAACATTAAAAGTATTGACATTTATAAATTTACTAGGTTATGATTATAAAAACCTCTCGGCCACAAGAATCAACATTAATAAAAACGGGTAAAAAAGGAAAATAAAGACAGAAGTAAGATACACACAAAAACAAACAAAAAAAACTTTATTTGGTTTTGGTCACCCTGAAAAGTTACATAATATAGAATTATATATCTTTCTCTTTTTGTTATTTTCTCTTGCTGATCAATACATTAATGACCACTTAGTAGATTTACTAATTTTCAGATTAATGATGGTATAAAATTTAGGCGAGCCACTATATCAAAATATAGATAATAGATACTATATAACTACTCGATGACGGGATAAATTTTAAATCTGAATTTGGCTTCGGAGTTGACCTAGCTTGAATTTTTGATAACCAAACCAAATTAGAATGACATACTATAGGTTACAGCACTTCTAAAAAGATAAGCAACAATAAAAATTACCTGTTTCTATAAAACTTCTCTCAGATGAGATACAAGGCTAACTCTAGATGATTCTACAGCTGTTAGTTGCTCGATGCAGTTCCTAAGTATGGCATTATGTCCCTAGAGTTCATCCACTACTTCAGATCCACGGAATTACCTTACTCATTGAAGATTAAATAAGTAAAAGATGTCCAAATAAGATGAAATCAACAAGATTCTCATTAAACACATTACCTAGTAGTCTACTTACATTACAACTAATACACAAGCTGTTTGGATGAATTGGTGATTTGACAGAGTTAAATCAAATATTTAGTTGAGGTAATCATTCAATTAGCAATGTCAATTGGGCAGGCCACTCATTGCTTAATCCAAACCGAAGAAAATCTCATATCCTAAACTGTTAAAACTGTAATGTTGATGGTTTGATAAATTAGAAAAGATTAAGATAAGGAGAAAAATAAGTTATTCTCAGTGCTGAAGAGAATAAAAAATTCCTTTAAAAAATATTTGTTGAGTTATTACACTTTATATACTATGTACTTTTTATGTACTCTTACTAAAAAAATTACAATAGTAAACCTAAATCTATTATTGATTAAAAAAAATAATCTAGGTAACACAAACATTAAAATGTTGCACTCATGTATTTCTCACTATCAATTCTATTTATTTTACAAAAAAAATCAATTATATTTTTATTTATAATTGTTTAAGTACCATAACTTAGCATTTTGCAAAAAAATAGTAAAGTGACATAATTCATACTAAAAAAAAGCTGAAGAGTCAAAGGGTTTTCGGTAATGCATTTATCGATTTATTGCCTTGAGGCAAGATGCATCAATACCTCACTGAAGAAGATTGTGGACATTCTCCTTATAAATTGATTATCCGTGCAAAACACTCGTAGTAAAAATTAAATATATTTTAAAAAATAAAAATAACTCCCTTTACATACTAGTTCCAAAGAGTACTAAAAATAGACAGTTTGCTAATTTTTTAACAATTTAACTATTCACCTCCTTTAGCATCACACATAGCATGTTAGATAGCTGGATTTTTGGTCTTTTAAAGTTATCAAGATTGAGCTGAATAGAGGATATCTCACCTTGAGATCCTGACCCAAAAGACAAAAGCACGGACTTAGAGAAGGGTAACACCATAAATAGAAACTGGTGCTTATCCCTTCTGGCGGCTCATCTCAATACCTTCAACCTCCCCAAACATAATTAGACTACATAAACTAAGTATTACATCCATACTGTATAAGTTCCAAACTAACAATATTTATACTTAAAAAAGTGTTACCATTTTTGTAACAAATTTCGTTTTTTGTATCAAAATAATTTGATACAAAATATTACTTTAAATTATAACAGTTTTATTTTTTGTAACGGGACATACTGCAACGATCCTTTTTTTTGTTACAAATTTCTTTTGTTTTAAAATTTCTATTTTTTATAACAATTTTTTTTGTTACAAATATTATTTTTTCTTGTAGTTAATGACTTAACCAAACACTTGGCAACACTGAAAAAGTAACAATACATCAAAGAAATGACCGTGTTGAATTAACACACATTAAAACAAAAAAAAATCCGTCAGATTCCTAACCTAAAACACTCAAACTAAGCTCGTAAGCTAAAAAAATACATCCAAAGACACATTAATCAGGCATCATCCAAATTGCAGATTCTTTTATCATCTCACATCTTAAATTGAAAATAAAAATAAACCAAACGACAGTTCAATTGAAGACACATAGCTTCAGTTGCACGAACAAGAATTAGCATTAATAGCAGAAAACTAAATTCGAAGCTTAAGAACTGAAACCGCAAGATCTAAAACAGTGAAAATAATGAGTAACGCAAACGCAAAGATCTAACTTGTAAGAGAATAAAATAAAAGAGTTGTAAGAGAGAGCACAGTAGATCGAAGCTACAAACGAGTCGACTCGGCGATACCTAAAAGAGCAGATCGGAGCTGCAAGAAGGATATGAGTTAAAGAGCGAGTTCATGAGCCCTAAATAAAAAACCAAAAGAGAGAAAGATAGAAAGCGATAGGTATGAACCTTTGCTTGATCTGAACTGCGGTGACGAGGGCGGTAGCAACGGGTACAGTGAACTTCAGCAGTGAGCTTAAGTTCTCTCTTCTCTGAGACCTCTTTCTTTGGTTTTTCTGAGTCTCTTATTTCTTTAGTTTAAATAAAAAATTATTTTAATAAAAATAATACTAGCCATAATTCTATGGCCACTAAAATATTTTATTAAAAAGATAATGATAGTAATAATAATAATGGTTATTACAATATAATTTTAATAAGAATAATACTGACTATAATTTTATAGTCACTAAAAATTTTTTATTAAAAAATATTTTAATGATAATAATACTGGCCATAACTTTATGGCCACTAAAAATTTTTTACAAACAAAACTTTTTTTGTATTTATTAGTGACAATAAAGACAGTTATCATTATAATATATAATAATAATGACAAATATAAAATTACACAAAAACATAACTTAAATTAAAGAATTAGTGGCGATTATGTTATTGCCACTAAAAATTTGTCGCTAAAATATATATCTTTTTGTAGTGAATTGTAAGTTTTCTTAAATAATAATTATAAATTTAAGTCGCAGTTTAATATAGTACTTTAGGATAGAAAGCAGCCATTACTATCCACATTTGACTGTTGTTATATAAGTTTTACATTTATTTTATTGTGTATATTAATTAAATTATACTTTATTATTTTATTTTACATGTTGTATGTGAAATAATGCCATTGTATTATAAGAATGAGATTAATTTTTATAATCTAATGTGAATCTTTTTATTATTTTATTTTTCATTTGAATACTATCCATAAAAAATAGTTACTTAAAGTAAAACACTATGTAAAGAGAGATAGAAAATTTTTAAATTTATTGTTCTGATTTGCTTTTTAATCCTTACTTAATATAGCCAAATTTAACAATTTTGATGGTGGTGATTTTTTGTAATTAGTTAAAAAATTTTAACTTTCTCTTTTTTTTATCTCTCTCTACCATTTTAAACAAACTCAATTTTATTATTAAATAATCTTTTAAATTCAAAATATTTTTAACTTCTTATATAATAATTAAACTCAATAAATTATCAAAATTCAAACCTATTTTCTTAAAATATTTCTTATTCATATGATTTGGCTGTAATCTGTCCATTATAATTTGGCCCAATTATATCTATAAATTAGTTTATAACTTATAAATAAATAAATAAATGTATTTTATGCACTTACTCGGCCATATAGCTTTAACGAATTAATTCTGTTAAGGTCAGATAACAAACACATGTCGTAGTACGCTATTTAATTAAATATTTATTATTTATCTCATACTTTTTTTTATTTGAGCGTCGGCCGATATAACTTTTTTGGAGCAATGAGCTATACATCATCAATAAGGCTGACACAGGATTGAGTTATTTTTTATTTCAAAAATATTATTCATACATTAAAATTAATGAATATATTTTGATATAAATATATGTATAATTTAATTTATTTTTAATATGAATTTATATTTTAACGTATATTTTATATTGATGACTAATTTTAGTGGCTGATTTTGGTGTACATGTAATATAATCGATTTTATTTTAAGTTTATTACTATAACGTCCTGAAATTTTTTTTGAACATTTTACATTTGATTTATTTTATTACTATCCAACTATTCAATTTTATTAAAATTCTTACATTATCCTTTTTCTCTCTCCCCAACCCTAACCCTAATTTTATCCATACTAATCCTCTTCTAACACACACACGAGAATGAAAGAAAGAAAAAGAGAGAGAAGAGAACCAAGATGCGAGACAAAGAGAAAGAGAAGGAGGCGTCGTCCCGCACTGCTGTGCCTTGTCGCTGTCGCTGAAGCATCCATCATCGTTGCGGTTGCCTTGGTCATCATCGAAGGGTGCCGCTGCTAAGCTTGAGAGAGCGAATGAGAGAGCTTCTTAGAGAGAGATCAGAAGGGGGTTTGCGGGAGAGGAAGAACTGTGACAAGGGAAGAAGGGGGGCCGCCTCTGTCGCGGACAAGCCATCGCCGTTGAGACCGCCACCGTCTCTGTTGGGGGCCGCTGTCATTGCAGAATGAAGAGGGAGAGTTTGAGATGGCCAAAAAAGGGGGGAAGAGAGAGTCGCAATGGAGGAGTCATTCACCATCGTCGCGTCTACTGTTGCCATCAACGGAGCTCGTCGTCAGAGGAGCATCACCGACGTCACTGCTAATGAACCGTCTCAGTCCCTGTTTTGGTCTTGCTCAGCCCCACACCCCTTCATTTTTGTCTCTAAAATCAGCGCCATTTTCTCCTATTCTGATTCCATTTATAAAACTGTAATGCTTCCACCTTTATTCTGCTGCATTTTGTTATTTTCTTACATGTTCTTATTTTAATTGCGATAATATATGTCTCTATTTTAGTACTATCGCTCTACTTTTGTTGTGTTTCTACTGGAAATTATCTTGAGTACTGGTATTGGTGTTGTCATGGAACGGTTGGAGCTGTTGATGTTATGATTACATCTGCGATGTAGCTGTGGAAGTTGTTGCCACTGTCTCGGTCCAAATTCTATGCTCTTTCATTCCATTCTATTTCAACCTTTCTCACCTTTTAATTTGGCACTCCGGACTCAGTCTCTTCGATATATTTATAATTATTTTGCTTTACATCTATAATTATTTTGATATATGCTGCTTAAAGTTATGACTATACTTACAAGTTACCAACAAAGGATTTGAATTTGATTTTAATAATGGATTTATTAGAACTAAATATTTATTTTTTGTGAAATTCAGATTTTCAATCTGCACATTAGACTGTATACATGTTTGATAAAGTTTGGTATTATTTTAGAATATTTGATTTTATTTGAATATGTGTTTCTGGAACATTGAAGTATTGTTGATACTTGCTTATATACTCTGAATTTATAAAGTATATTCGACATTTCATATGATTGAAAAGGATTTTTTATGAGAAACTATTATTTAATTTGATTTGATTTGATATTGTATATATTTGAAAGATCAAAGATTGGTTGTATTTGAAATTATATATTTTGAAATGATTTGGAAGACTCGTATTAGAAAATCGTAATTAACAACGGTTATGACGTTAACCTAGATGCATTTGGCTCAGACCTCGGCTAGCAGGGGCGTTGCTAGCCTAACGTGTAGGCCACACGTTGGATCTGTTATTCTGTACGGACACACGAGAGGAAATGACTACTCTTAGAGGTGGAGCCGCCCGAGTGTGGACTTTTGATTTGATTTCTATATGAGAACTTCCTTATTGATTCGTTTATTATTATCAACTACTATTTTCTAATTAAAATTACTTAATGCTTATATGGTCTCATGTGAATTATAGATGTATTGTCTAGTGACTGAGTTACAAAACTCATTCCATTTTTTTAAAAATATTTTTCATGAACAAATACTTGACTATATGAGATTTTCTATTCAAAAGTCATGATCTGCAATAAATACCTATTCTTTGTCGAATTTCTAAATATATATATTTTATATGTATAGATAGGATTTAATTATTTTTAATTATTTTAATTTTGTTAAAAATGTAAAATTATTTATTTTAGAACTTATAAAATATTTAAAAAAAATTTATTCAATTTATATTTCAGTCAATTAAACTTGCTAGGAGTGTTTTTCTAAACACCGATCATGGTTCATTTTAAATCGTGACAATTACCAAATATATATGCGCCCCCAAATTAAAACTGAGGTGCAGCAGAATTTGTTCTCTGAAGAAACACAGACAAATACAAGAAGACATATACGTACTATACATAGGCATATAGAACTGCCTTCAAGCAATAGAGAGCATGAAATTGAGAAAAAAAAAATCATAGGTTATATTACATGGCTAATTAATTAAGTAACCAAATGGAGTGAGTTTGAATCGGTTACGAAGGTAGCCCACGTTATTAGACATTGACCGGATTGCTTTTTGTGAGCACCATCATTAGAGTGCCTATAAAATCAGAAAAAAAAAAAGTAACAGACAAATTGGAATTCCATACAGGTCATTAAGCCATTAATCAGATCGCATAAAAGTTCATTCTTAGCCTTAGGGAATAATAAATAAACTATTTTAGCACCTTTGCCCTTTTAATTTGACACAGATCAGAATTGGGTAAGGGAATATCTGCTGCCTTTCGATAAAGCTCCATATGTAAAAATGGAATAAGTAATGATGATGTTGGACGTCGTTCAAGAATAGCAACGCCATTATTTCTTGTCACATAAAATGCCATGGTCAATATCAATAAAACAAGACTTGTGGCCAGTGGCACACTATTCAAAAAATTTAATATGTTTTGTTTTTCTGGGTTTGAGTAGAAATACTGATTAAGAGTCTAATAGTAAAAAGAAAAAATTCTCTATATTGTATTTGATTTAAGAGATATAAACAGTGACAAATTTAAAAAATTTAATAAAATATATATAATATGATAATAATTTTATTATTATAACTTTGTTATTATAAAATATAATTAGTTTTTAAATTATTAACCAAGAAATTAAAATACTAAAATAATAATTTAAATAATAATATAAAAATTAAATTTCATTTTTTTAGGTTTTATA
>NC_029776.3:6114543-6115744 GCF_000817695.3 Arachis duranensis
GATGTTGACTCCTCTTGTAATAGAGCCAAATATGTAATCTCTCCCTTCTTGAACTCTTTCTTGAGTTGCATGGCAGACAGTATCGGTGGTCCGCCAACTTTAGAGACCGTAGGGACCATGCATGGAGACCCTTTCTCCATGACGCATACTACGTCGTAGTATGGCATAGGTATTATGTTTGCCTTCCTTTGCAAATCGAGTCCGATGACTATTTTAAAATTATCCATGGGTGCTACTGAGAAATCTACAAGGCCCTTCCAATAACCAAGAGTCATCTCAACCCCTTTTGCTACTCCCTTAAGGGGTTCACCCTTGGTGTTCACGGGTTTGAACCAACCATTCTTTTCGGTGATCTTCAACCCAAGCCTCTTTGCTTCATTAGGCGTGATGAAGTTGTGTGTAGCACCAGTGTCGATCATAGCCATGACAGGTTTTTCATTGATAAAGGCTTTGACATACATCAAGCCTTTCTTTTCTGCAGTGCTTGCCTCTTTGGCCTTCACAGCATTTATGTGTTGGATAGATCCAACACACTCAGTTACTTGAGTTTGAACTTCTCGTTCCTCGGCGATAGATGCCAGAGTCCCTAACTTGGGACAGTCCTTCATTTGGTGTGGCCCCTTGCACACGAAGCATCCTCCTTTGGGCACGAAAGCCTTCTTCTTTTCCTCGTACTCTTTCTTTGAAGAGTATTTTCCTTCCTTCTTGATTGAGAAACTCTTCCCCTTGTCTCCCCCACATTTAGCAGAACTAGGATTAGAGGAAAACTTGGGTTTAGAGTCTCCCCTATGATACTCAGTGAGTGATTCGGCCACCACGATGGCCTCATCGACATCCTTAACATTCCTTCTTTGTAGTTCTTGCTTTGCCCAAGGTTGGAGTCCATCAATGAAGAAGAACAATGCATCCTCTGATGCTAAGTTGGGGATTTGAAGTGTGAGAGTAGTAAACTCCTTTACGTAGTCGCTAATCGTACTCTTGTGCTTCAACTCCCTCAACTTCTTCCTTGCTTCATAAACCACATTCTCAGGGAAGAATTGTCTTTTCAATTCCCTTTTGAAATCTTCCCATGTGGCTATGTTGCAAGTACCCTTTTCCATATCTACGCACTTTCTCCTCCACCACAAAGTAGCATTATCAGAAAGGTAGAGAGCTACAGTACATCCTTTATTGCTTCTTCGACCACCCCTTGGCCTTCAAA
>NC_029776.3:6116682-6130341 GCF_000817695.3 Arachis duranensis
TCGTCGCTAGAAAATTTAATCTAAAAAAATTGAAATTTTATATCCCTAAAATTTTAGTTTTAATTTTTGGTTATCAAATATGATACTATTTTCAATTTTGAGACTAATAATAATCATGGTTTTTTCCCTCTATCTTTTTTGTTGGGTAACACAATAATTATGATATAACCCTCCCCTGGGACACTACGTTGATAAGTTTGTCCTTACAATCATAACCCTTTGATTGCCTTCTTGTTCCTTTGTATCACGGGTTTTGGTTGAAGAATTAGGCGATACATCTTCAGATAACCAAATGCTTCGTCATCTAATTAGTGACGCGTATGAATGGATTAACCGCGTAATGTTATAATAATATTATATGTATATTTTTTTTAATACAAAATAACAACCATGTTATAAGAAGTGAAAGAAGATCATCATTTTTTTTATAACCTAATGCATTTGAGTGTGACTCAAACATTTTTGTGTACATGCATGCATAAAACAGCTTGCCAATTTTTTCAAGAGAGAAAAAAAAAACTAAAAAGCACAAATAAATTGGAAATATTTTTTCAACATCTAACTTATGGAAAATTCCTATTTCTTGCGCATGCCAACACTAACCTCTCCACTTGTAATTTTGGTATGAACCCATTATAAGGCATAATCTTTTCTTAGTTACCACCATTAAGCTAAGTTTCGTTAGTGTGAAGTAAATAACATGGCTCATCATATGTATAAGATTATGCGTCTGTCCATGCAGCAAAAACTGGCATCTGAGGCAAGGAAAGCTTATTAGGTCTCAGATGTGATGGTGGTTGGTCCCAACCGGTTGGAATGGTAGCCAGTAATCTAGTAGAGGCTGCTGTTGTTGAAGGTCTTCCATAGAGAATTGGCAAACCTGTCTTATCTTCATTTGAAATATGTGTTCCAGTCTTACTACTTGATTCCTCCTCTAATGCCATTGTTGGTGGATGATTAATCATCATGATCTGAGGGTTTTTGCAGCTCTTGTGCATTAGAATCGATTCTTCAATAGTAGATGGTTTATGGTTATTATTAACAATGACCTCTCTTTTTCTCCTAGCTTGTTCAATGCTAAGAAGGTCATTGCTTGCCATAATTTTTTCCACATCGTATCTGATTATTTCAAAGTTAGTTACTGCATTAACTCCTCGGAATTTTATAGCAGCAATGTCGTATGCTTCAGCAGCTTCCTCTTGGGTACCTAAAGTTTCATTCATTTATTGTTAGCTTTTATTAATTACAGAAACAAAAAACAAAAGATAAATTGAAGCTATGGTTGTTTATACACTTTATCTTTCTCAAGTATAACAACTTTAATAAAACAAAAGCTGTGTTTCTGAACTGACAGTGCTGTACAATATTAAAGTGGTTTATGCATCAGCCTTACAGTCTCTGAAAAGAAGAGTTTCATCAAAGACTAGCTTTCTTAAGTCATAAAGCATATATATTGATATTGTGAATGTGGTCATCTCTATTCAAATATTTGAACCATTGCTGCTATTATTATTGGAAGCATGGTACACATGCAATACTCTACTCTCAAGAGTAAACATAATTAGAAAATAATTATGCAGCTAATTAAGTGAAATGAGTTAAAGAACTCACTGAATGTCCCAAGATATAGATCTTTGTTTCCAGCCACTCTTCCAATTCGGGCTTGCCACCTTCCATGCTGATGGTGTCTGCTATCAAAAGAGAAAAACATCAGAGGAGGAACACAACTAAGAAAAAGAGGAGTTTGTTTTCAAGATATGAGACTACCAACCTTGTTACTCCTCTGTAGATTGAAGCCCCTCT
This sequence comes from Arachis duranensis, assembly GCF_000817695.3. Lineage (NCBI taxonomy): Eukaryota > Viridiplantae > Streptophyta > Magnoliopsida > Fabales > Fabaceae > Arachis > Arachis duranensis. The sequence goes on from NC_029776.3 coordinate 6,118,486, forward strand.
TGAGAATCCGCTGCTTTTTCTGATTGGACAAATTTCATTGTAATTTATTTGGCTGTTACCTTAAAAAAAATGCATTATTAGCAATGATTACCTTCGTAAATGAGCAACATATTCCTGCCTAGTCATGTTCTTCATTTGCACAAGCTCATTTTGATAATTTTCCAACTGTCATAAGATGATGATTTGGATATCAGTTTAAGCCTGTGACTTTTTGATAGATACACAAGAGATAGAGAAATGAAAAAGCAATCAATCATTATTACTGGGAAGTTTGTATGAGTGGAGGGTCCCCAATACTTGAGTGCAGCCAAATCATAAGCTCTCGCTGCTTTTTCTTCCATATCATAACCCCCTGTGAGATATATAAATTTTGGAATCACTTGTCCATAAGCCTTAATTTTTCCTCTTTTGTTATCAGCATATTATGACATGCATATATAAGAGAAAGTAATAATAATAGAAGATCCTAGCAGAAGAGGATCTGATAACCTTACCTAGATAAACTGAGATCCATGGTATATTTGAGTGGAGTAATCATCAGCCAGGAAGCAAAGCGTATAAATGGAAAGGAAACAGAATAAAGAATAATGAGATATGACTAAAAAAGGTGAAGATTTTTCCAATGATAGATTGTTTCCTTTGTTGTTTCATACCTTGCCTTCCTTTCCTACTCTGACCCTCTTTCTTGCAACTATTGTCCCATAGATGAGCTTCATATCTACCAGTCCACCTATGCCTAAATAATTTAACAAAGATTTATTAATAAGAAAGCAATTATTGAACCTAATATTGTTCAAAACACTAGTCTTTCTAACAGCAACAAAAGCACCAACCTTGTAACACCTCTATATTGAGATGTTCTCTGACCAAAGGTATCAATGGATTTTCTATGAGCAATTTGCTTCTGGTTCTGCTCCACCATTTCATCATGCACCCTCTTCTTTGAAGTGCTCATGACAGCATGTGATGCTTGTTGTGAGGTTGTGACACAACTTGATTGGGAGCTTGGACTCATGGACAACCTCAGTGACTGTAAATCCCCGAACGCCACCGATCCAATGGACAGCGATTCACCTCTATTATCGTCCAAAGGAACAACCAGTTTTGCCTCCATTGCATGGTGGATACCAGGCACTTCCTCCTTAGCCATATTGTATCCTTGTAGCATCACCTGATGATGGTTGTTGTTGTTTCTTGATGCAGAAGAATAATATGAGTGTTGCTGGTTAACATCATGAAGCAAGTTGATATTCTCTTGTACATGATTTAGATAATTTGGATTGTGAAACATGTTATAGTTCAGAGGCAGTGCTTCTCTGGCGTTGTTGCATTCAGGAGTCACCGTTGTTTGGCTTTGCCCACCAAAGAAATCCTCCAGTTTTGGCGCTATGAAGAGAAACGGAAAAAGTGTAGCAAAGAAGTTGAATAGTCAGTGCAGTTGAGATGAAAAAAGAAGAAAACAAGTTAAGTAAGAGTTTAAGAGAAAACCTTGTTGTTTTGTTCTGCTGAGAGCTTCTATGTCAAAGAGAGAGCCATCGGATTTAAGGGGCAAGACAGGGAGTGGTGGATACCATCCAACATTTTCACCTTCAACTCCATAGTAACAGCAAAAGCTTGGTGGTAGAACTGCTTCTACAGCAGCAGAAGAAGAAGGGTGTGAAGGAACACCTAGTATATTATTTTGATTGTTCAAGTTAACAATGGTGTCAGCATCTAGGAGGGTCTTCATGATTTGAGTTGAGGCATGATTCATGATATTGAGGAAGAAGTTGTTTTGTTAATTGTGTATGTGGAATAATAATGTGTATAAATGGGAACATTTGTAAAGGAAACAAAGCAAATTCCTTTAAACAAAACAAAAGGAATGAATGTGATCCAGCAAGCAATACTTCCCTTCCTTCATTCCATTGGGATCTGTGCCTGAGAAAGACATCCTCTTTTGCTTTATTCTACGCTCCCTTCACTTCCAAATGCCATGTTTTTACCTACCAACTTGTTACACGTTAATGCAAATTCAACCTCACTTTCTTTTTATTATTTAACTCGTCATTCCCACATATAACTTCCTATTGTTTGCCATGAAATATACATTTCATTATTATTATTATTCTTATTATTATTATTATTATTATTATTATTATTATTATTATTATTATTATTATTATCATATAAGGTGGTTAGTTTTGATCGTTATTTTGGACAGTGGCCTGAAACTCATTCATGTAGCTACTAACTACACATTGTCATAATGGTGTCTCATATATATATTAACACAATGATTGAGGTCGAAGCGTGCGGGTGATTAATTTTTATTGAACCTGATCCAATTCGTTAAATTTAGATAGATATCCATGATTAATTATTGTCTTAGCCATGCCCATGATTCTAGCACCTAGAACTGGAAGTAGCATAAATAACTTTTTGTTTGTGATAATAACTTGATGAACGATGAATTCTAAATTATTGAGGCGAACTAACACGTCCTTTTTGTGAAGGCCCTGGTTGTACTTATTAATAATTGCATTATGACAAAAAGTGTGACGACCTCAACAGGGAAACTACACTAGGCTTAAGTGGGTAATCAACAAACACTACTTTTTAATTAGTCCATCCTCATAATCATAATTATACCAATGCAAGCTTTTCCTTTTCCTCTTGCGTTTATTTTGTTTGTTTAATGTGTGTCACCTCTTTAATTAGTATAATTAATATTCACACTGTGCGTGAGTCAACGATAGGAAAAGTCTAAGACCAGCAACTTTATTAAATTTTGGTCAGCATGTAATCAGCAAAAGAAAAGTGAGTAATTTTATATCATTAGATGTAATCTCACACTATTAAAAACATCATTGATAACTATTTAATGACTACAAATCACAAAAGTTGCTGACCCTAACACTCTTCGTCACCGATATAAGAATTTATCCTTATCAATAGAGATAGTTGGACTCCCTGCACCAGTAATTGTGCCATTAATATATAGGTTATTTTCATATGCATTTTGACGAGGTAATTGTCCTATTCTAGGAATGGTTAAACGAGGGGCCCTTAAGAAATTAAACATACTTCTCTATATGGTAATTCCTTTTATATATGCGTGCCATCCTGATCAAGTATATATTATATTAAAACAAGGGCCATTAACAAACATTGTCTTTATATATATGAATGTTACGTGCGTTTTAATATCAACAATTCAATACTACTGACAGAAAAGTACAGGGTTGGCTAAGCTAGCTACAATTACACATGTGATATTTAATTTGATTATATATCCAAAACCAAAACAATGTGAAGGGAAGAGAACCCAAAGCCAATTACGTTGTGTTGATCTTTCTTGTTTCTTTTCTGATAAACAGAACAGTAGTTGGTCTAAGAAAGCTTGAAAAATGGAAGTTAGATTCCGTTTGATAAAATGAATGAATGATTGAGTGTTGATGCAAGTTCGTGGAGACAGGAATTCTAGGGTGGCATGATTGGGTCTGATAATAAAAGAGATCGGGTAAGGGCGTTTCAATTTGGCAGTGCAAAGAGAGAAAAAGAGAGCCTCTTTTTGATTGTAGCAATGATGACCACATCCACTCATCAAGCATAGAGACCCCAGTTACCATTTTGCCTCAAATTTGTAGGGCATCACCACCATACCTTGCTCTTCTCACATTTGACCATCCCCTTTTTCTTCTCTTCCACCATTATTATTACTATCTAATCTCTATTCTTAATCTTAAAATGAAATATGTGGAGCTATAACTCTACCGTCTATGGACTGTGACAACACCTTTAGGAGGTCTAGCTAACTCAGCAATGTGCTCTTTAAATTCCTTGTTGACTTGCACTTATGATTACCAAATATGTGCAATTACCACATCCAAAATTTGATGATCTCACTGGCACTCGCTTCAAAACCCTGCCATGAGGTTTAATATAATGTGGCCATCACACACCTCACACATTAACTACTATGCTCCCTTGGATAGCAAGCCCATGTGATGTGAGCCACCTCCTACTGCAACATTATTCTTATTAAACCCTTCTTAATTCTATATGCATGCTAGCTTTACAGGGTCCCCTTCCCCTGGCTAGATACAAGAGCTTTTCTTTCATTATGCTCTTTTTCGTTAATTCATTCCATCTTGGAATATCTTTTCACAACAAGCTTCATTAATATAAGCTATCTTAAGAGTTGTTGTTAGATGTGTGTAGCGTGATAGTGATGGATAATGTCCTCATCATCATGTCACTTTTTAGTTTTTACTGCACTTTTGGCCACCAACATGAATATTACATATATGATAATTAATTATTTACACTTTATTTTTCAGCTTTATCAATTGTCATTGCCGTGGATCTACTTCATAAGAAAATCTGAGAACCACTCACTACATATTCGTACGTAACAGTATCATATATAAGTCAACAAGTCATATTACCATATTTAATTTCTGCGTTTCTCATTAAAAATAGTATTGTGTTTGTGTAAGCATGGTAGAAAAATGTCCTTGTGGAATTCCTCTTTGTGAGACTGAGAGTGAGACAAATTGCATTGAAGCCAATGGCATTTGATCTAGCTATGTCTGTTTCAGCCCATTAATCTCTTCTCTTTAGTACCTATGGCATGGGCAAGTCATTGTCAGGGTCAAGGTCAAGAGTGGGAAACAATTTCATGGCTGATGAATAGCTTTCCCTTTTCGCCCTTGTTTTAGCTCCAAGTATCCAATGTATGGCAATAGATGTAGGCATGCATGTACCATCATCCCTACATGCTAATAATGCTGCACCAGCAGAGTGCTACTTTCACCTAAACGATACTGAAGGGGAGCAATATCATCCATCACCCTATATATTCACCCTATATATTGCCCATTTATTTATTTATTAAATGAGTAATGTTAAGTAGCCAAAATATTATAAATAATAAATAAAAATACATTATTAATAACATTTATAGCCTCAATATATTTTATAAAAAATAAAAAAATCTTATATTTAATTAGTCTTTATTTATTAAAAACATCTAAAATTATTAATTTTTAACCTACAAAATAAAATAATAAATAATAAATTAATACTAATTCATTAATTATAGATATTATGTGTTTGAAATTATAGATAAACATATAAAATTATGGATGTTAACTTAAAATATTTTAACAATTTCTACTATACAACTCATATTTTACATATAGACTATTAAAAAATAAAAAATAAAATATAAAATATAAAAAAATTTAAAAAGTAAAATTTTAAAAGTAATTTCACATATATTAATATTGCATTTAAAAGGCAGACTGAAATTAAAAAAACATAAATTAAAATACAGAAATTGAATTAAGTCTTTATACTGTAATTGATATAAAATATACTAGACTGATTATCAATATCATATTTAGATTAAAATAAATATAAAAATTTAATGGTAGATTTAAAATTTAAAAGTTAAATGAGAGTATTTTTGAAAATAAATGTTATAAAAATTTCAGTCTCCTATCTTTAAAAATTCCAATTTCATGTATTTCTACTTTTCAACCAAGTGAGTTGATCTAGTGGTTAATTTATAAGTTCGCTTAAATAAATGTAGCAACTTATTAACTAATGACAAAATTTTTAAGAGGCTTGCTATACATACAAGTCTTTTTGACTTACAAGTTTTACAAGTTGCTACACATTAGAGTCTTTTAATGCGTTATTTAATTTCCAAAGCGCTACACTCACCATGAATTATGAACGACTCTTCTTCCTCTTCCTCTTCTTCTTCTTCTTCTTCTTCTTCACTCACCGTGGATTATGAACAACTCATCTTCCTCTTCCTCTTCCTCTTCCTCTTCCTCTTCTTCTTCCTCCTCCATGTATTTCTTCGTTATTCTCTTTGCCTTTTCATTAGTTGTTTTATTTGCATTTATTACTGGTATTCTTGCTTCGTTTTTTTGAAATCAAGCTTTGAAATCGTTTTGAAGATAATGGAACTTCAAAAATACACCCAAACGATTACAGAAATACACCCAAACGATTATAGAAAATACACCCAAACGATATTTCTTCGTTATTCTCTTTGCCTTTTCATTAGTTGTTTTACTTGCATTTATTACTGGTATTCTTGCTTCTTTTTTTTCAATTTTCATGGTTTCTGAAATCAAACTTTGAAATCGTTTTGAAAATAATAGAACTTTAGAAATACACCCAAACGATTATAGAAATACACCCAAACGATTACAGAAATACACCCAAACGATATTTCTTCATTATTCTCTTTGCCTTTTCATTAGTTGTTTTACTCGTTTATTACTGGTATTCTTGCTTCTTCTTTTTTCGATTTTCATGGTTTCTGAAATCAAGCTTTGAAATCGTTTTGAAAATAATGAAACTTCAAAAATACACCCAAACGATTACAGAAATACACCCAAACGATTACAGAAATACACCCAAAGGACACCTTATGCATAATTCAGAACTCTTTCTCTTTCTCCTCTTCATATTCTGCTGCTTCTTCTTCTTCAAAAATGATTTCAGAGCTTGATATCAAAAAATAATGGAAATCAAGAATAACGAAAAAAGAAAATAAAGAGAAAAACACGTAAATGAAGAAGGAGAAAGAGAAGGCAAAAAACGAAAGAAAAGAAGAAGAAGAAGAAGAGGAGGAAGAGGAAGATGAATGTGCAGCAAGAAGAAGAAGACGGTGCAGTGAAATTGTGCAGTAACGGTTGAAGAAGGAGAAAGAGAAAGCAAGAAACGAAAGAAAAGAAGAAGAAGAGGAAGAGGAAGAAGAATGTGCAAAAGAAAAGAAGAAGAAGAGGAAGAGGAAGAAGAATGTGCAGTAACGTTCAAGCGCGTTAATATAATAACTTGTAAAGACTTGTATAAAAAAATGCTTGTATATGGAGAATTTTTCAATTTTTAAATAAAACTCGTGGATCTGTTATTGTCCTACTAGACTCGGAACGAGGTGGGAAACTAACAAAAACAACACAAGGCCTTCCGACCAAAAACTAGTATAAAGCCTTCCGACCAAAAATATAGAACAAGGGCTAAAGCTGCATGGACTATTTTGTTTACTTCCCATTGAACTGCACCAAATTCAAATTCTCGTGGAGGAATATTAAACTATTTGTGTGTATCCCTATATAGTATATGTGAGTGTGTAATATATGGGTGTAATGCCTACGATTAGAAACTGTCCAATCCACTTGATAAAAAAAGGTCCCGACTCCGACCCAAAAAAAAAATTGTCCCCACTCCCTATCTTACATTCTTAATTGCTCTAAATCAAAAGCCAGTTCACCTCTTAAAGAAAAAGAGAGATTAATTAAATTTGTACTTGGTTCCATTAAGGAATCGTATTCCTTTTCTATGAACAGTATAGGTATGTACATCCTTATTTTATTAGATTATTAGTTTCTCTTGTTTCTTTTTCTATTTTTTTTTAATTATAGTCTTCACTTTCTATTGAATTACTATAGTATATTAAAAGACCCATTGTTTCAATCATACAGAGCCATGCACATTTACTTTAATTTAATTTTATGGTAAAGTTAATAGGAGAATAGAAAGCATTTTGGCATTAACTAAATGTTTGATTGACCGTTGCTTGACTAGCAATGTTGGCATCTACTATTTGCCACCTAATAAAGTAATCAACGACATGCATATATAAGATGATAATTAAAGTAAAAGACATAATTTGTCATTTAAAATTTAATTATTTGATTGTAAGTCCTACTGGTACCCATAGGGCACTATGCGGCCGGATTATTGATATATGATTTGTTGTCGACGTATATGAAAATAAATAATTTTAAATTACTATGTGTGTTATGATAATTGTAAAATTCTGAAATTTTCGGTTTAGTTTTAGAGAAATGATACGAGACCAATACATTTAAGTATATATAAAAAGTTAGCTATTATCAGTTCAATTCTGCTATGTTACCAATAACATTTCTGTTAATTTCTATCGATTTTTATTTATAACTATATTTAATGGAAGTGTTTTTGTAGATGTGTCTAATAAAAATATTTTTTATGACTGTGTTTAATCGAAGTGTCTTTATATATATATTTTTTGGATGTGTCTCTTTATATATGTATTTAAAATATAATAATTAATTATTGTTGATAATAAGTTGACAAATAATATGTTAGTACCTTATACTTTTTCTTATCAGTTTAAATAAAAAAAAATAAAATTAGAAAAATAATGTTACCATTTTATGTTTTTATATTCATACTCTCTAGGAAAGTTATTACCGTGGTATATATCCGCAGCATTGCAGCCTTACGTTTTTGGTTGCATGATGAATTACAAGATTATTACTAGTTAATATTTTAGCAACAAAGTAAACCAGAAAAAGAAATATACAAACCAGCTGCATGCAGAAGCACTAATTATTAATAATGATAATATTTTACATAATAATTTTATAACCCTTCGGGTTTTCGGAACAAAAGAAGGCGAAAAAAAAGAAGGAAAATTTAGAGAAATGAGAACAATATTTTTCCAAAACCCTTCCCGTTTCAGGAAAAAAAAGCACCGGAAACAACCACCCACCATAGTACCGTACATGAATTACCTCCTTTACGCAGGCAAATTAAGACAAGTTATTAAACTTAGCTTAATTAAAATATGTTTAATTAACGGAGCCAATATTATGATCATTAATTAACGCGTGGTAGCTAATTATCGTGATAAAGCTAGCTAGGGGTTATTGCGGCGTGACATTATTGCATGGCCATGCAGAGGAAGAGAGGGAGGGTTGTTGAAGTTGTTGGAATAACAAAATTTGAGTCATGTACGACAGTTTCTGGCGTAACAGGGTTCTCTCAGACCGTAACCAATCGTTTTCGGTTCGCACGCGGTTAAAATGATGAACCATCAATTGCAACCGGTTGTTCAGTTCCCGGTTTTCCACTCTAGACGCCTTCAACTGGTTCCGCAGGTTCTCTAGGTGTCTCTGCTTCCGCATCCGTGACCTCCTGGCCGATTCCCGGTTCGATATCTTTCTCCGACGTTTCCGCTCGTTCATAACGGCCTCCGAACCGGGTTTTTCTTTTGCATTGTTTTCGTTGGGATCATCTGAACCGGAGCTCGAAGTGTTAATGGCGGCAAAGAAAAAGTCAGTGCAGTCCCACGGCGGAAAACCGCCGTCGAACGCTGATGAGGCAAAGGGGTTTCCGAGCAAAGCGTCGGAGGCAGAGATAGCAGAGAGCATGGCTGCTTCTAAAACTAAAGAGAAGGAGGAAAGAGGGAGAAAAGGGAAGAATAGCTGCGTAGAAGACGCATATTTATGGTTTTTTGAGGCATGTAATTAACTACGTATACGAGGGGCATTTTCGTCATAAAACCGTATTTGTACTGCTGCATGGTAATAGCTTTTGAGTCAGGCGGCACTATGGTGGGGTTGGAGTGTCACTTTCATTTCTTTTGGAGTTAGGTGACGTCTTCCGTGGGGCCCTGAAAGGGATTGGATTTTAAGCTTAGTGACGAAGGTAAAAATTACCCATCCAGTCCTTCTCAAATCACTATGCAACAAATAATAATATAACAACGCTATTCAAATAATTATTTTTCACCGTGTTGAAGAATTAGAAAGCTTTTATTATTTATAAAAAATACATCGTTTTAGATTAAAAAAGAAACCTCATAGTTTTACTTGATCTTTTGTGAAATTAAAGAGGACACGGATTGAATATTTATCCATAAAATATTAAATGGGATCCATGTGATGGGGATGGTGCTTTGATGGGATGATTGCTGAGGTGGAGCCACCTCACTTTCTTGGCCATTCTAAAGCTAACAGGTGTTGCATGGATATATGCCTACATGCATGATCCTATGCTACAGTGTGCAACACTGCACAAAACTGGTTCTTCATTGATTCGTTATATCAATGGTGAAAGCAAATTAAAGCTAATGTTAGCACTAATTAAGGATGAGTGGCGTGCAATTAACAAACTTTTTAAGTATATTTTAATGTTGAATTCCATCCAATAATGATATGATTTAACATAAAGTCATTTAATTAAAGGCAAGTGGATGGATTTGGTTAAGGAGGCCATCCGTCAAGGCATCAAGTGGGGGAGCTGAAAATCTTTGGATTACAATTGTAGTTGTCTTGAAAATTGTGAAAATCGGATCGTCGAACTGCTCTAATCATAAATTTATTAATTTATTGATCTAATTAATTTATCTGTGATCTAATAAAAAAATTCGTTTTATAATAAAAAGTAAATAAATTATAAATATATATTCTAAAACATAATTATAAATAAAATACTCTAAAAAATCATAGTCCAAAGTTTTTAAGTTTGATGACAAATAACGGAATGTTGTTAGAAAATTTATCTAAGATACTTCTCCTTCTTCATTTATGGTCGAAAGTAATGATAACTTCGTTAAATTGAAAGTTGTTTTTCTGTCTCCAAATAGATCAAATTATAACCAAAATTCAGAACAAGCAATAAGAAATAAAAATACAATAATTAAGAGAAAGGCTTTAATTTTATTTTGTTTATTTTTGATTTTGTGCAAAAAACTTAAAATTGTATTTCCCTGGCTAAAAAAATCATACATTTTTAATTTAATCATAACTAAACTATGAACTAACCCTAAAAATTAAAGTTTGAATAAATAAATTATACATTTTTAATTGCTTCTGTTATAACCATGACCAATTATTCATCTTTTCCTACATTAAGATTAGTCGTATCGTTCGAAATGAAAATATTAGCAGCCAAATTATTATCTACAGATGTATTATTATCAGCGAATGTTTCTTGATTCATACTATTACCCATAACTGAAATTAATAAATCACCAAGACAGTCACAATCTGAGTAAAAATTAAATCACAAAACGATAAAATAAACACAATAATTCAACAACACATCACTAAACAATAATCACAATACATTCAAAATCAATAATCAGTAAATTAAAATAACAAGTTCAAACTTGATAATGTAAAATTAGCGACATTCAAACTTTGCACACAATTACTTTCAAGTTGATATAATAGTGATTAATCAAATAATAACTTAAGTGAATCTATACCTTATTTTTCTAATTCAGCTGCAATCACTAAAATTTTTATATGTTAATCCCCTATTTAGATGATAAGTACAATTTAATTAGTTATAAAAGAAAAAAGGATTGCTGTAGCTATATTTTTATTTTAGCAAAAATTTAGAGAATAACAACTTCATTGATTTAGTTCCTAGTGAATTTCTTGATAGATTAAAGAAATTAAAGGTTCACTATCATTGAGGCATGCATACTTAGTTAATAGTCATTAGAATTAGAAATTTGTACTGTCATAATTCTAGATCATATCTTACTATCCCATCAGGCAGTGAAACAACAGACTCAATTCCAATAGCAAACATCATACTTAAAAATTTAAAAACATCATGCTAAAAAATTCAAAAACATCATACTCAAAAATTAAAGAATAGCAGCAGCAAGCCAGCAGCATAACAAATTCATTTCAACAACACAAAATCAATGATTTACTTAATTTTAAATTCAAAAATCACTAATTATCAGACATTCAAATTTTAACATAGACTCAACAAAACATAAAAAGAAATCACTAAACAGGGCCACTAACCTTCGACTGAGAGCAAGACGACAACAGCAAGACGACGAAGACAAGACGACAACACCACGGCGAGCAGCTCGAACTCGAAGCCTTGAACAGCGAAGCTAAAAGACGACGCGACAACGACGTGCTGAGCTAGGGGTTGGGTTTGGGGCAGGAAAAAGGAAGAGGCAGCGGAGGCGCCTACAACGACGGACGGCGGCGACAAATTCGTTGAAGAGGCTAGGTTTTTGGTTTGGGTTTTGAATTCTTGAAGAAGCTAGGA
>NC_029776.3:6130441-6130857 GCF_000817695.3 Arachis duranensis
ATAAATTCTATTATAAAAAGATAATAATAAATATAATACACAAAAATTATAACTATAAAAATATATAATGTCAAATAAAAATTAATAAAGAATATAAATAATAAATAATAAAAAAAAGAGTTCATATAGAGAGAAATAATAAGAATTTTATAAATAATGCAATAACATGTATAAAGAATAAAGTTGGTAAAAGAAAAATAAATGTTGAAAGTAGTGGCTAAAAATACATTAGTGCAACGGAGAAGTTAGAAATTATTGCTTTTTGTAAACGTGGTTTTATGAACAAAATCACTTATGTGTTTGTAGAGAAGAAAATTAGCAAAACAAAAAATTGAGGCTTTCAAGAAGCTCTAACGTGCTTTTTCCCTTCAAACATTGTGACAAAACACACCTTAAGGAGTTGGAAGGGGAGTTGA
>NC_029776.3:6130889-6134386 GCF_000817695.3 Arachis duranensis
CGGGGTTTGAAAATTTTTTTTAGATAATCATTAAGAATCGGTCGGTTTTTGGTCCGGTTCAATCGACCGATTCTACAATTTTCTAACGTTTTTAAAATTGACGGTTTAAGAGAGAAAATCGAACCATTTTTTTTACCGGTTTCGGTTCAACCTATCAGTTCGATTCGATTTTCAGAATCAGTTGTCTCTTTGTATGTTTGCTTGTGTATGCATGATTAATAAAATACATGGAATTTAATTTTTTAAAAAATGCTATATGTATATAATAAATCAAATTACTCAATTTTTTTTATAATGGCTATCGTAATTATATAAATGTTGTTAAACTTAAGAAGCTGTGTGAGTAATAAATTTGGTTTAGTTGCCAGCTTCTAGATATGCTTGGCTAATAATGCCAAATTTTATATTTTCAAATCTTTGAAACCAAGTCCATTCTCTTTTTCGGGTTTTGTCATCTTTTTCCAGCTAATCCATGACATTCTTCGTTCTTCACCTCGCTCTCCTACCAAAATTGCGTTAGAATTTTGTGAATATTATCCAATAGAGAGTCTGAAAGCTTAAAGCATGATAGAGTATACACTGATATCGCCTCACCCACCGTTTTAATTAAAACATGTCTCCCACCAGCTGACAGGAGGTTCCGTTTTCAAGCTTGAACTTTATCATTAGTCACCCCAAAAGTGGCATTTTTTATCTATGCATGATAGATTGTAGTTCCATGTATTTATCCTAAGCCTTAATATGATTAATGTTGAGACTTCCAGCTAGTTGGTGTCTGAAAGAAGGAAGGATATTTTGGTTGAAGAAAATTGACGATTTATTAAGATTTACTTTTTGACCACTAATACTCTCGTAGTCATTTAGCAAGCCCAAAATATTAGGCCCACTTCTTGAGTAGCCTTACAAAAAAGAATGGAGTCATCCGTAAAAAGTAAGTGGTTGACACCTAGACACCTTCAGTGTATCTAAATGCCTTGAATTGTCCTGTTTTGCTCTGCTTTGTATAGTAAGAAAGAAAATCCTTTCGCACAAAATAGGAAAATGTAAGGTAACAAAGGGTCTCCTTAGCAGATATATCCCTTTTTTGTTTTAAAGAAACCATACGGTTGTCCCTCCATAAGCACAGAGCAAGAAGCAGTAGTTACTAATTTTTTTATCCAGGATATCCATCTGGTGTCAAATCCCATCTTATCTGTAATAAACCATAGACTTCCATTCAACTCTATCGTAGGCCTTGCTCATGTCTAACTTGAGGGTCATTTCACACTCCAACCCTGTTTTCTTTGTTTTCAAGTTGTGCATGCACTCATGAACAATGAGGATGTTATCAGATATAAGCTTCCCCATTCAAGAAAACACTTTGATTCAAACTAATTATCTCATTCATAATTAGTTGGAGCCGATGCACTATCACTTTGGAAATAATCTTACAAAACTGAAGAGAGACTAATAGGTCTAACTTGAGTTATGTAGCTCGTGTCTGATACCTTTGAAATCAAGCATATTTGAGTGTGGTTGAAACCTTTGAGTATTCTCCCACCTCTAAAAAAACTGCAAATAGCCTTGAAAACATCACTTTCCATAATATCCTAATAAATTTGAAAGAATTTTGCAGTGAATCAATCATCTCCTGGGGCACTCTAAGGACAGATGCTAAAGACAGCTCTCTTGGTTTCTTTCATTGTGACCGGCTCTTAAGCAACCTCACATTGTCTCCAACTAGTCTCCATATTTTGTTTTTTCGATTTCTAGTTTGAAACTTTTGGTGGAAGAATCTCGTATTTTAATCCCTTCCTTGAGCCATAGGCATCTAGATTTTTTTTTCTCCAGTATCTCTCTTCCTTTTGGTCCTCTTCCTCCGATTTCTTCTCCAAAACAACAATATCCTCTCCTTCGAATATCCCTGCTGACATTCTATCTTCCAACTGCTTATTTAGAGACTCAATTTCCTTTATAGAGTTTGATTTGCTCCGTTGTTGCCAGCCTACTAGTTGATGGCGATAATGTTTGAGCTTTTGGGCCAATAGGAACATGGGAGAGCCTTCAACTGCCATACCTCAAGCTTCCAAGACGATCCTCCAAAATTCATCATCCCTACACCACCTCTCTTGAAATTTAAATTTTCTTTTACTAGTCCACTTTGGTGGATTTGTGTCTAGTAAAAGCAGTGTATGATCAGAGCCATGCTAAAATCACCTCCATGAAATATTTTATCGTCACCTCCATGAAATATTTCCATGCTAAAATCATACCACTTGCCAATCCAGCTTTGTCTACGATAGTGAAAATGCTGAATCCACATGATCTAACTTTCATCCCTACATTGAGAGGTTAGTTTTTTGTTTCACTGAAAAAATAACCTCAGGAGAGTGAAATTTGCACATCTCTTTTAGGTTGCAAACTGTCAGGAGTCTCTCAAAAGGCCAACAGTTCCACGTCAGAATTCTCATGATGCCTTGGATGCCACTGAACAGTTGGTACCCTCCACCATCTCCATGTTTGTAACACCCTACCATACAGAGTCTTATGCTTAAGTCATAATTCAGAGATGGCAAGGTATTACGACCTCTAAAATAAAAATTTAGTACGTATAGTAGTATGAATGATTGATTATAACTAGGAGCCTTTGTAGAAAAAGGGGTAAACAAAAACCGCAACTCGAAAGCGCAACACTCCGATCGATAACGTAACGAACAAGGATAACCAACGCATGATTATATATATACAAAGGAGAGTCAAAAACAGGAATATCAAGACTCAAAATCCGGCTGCGAAGATAACCGGTCCGAGCATAGCAATATGTATACATATGATAAAATAAGGAAAACCCCAAAGGAAACCCAAAGGGACACAAATACATAAAACCTATTCTCCAAAATCTCCCATAAGAGGAGTCATCACAGTTTGTATTATTCAATGGAGATAAAAGTATCTAAACAGAACATATAAACCAAAACATAACCCCGAGAACAAAGGATCTTCGCAAATCTAGAAGTCTCCAGCATGCCTCAGCGGGAAACCTCACGTCCTGCATCTGAAAACCACAAAATCTGCATGGGTGAGAACCAGAGGTCCCTAGCATGGTAACAGCTTCCACATATATAATACATAATAATGGAGGAAAGCCGAAGGCAATCCTAGAACTTCCTCCAGATAATATCAAAGCTTATAAACAAGCTAAACCAAAAAGGGCATCTGACTAAAGATACTTCAGTCTAACTAACACTTCCCTTTCCAATTCCTTCATTCTTCAATCTAACTAATACTTCCCTTGCCAATTCCTTCAGACCTCCCAACCACCAGCAGGAGTATAAAATAGCAAACACAATTATATCAAGCAAGGAATATACAAATAGGAGCAGTTAAGGCATTTAAACAATTAGCAAGTAATATGCAGTCAAATAGGCAATCTCAAGCAATTCATATAGTATGCATATGATGAATGCCTGTCCCTAGTGGCTGATGATATCATCTTGTCGGTTATAGAGCCAACCCGA
>NC_029776.3:6134760-6163064 GCF_000817695.3 Arachis duranensis
TGATCATTCATTTTTCCCTTGCTTCACTCGCAAGTTACCACATCCACTAGCTCCTTCTCTCATAGCTAGGCATATCATAATGATTTAAGATATAAGTGGTGAGATCGGAGGCTTAGAAGTATGAAATTTGGCTTTTAAGACTCAAAAATCAACTTTGGGATGGAAACAGGCCCACGCGTACGCGCACTCCACGCGCACGCGCGGATAGCCTCAAAACTTCATCGACGCGCAAGCGTCAAGCACGCTAACGCGTGGATTAAAAATTTGCCAATGGACGCGTACGCGTCAACCACGCGTACGCGTGGGCGTCCTCGTGCCCCAGGCACAACACTGGCACAGGTCTGGCATAACTCTCTGGAAAATGGCTGGGCATTGGGTGCAGCACAATCGGCGCGCCCGCGCACATCACGCGCACGCGTGGATGCCATTTTCTGGAAGATCGGCGCGTACGCGCCAGGTGCGCCTACGCGCAAGGGGTTATTCTGCTAAAAATTTTCTAAGTTAAAAGCTGCAGAATTCACCAATTTAAACCCCAATCTTCCAACGGACATAACTTTCTCATTTTAAATCATTTTTCACCCGTTCTTCGAACGGCATGGACATCCCGGATCAAATTTCATTTCTAAACAGATTTGGTACAAAACAGAGATCCGTAGTTCAAGTTATGTCCCACCAAAGTGCGCCCAAAACCATGTTTTTCATAAAAATCACAAAGTGCCATTTTCAAAACAAGCCATTTCCAATTCTTTTTGAAATCAATCAAAACATGCCATTTTCATCCCTTTCCTTTGAAATCAATCAAAATACATCAATTTCAACATCAAGCCTCCTCAACTCACACATTGACACTTTACCACGAATTACAAAATCACTATCTCATCATTTTAACCCACTTCACCCAAGTGGCTCAAACTCAAACATATTAACATATCATATACTCTTCCTCATGCCAATTCCAACAACACCAATCCCAATAAATCATTATTGTACACAATCAACATCATACTCACCATAAACATGGTTCAACCCACAATTCAACCATAACCAATCATCAAGCATATATCACAACATGCATATTTCTCATACATCATACCATCAAGGCATCATTAATCATCATCACATATATGACCACATCATATATCTCAATCATTCAACAACATCAACCATTCAATGCCTATCTTAGGGCCTCTAGCCTAAGTATTTCCTACCACGTTACATATTAGATACGGGAAACCGAAACCATACCTTAGCCGATTTTCTCAAGCTCCACCGGAGCTCTTCCAAATCACTTATCCACAAGCTCTCAAGGCCTCAATACCTCCAAGAACAGATTTTTCACTACCAAGCCCTTTCCAAGCTTTTCAAAATCACCAATCAAGCTTCAATATCCACACACACACAACCTAAGCCACAACCATCATACCCATACACAACATCTCAAAACCCAAACATCATAAAACAAAAAAATACACTAGGGTTGAGAATCTTACCACACCCAAGGTCCAAGGAGACAAGATTAACCTTCTCCTTCAAGAGAGTTGGGTCCTATAACATCAAAGAACCCAAAATCTCAACATTTCACCCATGAAACTCGAAAATAAGGGCTGAGATTTCGAACAGCAACACGTGGCTTACCTCAAGATTGGTTGTATGGGTTTTGTAGAGCTCTCCGCAGTGAACGCGTGGCCACAAACGGAGCGGCAATCGGAGCTCTAGATCAAAAGTTATGGTGGTTTGAAGATCAACCAAGGGAGAGAACTTGAGAGAGTGTTCTTCCTCCCTTTCTCTCTAATTTCAGCTTGTGTGTGTAACAAATGAGGAGAGAGAGTGCTGAAAACTAGGGTTTTGGTTAATTTATGTTGGGCCAAGGGCCCACTTTGGGTCCAATTGGCCCGGTTTGGCCCGTTCGGTCCAATCTTGGTCCGATTTCTATAAAATTGGTACCAAAATTCTCGTCTCAATCTCCTCTATCACATTTAGCTATAAAAATCACATTTTAGGCTTTCCAGAATAAATTCTCATTTATGGGTTAATTAGTCGTTAATTAACCGGGTTTTACAATGTTCATATTAAAATCAGCAGTGTATTCCCTATCAACATTCCCTTCCAGCTCCTCCTCATCAACCCTTCTTTTCACCCCAATAATGTTGTCATAGCTCTCCTAATTTGTTTCAATAATTTTTAGTCTTTTAAATTTACTCAAACTTTTCATCTTCATATCATTCATTGGACGGTTCTCCTTTATCCCACAACCCAAATTTTTTTTGTTCTTAGCATCTACCCTGCTTGACCAGATCTAAATCTCATCTCCCTGAGCACTATGATTCTCTTTGTCTGCCTGCACTTAGTCGAGTTTGTATTTCTATTACCGTGATTCCTCAACAGTTCCTTTCTATCAAACTTGAGAAACTTTCAACTAGGCATTCTGGTGTAGGCTTCTTCCTTCTTAATTGCTGCTCCCCATTAGTTCTTCTACCCCTATTCGGACCACTCTCCCTCATTGTTTTCACCCTCTCTCTTATTTGATTAGCCTGCACCTGCTCTCCCACCTTATTCTCTTGCACTCTACTTTCTTTTAAATCATCCATGAAAATTGGGCAGGTTTTATGGTCATGGCCTATTTTGGCACAATAGGTGCATACCATTCCAAGCCCCTCATATCTAATAATTACATCTAGATGAATTTTATCTGGCTCTGTAACTTTCAAGATATCCCGATCCAAATTATTTTCATCAACCTCTACTCTCGCCATGATAATTCTTGATTCACGTCCTTTAACATTGAAGAACCCCTACTTCCAACACCTCTCCTATAATGCCTCCCAGTTTTTGTACCACTTCCAATGTTTTAAAAGTTTTTGAAAGTCTCCAAAATTGTGTCCACACTAGAATTTTTGTAAGGAGCTGCTCCTCTATTCTAACCCCCGTCCTCCATCACTGAACACCCTAAACGTGTAGAGCAAAGTTATTAAACAGCCATAAAGAACCTCCTTCTATTCTCAACACATCCCACTCTTTATCAAAAATAAAATTGAAATTGATTTTATCCTAAATTCATTACTCTAAAACCCTTTGGGTTCCCCAAATAGCTTTCAAAGCCCCCTCCATAGTACTAGTGGAGAACACTTTGTGAGAAAAAATCTTACCAATTAGGCTATTAAATCATGTCTTCCTCCTCCAATTGAATTACTCCCTTCTCTTTCTTGGGTCCTTGTGAGTTCTTTTGCATTGTTATTCCTCTCCGGTCAACGAAAAACAAATAGAATAGACATGATTGCTGATTGTTAGAAATAAGAGACTAAATTGAAAAAAAGATTTGTGTATTATTGAGTGTATTCAAGTTGTCTATTCCAGTTGTCTGAAATGATACAATATAGAAGGGTATATATAAGTGCTAAGAGAATCGTAATAATAAAAATATAATATTCTAATAATAAATATTCAGATATACTAAATAATTCTAATTGATCCTAATTATATTCTAACATCCTTCCTCAAACTCAAGTGACAACTTGAGTTTGAAACTTATTTAAAACAACGAAATAAAGAGAAAAAAACTGCATAAACTAATAAAACGGGTGCAAACGGAACTGCCGGAAGGAAGCGCAGATGGAACTACCACTAGTCTAAAGGAAGAGCAGACGAAACTGTCACTTGTCTGAAGGAAGTGCAAACGAAATTACCGCTTGTTTGAAGGAAGTGCAGGAACTGCCACAAAGAAAGGTAGATGAAACTGCCACAAGAAAATATAGACGAAACACAGACAAAACTGCCACGAGAGAACACAGACGGAATTGCCACAAGAGAATACAGACGGAACTGCCACGAGAGAACACAAACGAAACTGCCACGAGAGAACACAGATGTAACTGCCATGAGAGAACGCAGACAAAACTGCCATGAGAGAACGCAGACGGAACTGCCAAAAGAGAGCGAAAACTATATGATTTCTTCATGAGAATAAGTAAGCAGCGGATGACAATGGTGTTTGATCATACGACTCGAAAAAAATACAAGACAGAAAAAATAAGCTAATCGGTGAGGTGAAAAAGCATAAAAGAAGTGACAAAAGGGAAAGAAAAATGACATAGAAAAAAAATGCAAAAACTATGGCGATTTCACCACAAGAAAAACAACCTATCCTCTTCAAGGAGGATACCATGGCTCTGATACCATGTTAGAAACAAGAGACTAAACTGAAAAAATGATTTGTGTATTATTTAGTGTATTCAAGTTGTCTATTCAAATTGTCTGAAATGATACAATATAAAAAGATATTTATAAGTGCTAAGAGAATCGTAATAATAAAAATATAATATTATATAATAAATATTTAGATATACTAAATAATTCTAATTAATTCTAATTATATTCTAACACTAATAAGGTGAACAGATCGTAGTCAATTATGAGAAAATAGAAAAGAAAATAAATTTATGTTGACAGTTACGACACAAGTACTCTATTTAGGTAAAACCTCTAATAAAATATAGGAGCCTTGATGGCACTATGATTTGTCCTAAATTTAATTTCAACTGTTATATAAAATAATTATGCTTTATATTGATTTTTATTTGTATAAATATAAATCGAATCAACTTAATTTGATTTATATAAAGCTATTCAGAATAAAATGTAAAACCAATTATAATTTAAAATTTTTGTGTAATTTTAAATTTTATTTATTTTTTTCAACGTGAATTACTTAAGGTTAAATCCATATAAAATAAAAACGTCAGACAAAAGTTCACGTTATTCTATTATTCTTTAGGTGTTACTTTTAGGTTTGAAAGTAGAGGGGGTAGATAAAAAAACTAAACTAAGAACAAGCATGGTTTAACTATGGGGCATTCATCGTATGTGATGTTGATTTGGAGATTTTTAAATGGTATTTTGTTAATCAAGAATAATATGGAGGAGAATTTAGTGTGTTGATTTGTTATGGAGAACACAGATATTTTATCTGTATGTGGTGTTAGGAAAGTTGAAATCGGATCGAGGGAGTTGGAAGAAGAAATTCGGACGGTTCGATTAGGAAGAGCAACTCGGACTGTCCGATTTGTGATGTCCCAGCCACGTGGTGCACTTTTGTTGCCTCCCTTAGACGGTGCCCCCTTATACCAACATGTTTTGAACTTCATATTATACATTATCTCAGCCATCCTGATTATGTAAGTTTAATTTTTAATTTTTTTATATTTCAAATTTATTATTATTATTGTTAGAAATTTAGGCATATATATTTAAATGAAGTAAATATTATATGTTATAGAGTTAATGTTATTATTGTTAGAAAGTGAATCTAGGAACATATAGGTTAAAATTGTAATTATCGTTAGAACTTATGAATTTATTGTTGAGTCTATATATGTGTATATATACAGTTATAGTTGATTAGTGAACTTTTTAATTAATGATAATATTTAAATTGATGTAATCTGATGGATTAATAAAAATAATATATGTTTAGAATTTTTTGTAATAATTTTAGAAATTATAATTAATTATTACGTTTAAGTTGAATAATTTTTGAAAATGGTTTGGGGAATTTTTAGTAAATTAGGCAGAATTTTTTGTAATAAATTTTTGTTTGTTGTTTGATTTTTAATTGAAATAAATATGTTG
This sequence comes from Arachis duranensis, assembly GCF_000817695.3. NCBI lineage: Eukaryota > Viridiplantae > Streptophyta > Magnoliopsida > Fabales > Fabaceae > Arachis > Arachis duranensis. The sequence goes on from NC_029776.3 coordinate 6,140,386, forward strand.
GTATAGCTGAGGGTATTGTTGTTAAAATCGGACCGGACCGGTCAGTTCGATAAAAAAAATCGGTGAACCGAATTCGAAACTGGTAACGAACCGATCAAATTCGGAGTAAACTGGTCAAAGTCGGTCAAACTCGGTAAGACTGGTTCGACCGAACAACTTAAGTTTCAAAATTTTTCAAAATGTGGAAGATGGGGTTCGAACCCCCTTCTTCAAGGAGAAAAATAATACTCACAACCACCAAACTGTTAAACTTGTTATTAATATTTATGCAAAATAATATATATATTTCAGTAAATAATTTACTTCTATTTAATTTAGTTTAATTTTTGTTATAAACTTATTCATTCTTAAATTAATTATATTTTTAGTTAACAATAATTATAGACTCACTTATTTTTTTATAATTATATAATATGTATCAATATTATTTTTCAATAATTAGTTTGAATTGGATTTAGTGAAATTATATTTCGCAGCTTCGCGATTTGAATTATTATGTCTTGTTTAGTTAATTATGGAAATTATTTAAATTATATATCATAGATAGTTATTATCTTTTAGTAGTAAATTAGTCATTGTTAATGATTTGACTAATAATCTGATATATTTTTGTAGAGTTTACGATATCTGACATGTGATCACCTACTCCCTCCAAATCGGTACAATGATAAGGTTGAGGAGCATTTACGGTTTACTGGTTTCTTGCATGTTTCCCAAATTGGAGTAGTTCAATGTCAGAAAGCACTGGTAAATGCACTAGTCGAAAGGTGGCACCCAGATACACATACCTTTCACCTTCCTGTTGGTGAATGTGCTGTGACACTGGAAGATGTTGCTGTTATCCTTGGTCTTCCAACAGATGGTCTTCTAGTCACAGGGATGACTATGAGTAGTTTTGAAGCCTTAGAGGCAGAGTATTTGCAGCAATTTGGGGTTGCACCGAGGAAGTCGGACTGTAGAGCAAGCTGCATATAACTGACCTGGCTTCGAGATCTAAAAGAAAGATTACAGTTGGTTGACGAAACCAGCATGCAAAGGTACGTGAAGTGCCACATTATGTTATTATTTGGTACAGTCTTGTTTAGTGACAAGTCTGGGGCATCTGTGCACTGAAAGTTCCCTGCCTTTGCTTTGTGATTTTGGCAGTATCGGACAGTACAGTTGGGGATCTGCGTGCTTGGCACACCTGTACAGGTCATTATGCAGGGCATCTCGTTTTGACTACAAGGAAATCGATGGTCCGCTAACACTTCTGCTAACCTGGGCTTGGATGCGTCTCCCATATCTAGCGTCGGTTCCTCGAGAACCCCGCAGTTTTCCGCTTGCAAACAGGTAACATTATCTTACAGTTACGTCCTATATTCATATGTAGAAACGAATTGTGTTAATGAATTAAGTCATATTAGGTGGCGTAACTGGGAGCATGGAGACCGGCGCTTTAGGTATCTTACACTTGAGCATTTTAGGAAAGCCTTGGATGATCTCCAAGAAGGCCAGGTGTGTAGTTATTAAAGAAGTATTTGATTCCGGTTTAGTGTTAATGTTATCTGGGTTGTAATAATCTGTTTTCTTTATTTTCTGCAGTTTGTGTGGCTTGCTTATGCTGTTGACCGCATTGATCCAGATATAATTCCTACAGATATCTACATGCACTCGGTTGTGTGGAGTGCTACGGTGCCATTAGTGTCTTTTGAAATCATTGAGTGGCATGCAACCGATAGGTTTAGAAGACAGTTTGGTTTCGTTCAGGGAGTTCCTCATCAGGAACAAAATCTAGACAAGGCACACGGAATGGTCCTGACTGGTCCTAAGAATCTTGACTGGGCCACGGCCACGACTCATTCGTTTTGGGTGATGCAGTGGACAAACAGGTATAACCACATTCTTACTGAGCTTTCCATGCCTCCACAACATCCCTTGGATATTTACATGTCCTGGTACCGTGCAAGATATGGCAACCACTTGAACTTGTCGGATCGTGTGGGTCAAGAGAATGATGAAGGTAATCAAGTCATGGATGATGACAATGAAGAACAAGAGCCACAGTCACCGCCACCTCCACCTCTACCTCCACCTCCACTTACACAAGAACAACTGCAATGCTCAAACTCATATGTACCTCAAATACAGTTTACCACATCATATCCTCTACATCAGCAGTATTGGGGTACTCCACAACTTAACTCAGGAGAAGGAGCATCTTTTAGCCAGTTACTTGGGTTCATGGCTGCAAAAGCAAGCCAATCACAGTATGGCCATCAACCTGATATCATGGCTGGTAGGTATTCCTTGGACGCGATGCATCCAAACCGAACTTCCTCTGTTAGTATTGGAGGGTTGGTATCTGGTGACTCTAGTAGGAGTGACGGTAGTAGAAGAATCCTTAATAGTCAAAACCCTCGTCGTGTTTCAATGGGTCTAATTGAAGAAAATGCTAGGACAGTTGAGCTAGAGACGGATGAGTATCTAGTTGATAACCCAGATGACGAGGATGACGATGAGGATGAAGATGAAGACATGGACGAAGATGAAGAATCTAGTAATGATGCTTCTGGTGATGATGATGGTGCATGTCCTATTATTGCTTTAATCTTTAGCCAATTGATTATATTATATTCATATATGGTTGATTTGCTTATATTATATACTTGCTGGGTCATTTGATTATACTATATTCATATATGGTTGATTTGCTTATTTCTTATACATGCTGGGACAATTGATTTGTGTTGATTTGATTATATACTTGTTCAGTCAACTAATTAAGTTGTACACAGGTGAGGCACGAACTCCAGCTGAAACAGGAAAATGCTACAATCTTAGGGTTGATCCACCACGTCGTAGTGCTAAGCGATACACGCCATCCATGTTCAAAAGGATCTCCAAGAAATGCAAGGATCTCGTGGACGACATAAAGTGGGCAAGGAGAAAGTAGCTTTTGTGTAGTTAGTATTATTACTCTGTATCATGAAGTACTTTTCTATGTAATTGAACACTTTTCTATGTATCATGAAAGTAGTTGAACACTTTTCTATGTAGTTGAACACTTTTCTAAGTATCATGAAGTACTTTTCTATTGAACATTGCATATAGTAGTTTGATATCAGTTACAATATTTCAAATAACATACTTTATAGCTTGGATAAGTTATATAGAGTTGCAAATATCATTGACTACTTGGATTTAACACGAAATACAATAAATCTACTGAGCATTATTGCCAGTACTTGCACCACCTGCCTGACGGCATCTACTACGGTTGTGTCCCTCAGCCCCACATTGCCTACATCGCCTAGGACGATGTAATATTCGCGTGTCTATCTCGTTCAAGAAGCGCGTCATTCTTGGATGACCTTTGGTAACTCGTCTCAGGTACGGATTCTGTACAAATCAAGGCCCGTTGTAAGCAGGCCATGTAGTAAGATTTTTCAATTTCCTAAACCTGGCTCGGTAAACCTGTCAAAGTTGGTCCATCTTATACACCTCATGAACATAAACTTACCAATCTAGTCGTTGATTTGCACAACATGCAAACACATGTCGACAAGGAATTCGGTCCACCTGGAACTCACCATAATCACATCGTTGTCGACGGAGGTCGACGGCATACTCCACTCCACTTGACATCTCACGCACTTCAAAGACCTCATTCTGCCTGTCATAGCAATTCACCTAGATGTTTCCTGATACAAGTTGATTTGCATGCAACTTGGAGGTCACAAGTTCAGAAAAAATATGGCCGACAGTAAACCGAGCCTCTGCCTCAGCTCTTTTACGAGTGAACAACTTGTTGAGTCTGTAGAAAGTTGCTTTGACAAGTGCAGTGATGAGGAGATTGCGTGCACCCTTCAAGACCGAGTTGATGCATTCTACGAGGTTCGTCGTCATGTGACCCCATCGGTAACCACCGTCGAATGCCAATGCACACTGTTCGCGGGAGATTCGGTTTAGCCAGTTTGTGTAATTCTTGCCCCGTTCTCGTAAACGTTGGTAACGCAGCTCGTACTCACGGACCGTCCTCGAATATCCTGCGCAATAAGAAAGGACAAATTACAAAAAAAAAACCATTAACAGTATCCTGTTAATAATGAAACTCAAATTACAACAAGGTTACCTATATTTACGACAAGTTTTTGTAGTTACGGTGCCTTGAACTTCCTCAAAAATTTTGACTCTATACGCTTGATGCAAAACATGTGGAAAGCTCTGGGAGGCGACCAAGCTTCGTTACTGCGAACCACAACTGCATTGATGGATTCGTGTCGGTCAGAGATCAGTCCCACACCATCCCAAGTCACTACATGCTGTTGCAGGTTACTCAGAAAAAAGTGTCACGCATCACAAGTCTCTCCTTCCACAATAGCAAATGCAATTGGGACGATATTGTTGTTTTCATCCTGTGAAAATGCAACCAATAGACAACCCTTATATTTTCTGTACAAGTGAGTCCCATATACTTGGACAATTGGTTTATAATGTATGAATGCTCTAATACAGGGGTAATAACTCTAGAAGACTCGATGCAATACCCGGATATCAGTTACCAAGTCATCGCCTTGATATGCAGGCATAGTCTCAAAATGGACAACTGCTGATGGCTCCTTATGACACATGGCCTCAAACCATATAGGCAAAGCTTTGTACGATGCTTCCCAACCTCCAAATATTTTTTTCACTGACTTTTGCTTAGCCAACCATACTTTCTGATAGCTGACGGTGTAATTGAACTTTGACTGCACTTCCGCAATAACTGATTTCACCTTTATCAAGGGATCAGCCTCAACCAATGGCTTTACTGCTTCTGTAATTGTGTTCGAATCTAGCTTCGAATGATCCTGAGAAATGATTGCTCTGGTGCAAGTGTGACTACTATTATACCTCCTTATAACCCTACAGTACTTTCTGCTCATCATGCTAACCCTAATAAGCCAATCACAACCTGACCCATACTGCGTATACTTGGCATAAAATGTCAGCGGCTCTGACTCATACACCCAGTAGTCTACACCTCTTCGGATAGTATAATCTTTCATCGCTCTAATAACAGCTTCCCTAGAACTGAATTTTATACCCACGGCAAATTCACCATCTGCGACAATAGAAATTTCTGCCACGACGACAGTCGTAGCATAAATATTTAATACACAAATATTTAATAAGTGCAATTAAAAGTAAATCAATCAACACTACATCAATCTTAAAATAATTTATAAACACTAATTAAAAGTATAAGCACATAAATAAATACTAAATAATAAACATTAATTATTATTTAACTTCATCAATAACTAATTACAAATAATGTTATTAACTAAACAAACACACAAACAAATGCTAATTACGTATATTATCACATGTCACGTAACTATTTGTTTACATCGATCAATATAAATTATTATAAAATTCTAATCCTTCGTGTATACTTATAGACAATTACGTACCTGTATTCATATACTCCGAAAACTCTGGAGCATGCATGGCTTCCAAGTACAAAACTCGCATGAAAGACGAATTTACTTAAATAAATAAAGTGAAAGAAGAATTTACCTGATTGCACAGTTTTGAAAATGAAAACGTAAATATATTTTTTCATGAATCTATAGAAACTGCTACTGGCAATAGCGGATTAGAGGAGAACATAAATCGCTACTGGCAGCCACGGTTTACGTGCATTGGGAGGTGAACAGAAACTGCTATAGGCAGCAGCGGTTTCTGTAGAAGGAGGTCTGGGCATAAACCGCTACAGGCAGTAGCGGTTTATGTGTAATGCAGCGTGAATGTAAACCGTTGGAAGAAGTAGCGATTTACGTGTAATATATTGTATGCATATGGTGCTTGGCTATGTATATCCATCCAAGGCATTGAGGTAGTAGTGGAATGCCATTTTTCACAAATGAATTGTAAAGATAGTTTTTTAATTCTAGTGCATTGCTCTGGAAAAATTAAGGAAAGCAAAAGACATGAATAGGAAACCGCTTAGTCTTTTTATCTAGTCGTCGATTGGCAGAGATAAAAAATAGAGTTAGGAGTGTGTGGGATAAGATGGATAAAGAAATTGCTTTACAAGAATATTGAATAATTACGTTGATAATAAATTTTATGTTCATGTTTATTGTGATATTATTTTTAAAGAAAAAATATTTTATTTTATTAAAAAGAAAATATAAAATTTAAAATTTAAAATATAAAAAAAAATCTCAAATTTCACAATACAAAAGTACAGGAGTACATATTTTTTGGGATCCGAAAAAAAATATGAGTAAGAATAAAATAAAAATTGACATTAGGAAGTAAAAATTGTAAGTAAAGTAAGAATTTATAGATTTTCACAGATGTAAGCTATTTTACAATTTTTACTCCCTAACGTCAGTTTCTATTTTATTCTTACAATTTGAGATTTTTTTTTATATATTTTGAATTTTAAATTCTATATTTTTTTTAATGAAATAAAATATTTTTTCACCTTTAAAAATAATATCACAATAAACATGAAACACAAAATTCACTATCAACCTAAATTATTCAATATTCTTATAAAACAATTTCTTTACCCACCTTATTCCACACACACCAACTCTATTTTTTATCTCTGCCAATCGACGACCGGATAAAAAGACTAAACGGTTTTCTATTCGTAAATTTCACCCGTGCCTTTTGCTTTTTTTTTTTAATTTTTCCAGAATAATGTACTAGAGTTAAAAAAACTCTCTTCACCATCCATTTGTGAAAAATGGCATTCCACTACTACCTGAATGCCTTGGATGGATATACATAGCCAAGCACCATATGCATACAATACATTACACGTAAACCGCTACTGCTTCCAGCGGTTTACGTTTACGCTGCATTACACATAAACCGCTACTGCCTGTAGTGATTTATGTTTAGACCTCCTTCTACAGAAACCACTACTGCCTATAGCGGTTTTTGTTCACCTCCCAATGCACGTAAACCGTGATTGTCAGTAGCGGTTTATGTTCTCCTCTAATCTGCTACTGCCAGTAGCAGCCTCTATAGATTTATAAAAAAATGCATTTGTGGCTTCATTTTTAAAAATGTGCGGTAAGTTCTTCCTTCACTTTATTTATTTAAGTAAATTTTCCAAAAATATATGGTTTAATGGTTATACGAAAATACGAAAATATTTTGTTTATTTCATTTTAACATACACAATAAATATAAGGTTAAATTACATAATTAGTTTCTATACTTTTAGTAAAATGACAAATTCGTCTCTACACTTTAAAAGTTTATAATTGAGTCCCTAAAGAGAATTAAAATTTACAATTTATTCCCCACCATTTAAAAAGTGTTTGCTTTAACAGAATATTCTTAGAATATTCTCTATTTTAAACATGTGAATTGCACATGTTTGACAATAGGGACCAATTTGTAATTTTAGTGAAAGTATGGGAACCAACCGTATAATTTAACCATTTGAAAATGACCAAAAACTTCCTAAGCTATATGAACCCACTCCGTCCCTCCCCAACTCTCTCACTCTCACTTTTTCACTTTCCAAAACGACACCCCAACCCCAGCGCTCTCTGTCTCTCACCTCGATTCACCGTCACCGCGCCGGATCCACCATATTTGTACTCACGAGTCGGGTCTCGCCTCCTTCCTCCATCTCGTTTCTCTCATCCGACGACTTTTTCTTCTCTTCCAATCTCAATACTGAACACCGATAAATGAAAGAGAATAATTTCAATTCTAAACATACTCAAAGCGAACAATTTAATGTCTAAGAAAAAAACAGCAACAAATCAACATAAAAATAGCAACTCAATTTATCAATGAATCTGGCGCGGTGACGGAGATGAGAGGCACGGCGATGGTGAGCCGAGGTGAGAGACAGAGAGCGCTGGAGTTGGGGTGCCATTTTGGAAAGTGAGAAAGTGACAGTGAGAGAGCTGGAAAAGGATGGGGTGGGTTCAGATTACCTAGGGAGTTTTTGGTCATTTTCAAATGGTTAAATTACTCGATTGGTTCCATACTTTCACTAAAATTGTAAATTGGTTTCTATTGTTAAACATCTGCAACTCACATGTTTAAAATAGAGAATATGAAGAGAATATTCTATTAAATTAAATACTTTTTAAACGGTTGAGACTAAATTGTAAATTTTAATTCTCTTTAAAGACATAATTATAAACTTTTCAAGTGTAGAAATCAATTTGCAATTTTACTAAAAGTATAAAGAATATGATGTTAAATTATACTATATCTAGTATCAATGAGTACGATGGAACTGAACCCCCCATTGAACAATTATTTTCCGATAGTAATGAAGAATATGATGTTAATAAGGATCAATGTGGAGAGAATTATTTGGATGATGAGGAGTGGAATGAGGATGACTACACTTCAGAGGAAGAAAGTGAAGTAGAAGTTAACATAGAAGATGAATATGAGATAATGAAAAGGTTTGACGTTGAAGATAATGAGAAGATTAGTCTAAAAAAGTTTATGATATTTGTTGACGTACATGAGTTCAGGAATGTATTGAGAGATTACATAATTCAAGAGAATTTCGATATAATAAGAGTGAAAAATGAGAAAGCAAAGGTGACTGTCATTTGTGCTTCTGAGGGTTGTCTTTGAAAGATCTGTGCTTTTCCTTCTCCAAATGGTGTTGTTTTTATGATCAAGAGTTATGAGCTAAGACATACTTGTATTAAAAAATCTGAAAAGAAAAATACTAATTCTAAATGGATAGCAAAAAAGTTAAAACATTCTTTAAATGTTTATCCAAATATGACCTATGAACTCATGTCTAATGAAATGATTATTAATTTTGGAGTTGAAGCCCATCCTAAGCAATTATATAGGGTTAAAAAAAAGGAAACGACAGAAGTTGAAGGTTCTCATACTTTAAGTTATAAGAAAATAGTTAAGTTTACTAATCTGTTACTAAAAAAAATAGGGGGTATAGTAAAATTGGAGTACTATGATCAAATGACATTGGAAGAGGGAAATCATATTTTTAAAAGGATTTTTGTGTATCTAGCTCTTTGTATATCAGGATTTTTAAATGGTTGTAGACCATTTTTCGATTTAGATGGTTGTCATTTAAAAGGTCCATATGGAGAAATATTGTTATGTGCAATTTTTCTTGATGCAAATAATGAATTTTTTTTATAGCATTTGTTATAGCGGGAGCAGAGTGTAAAAATTCATGGAGTTTTTTCTTAAATTACTTACATAATGCACTAGGAAATTATCGTTACATAATAATAAGTGAGAAATAAAAGATAATATTTTTAATTTGTATTATTTTGACATAATATTATTCATTATTAATAATTTATTTTAATTTGTTTCTATTTAATATCAGGGATTGATACGTGCAGTTTCTAAATACTTTCCAAATTCATGACATAGACATTGTAGTAAGTATTTGTTGAATAATTTTGAAACAAAATATTCATTATTAATCTTATAAGATCTTTTTTGGATGGCTGTAAAAGCTTCAAATGAGTTTTTTTTTTAAAAGGCAATAAAAAAGATGAAAATATTTGATAATTATGCCTACCAATATTTGACGGATATCCCATTACATACTTGGTCTACACATGCATTTTACACAAATCATAAAATTTTCCATATTACTAATAATGTGTGTGAGTCGTTTAATGTTTGGATAGACAACTTGAGAAGTATAACTGTGTTAAAATTAGTGAATAGACTAAGAGTCAAAATTCTAATGAGATTTTACACAATTTTTTTCTACTGCATCTTGGTCATATAATGTTTGACCAAAGATTGCAATTGAAATAAATAAAACTACTGAGAATACAAGATATTGCAAAATAAAACCTGCTAGTGGACATCGATATGAAGTATATGATGGTTTTACAAAATTCTCTGTAAATTTAACGTTGCATTAGAAGTGAATGTAAAGCATGGCAAATAAGTGGGTTGCCATGCAAATATGGTACGGCAGCCATTATTTACATACGGGAAAAGTTGAGAATTATTGTAATGCATATTACAATAAAGATAAGTGCATTATAGCTTATTCTGGACTGCACAGCCCCTTACCGGATCTGAATATTTTGAATGATACAGATATGTTTCCACCACCATTACGTAGACTTTCAGGGAGGCCAAGAAAAAGTAAGATAAGGGAAAAAGATGAAGATGCACCATCAAATGCAAGGAAAATTTCAAAAGTTAGATGCTCTAATTGTACAGATTTAGGACACAATAGAAAAGGTTGTCAAAAGACTCCAATAAGAATTAAGAAAGCAAATCAGATATTCTACTATTCTACTCTTGAATAAATACAACTTGATACACTATATATTTCAACAACATACTTTAACAAAGGCCAAAGCAAAGTCACAATTATAAGCCAAACAAATAAAAAGGGTTAAATTTATCTAACTTTACAACAAATATATATTTATTAATAGTTTTTGTAAAAACAAAAAACTAAAATGCACTATTTATTTGATGTTGCAGGATACTAGGAAGGATAAACTTTCTAAAAATGATTCTTTAAATTTGACAACTCAATGACGTATTTAGAAGTTTTTAGAATTGAGTATTGGAGATTGCAGCTTGTACAAGAGACAATACACCAACATGAAAACATATTCTATTATGCACAATACTTTTTATTTAGATTAAGAAACTTATTTTGTAGGGATGTGAAGGAATGAGATATTGATTTTTTAAATTTGGGATTTATCCATCTCGACTTGTTTTTAAATTTTGATATAAAGTTATTAATAATTTCAATAGTTTTATGTAACAAATTATTTATCAATATTAATTATTATACATATTAATAGTGGTAAGATTTTTTTTATTTAATATTAAAATAATATATATTAATATAAAAAAATTAATAGTAAAATATAAAAATAATTATTAACAAAAATTTTGGTAAATCACAATTTAATAATTAAAAAATTATTGAAGAGTATCTTAGAAAAAAATAATTTATTAAAGGATATTTTAGTAAGCAGAATTTAATGACAAAAAAATAAAATTTTTGCTAAAGAATATTTTTGTAACAAATATTTTTTAAAAAAAAGGATAAAGTTAATATTAGTTAACACAAAATTTAAAATGGATTAAAGAGGAAATTTTTTAAAAGTTATAAGAGAGGAGAATGTATATTTTATAAATAAAAAAAAAAGAGAAATACCATTTTAGTATCTTTCAAGAGAGAGAGATGACATTTTCTCTAATTTTTAATATGTTCCTGTATGTAAAATGATTTAGATGAGAATGGTGTAATTTTATTATTTATGTAGATAAAATTGATCTGAAAATTCGTTTTTAGAGAATTTTACCCTGTAATTTTGCTTATGACAAATTGTATTTTTTTTTAAAAAATTAAAATTAAAAAAAAACACTCTGTCTCGATAAATTTGTTTTTCCAAAACAAAAAAAAAATGTATTTCTCTTGCCATGATTGTTAGTTTAAAAAACGCCTCCGGTAATTTCTGTTTTCTCACGTGCATATTCTTATAAATCAATCATTCATGATCTCAACTATCGAAAAAGAAAAATAATCCATGATCTCCAAGAAAAGCATATTGAATTCCATGATCTCCATTTTCATAAATTTTATCTATAAACCAATCATACATATTAATTCTTTTTACTCTAAAAGCGGTCTGTTAAGTTTTTCTAAAATAAATCCATTTGCTGATTAATTAGGCATAAAGCCTCATCAACTTTTTCTTTTATTGTGAATGCGTCTAACAAGTAACAAGTATGCTAATTGACCATGGCAAAGCAATGGATGAAGCTATGGAAGATGTTGATTAAGCAAAGCATGTGAACGCAAGGGGACGCAAAGTAGAAACAAGAAGCAGGCATAGCATTTCATCAAAGGGAAAAAGCTGACACAGCACCAATTCCATACTATTTTATTCGGCCCCAACCAAATAAAAAAACTAAGAAATAAAAACGTCAAAACTGATTCAGAGAGATTGTAAGGTGTTGCTTTGAACTTCGATGAGAAAGGGCTTCAAGCTCGAGCAATTTTGATACTACGAAAAATATGACACTACTAGTAGATACTACGATATGAAGTAAATAAGTCAATATTTTACTTATCTATTTAAATATAAGTATTGAAATTAATTTTGAATATTATTTTATATATATAATAATTTATTGAATAACAACATATAAAATTTACATTTATAATAAATTAATCATTGGTTTATCACCTTAAGATAATGTGAAAAAAAATATTTATAATTATTTAATTAATCTTTTAAATTAAATACCCACATAAACAATTACCATCCTTCCCTAGCACATTTACTGTTCTTCTAATCTGCTCAAAAACATCCCCGTATGCGAGTCAACCTGCTACGTGTCTCCTTCCTTTTGTTTCGGCGTTCATAGTCATCTAGCCACGTTAAAAACAAAACTGTCATGGACGACACCAAATAAAAAATACTTTTAAATGAAATATTATGACTAAATAATAAAAAAACAACATGTGAAAAGAAATTTGATTGGATTTAATCTTTTATTATATCCAAAATAGTTGAAGTAGAAATAACAAAATCAGTTGACCTAACTGATATTTTAAATTGTTTATTTTTTAAAAGTTAATTAATTAGTTTAATTATTTTTTCATTAAAAAAATCAAAATTAACCAACAATAAAACTGCCATATTCTTAGTACTTAGTTTTGATATTTCGTCCAAGATATTTTCTTCTTAAATTCATTTGAGAATTATCCAAACGCTCGTACAATAATGCAGTGGTGCTAGCGTACTTATGCACGAACGAGCCGTGAAATTTTGAAGCGCTGATGCCGATTGCTTGGGCCCCACTGCTTTCTGCCAATTGGCGAAAAAGTATAGGCCATCAATTTTATTGCATTTTGTCCAGCATGTAACTAGTAGAGAAAAATGAATCATTGAATGAAATCTTACATCAATCTCACACCATTAAATTATCATTGATAACTAGTTAATGGCTACTAATCACAAATATTACTGATCCTAGCATTGCTCGCCAATTGGCTACTCTTGTCTCTAGCAATGCAAAACAGTTTGGGATGAGGCTCTACTTAATTTTTATCCAAAGACCATAGAAATCAATATTTTTAGCAACAATTATAGAATTGTTAGTATTGATTTAAATATAAAATATTTTTTTAATTATCAATGGGGCAGGAAATAACATATAGAAAGATAACCTAAAAATTCGCAAAAAACTGAAACGAAAGTACAGTGAAAATTATAAACCAAAAATAAGAGAGATTGAATGTGATCAAATTTAGCTAATACTTCTGCACAATTATATTTTCGTTGGATACGTAATTAAATAATACGTTCCAATTCTTTTTAAGCAGTGACCGTATAATTGCAACAAGAAGGAGAGGCTACATAAGAATTTTTTAAACCGCTTTGAGAGAAGTCCAAAACAAACTTTAGAATTTACTTTAACTTAAACATTGAGATATTTTTCTTGAGATGCAATTAAATAATAAAAAGAAAATCCCAAAATTTAGCTAGAGTGATGGAGCATGCAAAAAAATATGAACCACTTAATATTTTATTATTAATAATAGGTATATACTTGATGCTGATAGGCAAATCCGACACCTTACTATAGCCTCTCTTGTAGTATTAACAAGGGGGAATTAATGTCTTGATTTCTCTCGATTCATCTTATGAAGTAGACTTGGAGCTTTTTCTTTTCTAAATGATGTCATTATTCTTTGTTCAACTTTTTGTGTCTTCTAAATGATCTCATTGATCCTTCAACTTTATTTGGAGTCAAGAATGTAGGCTTGCATTGTTACATACGTTTTTGTAAGTAAGTGAAGGAGGGGCCTCACCTACTTGAATTGAAAGCTCCCTCGTCTGGGCGGGATCCTGTCTCTTCATTTCAAGTTTAACACGCATTTCCACGTAAACTCCAATTTCTACTCACTTCATTGGTGCCTCTCTGTTTCCATAGACGTAGATTCATTAAGATAAAGCTAAGGAAACACACTAATTCAATGGATGATGATAGTAACAAAAATGTAAAGCCAACTTAATAGTAATACTGCCGCTTCCTTTATTTTAAGCTTTTTCTTTATTTCTTTGGTTTAAGCTTTAAAAAGTTTACTACACAATGCTTTTTCTTTCTAGGTTAAATTAACCAAAGACATAAGTCTTATTAAAGAAGAACAAACGTATATTAAAAAAAAATTATATTACTTTAATACCAAAATCAGTCACTAGTATAAAATACATGTTAGAATATAAATACACATTAAGAATAAATTAAATTACACATATATTTATACACAAATATATTAATAATTGATTTTAGTAGCTAAATTTAGTGTACAAATAGCATTTTTATAAAAAAAAATTAGATCACCAATTATACTAACTAGCTACTCTTTTACTCTTTTACTGTTACGAACTTTAAATATCCGTAATATAAAAAGTTTAAATATTATCTAATTGGTATTAGTTTATATTTTTAAATATTAAAATATTTAATTTAATTTCATGTATTTAAATTTTTGTTTTTAGTTATTAGATTAAACTTTATATTAATGGACTTAGATTTTTTTAGTTCATTTTGACCTAATAAAAATTTATAAATATCTTTTAAACTATTATAATCAACATAGAGATAAATTAAAAGAGTATTAATTTGACATTCGTCTAATCTTTAAGTGTTAATTTAGTACTCCTCTAATCTTTAAATACTAATTTAACATTCTTCGAACCTCTCTACTAGTTATATATAATAATTTAGAAGATATTTATAATTTTTTATTAAGTTAAAATAAAAAAATTAAATTTACTAACATAAAATTTAATCTAATAACTAAATAAATAAAATTAAAATACATAAATTAAATTAAATATTTTAATATTTAAAAATATAAACTAATAATTATTAAATAATATTTAAACTTTTTATATTATCAACGTTTGAAATGCGTATCCTTTATTTCTTGTTGTCAAGGTCAGTCCACTGTATAAACGTTTGTAAAACGTAACCATCCACTATATATTTTATATTTATATGTATAAACAATTGAAAATATTTGTTAACAAAAAAAATCAGTCAAAATCAGCTATAACTTGCCTTATTTAATATTTATTAATTATTGTGATAATTAATGAATATTAAATAAGGCAAGTTCTGACTTTTTTTTGTTTACCTAGCATTATCCATAATAATTTTGTTGAATTAAATAACATCAATATTCAATAGTGCTGGCAATACTGTACACTTTTCAAAAGATTTTGTGAAGCCAATCAATGAACGTAAAGTATACACAGTTGGGACAATAGATACTACACATGTATACAATGATCGCTTCGCTTAATCAGGTGCTTTGAGCAGTTATATGAAGCAGATAATCTTATTACAGATAGTATATACAATCCAGATAGTGGCCAATAATAGTCGTGTGTGTTCATTTTATATGTGTTTGAGATATATATACTTA
Organism: Arachis duranensis; assembly: GCF_000817695.3. Classification (NCBI taxonomy): domain Eukaryota; kingdom Viridiplantae; phylum Streptophyta; class Magnoliopsida; order Fabales; family Fabaceae; genus Arachis; species Arachis duranensis. Next base: position 6,155,834 of record NC_029776.3, read on the forward strand.
TACACTATATTGAGAAAAATATAAAATTCGAATGTGGTGGAATTATTTATCATGACATGATATTAAAACTTTAAATTCAAAATGTCAAAAGTTATTTTAGGTGATGTTTATTTTGTAACTCATATATTAGTTCTCTATCAGGATTTTTTTGAATTTTTGATACTTCTCCTAAACTGACCTTCAAAACCGGTCACTTCAAATAGCATTTTCTTTTTTCCTTTTTAAAAAAATGGTATGACATTCTTAGCATTTTCTCTAGGGGAAAAAAACATTGTTGATGATTTCATTATTGATTCATAAGCCCTAGACTTAGGGCGCACTTTGTTTTTTCTTTTTTGGTTAACAGTATGCACTTAAGTTGGAACAATTTCACCATGTATAGTGTTAGGGACTTGGGAGAACGAATACAGGCCCAAATTTAAATGGGATTAACATTAAAATTGTGGGTCTTCTTCACCAAAAAAGAATGTTGTGGGTCTTATGCATCTTTCCGAATCACTATCAAATATTTAAAACCCTTCTTCAGCCAACCAGGCGTACCACATTGGATTTACATTGACCGCAAACGAACAACATACAAAAAAGAAGAAAATTATTAATCCATTTTATTTTTATTATTATGTTATTTTTTTAAAATATTATTAAAATTTATTATTTAAAATTTAATATTAAAAATTATTATATATATTTTTTATTTTTTAATTTACAGAATTACGAAATCAATCCAATTTTAATAATTTGAAATTAAATCAAATTCTTTAAAAAAATCATCAAATTTAAAACAGCACTACAAACAAATCAAATTAATATTTTATATCGAATGAGTTTTTTAATTAAAATCAATTTAAATCGCATTGAAAACACGCGTGGTAGCAGCAGCATAAACTTGAAGTTAGCTAGAAATTGTGTTCACACGAGAAGGAGAAAGCGGCAAGTCATAGTGCTGTTTTTGGACTATATCTATGGCAAAGTTTTCGTATCCACTTATATATTCCAATCATTAAAGATTTCAAGTTTCCACGCACACTTTGTTATCTATTTCCTTTCGGATTTGCCTCTTCAGCACTGACTATTCTGATTGTGAAAGCTGAGAAGCCGGCCTTTTTATTTCTTTCAAATAATGGACCCCCAAATTCAATCACTTACCTTTGGTACTTGCCAATCATCATATCGCCTTTGAAATTTGAAGCTAAGGCCAAGAATCAAAGGCTTTCTTGCTGTTCTCACCCACCATTAGCACTCAAGATATGATCTACTTCTTCAATGTTATATATATATATATATATATATAGGTCAGTTCTGTGGTGGATTTATATTTGGTGACTAAGGGTGATTAAGGCTGATTTTTGGTTGACCATCCAATAAATTTTAGACACCTAGATTGTTCGATTAAGTAACGATTGTGGTTATAAAATGGACTGTAGTAATTGAACACCAAAAATTTATAGAATTTTTGTATACAATCAAAAAGATAGATCGTTTCCTCGTTATTATAGAATTTTTGTATATAACTAAAAGGTTTGAATAATATTATTAGTATTATTATCATCATTTTTATTAATGTTATAATTATAATTATTATTATTGTTATTATGATTATTATTATTAAAATTTAACAATTAAAATGTGTCACATGATTATTCTTTCGTTAAAGAATGGATAATATATTTTTTATTTTTTGAATTTAATAAATTCCGTCATTCCATCGTCTCATTTACTTAACAATTTAGTATAGATTTATTTATATGAAAGAATTCTTTTTTGTATAATTTTTTTCACTAGTTTTTGTTATCGAATGACATGAATTTAAATTAAATAATTCATATTAATTTCGTATACTCCTGATAATTCATATTAAACACGGTAAACCTTAAATCCTAAACCCTAAACCTTAAACCCTAAGAAAGAATAATCATGTGACACATTTTAATTGTTAAGTTTTAATAATAATAATCATAGTAACAATAAGAGAAAATTTCATTTCTCTTCTCTGCGAGATGCTAAAATGACACTCCCCTCTTCTCTATTTTATAAATGTACATTCTCCTCCCTTCTAATTTTTAAAAAACATCCTCTTTAATCCATTTTAAACCTTTTGTATTAACTAATGTTAACTTTATCTATTTTTAAAAAAAAATATTTTTTCAAAAAATACCCATTAGCAATTTTTTTTTATCATTAAATTTTGTTTACCAAAATATTCTTTAATAAATTATTCTTTTATTGATTAAATTGTATTCTTAAAAAAATTTAATAATTATATAAAAAAATTAATGGTAAATATAAAAATAATTGTTAACAAAAATTTTAGTAAAATCACAATTTAATAATAAAAAAATTATTGAAGGGTAGGTATCTTAGAAAAAAATAATTTAATTATTAAATTTTTTGAAAATATTTTGGTAAAAAAATACAATTTAATCAATAAAAGAATAATTTATTAAAGAGCATTTTGATAAGAAAAATTTAATGATAAAAAATAAAATTTTTGTTAATGGATATTTTTTCAAAAAATAATTTATTTTTTCTTAAAAAATGGATAAAGTTAACATTAATTAACACAGATTTTAAATGGATTAAAGAAGAGGTTTTTTAAAAGTTAGAAGGAAAGAGAATCTACATTTATAAAATAAAAGGAAGAGGAGTATCATTTTAGCATATCGCAAGGGAGTGGTGTGAAATTTTCTCTAACAATAATAATAATTATAATTATAACATTAATAAAAATGATGATAATAATACTAATAATATTATTCGAGCCTTTTAGTTGTATACAAAAATCCTATAGTAACGGAGAAAACGATTCATCTTTTTTATTGTATACAAAAATTCTATAAATTTTTGGTGTCCAATTACTACAATCCATTTCAAACCACAATTATTGACCTTAAAATCTCCAAAAAATCTCAGCGATAAACAAAAAATCATTACCATGCTTAACAGACTAAGCCTTTACCAATTTAATCCAACAACCCAGGTGTCTAAAGTTTATTGGATGGTCAACCAAAAATCAGCTTTAATCACACTTAATCACCAAATATAAATCTACCACAGAACTCACCTATATATATATATATATAGTAGCTAGGCTTTATTTTTAATTAATGCAATCGACAAAAAAGATATGTGCCAATACTTGAAGGAGACATTGGTATTACATATATTCGCTTCATTAATCACGAAATCTAACACAGTTAGCAGTTAGTTGAGCTTTTTAAACATTTAAAAGTATATAATTCCGAAACAATGATGAGTGTCTAATGTTTTATACTTTCGTTAGAGAAATTTATTCTTTATAGAAAATATTTTTTTCAAAAGAATTAATCACTAAAAATTGTTTTCATGATATATCAATGATGGGATAAAGACGTTTGAGTGTAGAGTGTAGTGAAAATAAACTACTAAGAGTACTGCAGGGCTAGCCAATACTCTGTTTACATTTTATTTGTGAGTAGCCAAATAAGTCAGAAATGTTACACTTTGGGATGTAAATAACTAAATATGCATGCCTATTTTCATTTTCAGAGTCTATTTTGGTATATATATAGCAATAGCATGGTTGATTATGATCAGATTTATGACTCTGTATATGATGGCTAACTCTTCCAATCCGCTTGGCATATGCAACAACCACAAAGAAATTGTGGATAGCCTCTTAGTCCTTAGTTAAAACGAAGTTGCAAAATGGAATTGCAATACTTAATTCCAAAATTGCTCACGGAATCTGTTTGGTATGGATGGTCCCAGATTCATTATGATAAGCTACAGGTTTCAAATTATTCAGTTTCAAGGTACATCGTTGGGCTATTTATCTACCACAAACATTGATACGCCATAATCGTATCCAGCAAGTTGGTTAATTAAATAATTTGATGTTGCAGTTAGAGGTGGCAAACGGAAAAGTCGGTTCGGTCCCGCCAAAAATTTGTACTGGTCCATTTTGCCCTACTTAGTGAGGTGGTCTTTCTCGTAGGCCAAATATACAAGATCTTTTTTGATAGATTATTAAATATTAAATATTAAATAATATATATAATTTTATAATTATTTTAATAAATTTATAATTTTTAAAGATATAAAAAAATTATAATTTCTAAATTCATAAACACTAAAGTCTTTATAATTATAAACTAAAATTTTTGAAATAAAATAACAAAACTAACATTATCCAACGCAAAACAAACATTATCTAAAACATATAATTAAACATCTTTAAATTTATAATCAATCAAACATAAAATATAATCCAAAATATAATTTAAAACATCTTTAATTATCATTTTTATTCTCTCGTAGATTAATAACATCGTAGAAAAAAATTACTCTAACAGAAAAAAATTGGTCTTACGAAAAAGTCTGCCCTGCCAAAATCCACCAAAACTTATAAATTAAATGATATGAATTAGGCAGACTTTTTAAGTTTGACAGTATCAAATTTTCAACCGAATTCATTTTTTAGCAAGTTACACGTATCGATCCCACAGATTTTTGCCTATTTAACACTTTTAATTACAGTGTAGGTAGGAATAAGTAATTGGTCAAATAATAATATTAAATGACTATTGACTACTATCCTTGTAATCTGAATCAATATAAGTGCTGAGTATATATGTAATGATGTATACATTTTTGTTTAGCAAGTATTCCTTTTAAAAAGTTTAGAATTTAATTGGTTAATATTCCTTGATGCTTTAGTAACAGTAACAACATTCTAGCATATGAAGTCAACACAAAAACTCAGAACTCATTATTTTGTTGACAGTTAAGTTATATTTTGACCCATAACACAGTTTGAATATTATGAGGAGCTTAAGAATATTTTGTCCGACACAACGCTTTCTTTACCTACCGAAAGTTTTAACTTTTTTTTAACAAAAAAATTCCAAAACGAAAAAAAAATTCCCTTTTTGACTCATTAAACTGTCTTGTAGTTAAAAACTTAAATATATGAGAATACAACATTTTTTTTTTTGTCAAAGAATGAAAAAGAAAATATTACTATATCAACTGGCATTATAATTTGGTTGTAATTAATTAATAATTTGGACAAAAACGATTTTTTTAACATTATATTTCGATAATCATAGAATTATCAATTGGTCATAAAAGACTTATCTTAATTTTAGAATAAGATTTTTTTTATTTCCTTTAGCTTTATATCTAAAAAATACACTTATATTGATGACTTGAGTATCAAAATTGCATATACTAGACTATATTTTCTTGCAAAGTTATACATAAAAAGAAGCAGCACACAAGAAACCTATATATACTATGTAACTAATTTCTTTCTGCTGTTTGGTCAACAAAATCGAACAAATTTCTTTTGGCATGAGAGAACAAGTATAGACAACAATAGACATTAAAATTCTATTCTCCATCTGTCTCTCTCTTTATTTATTTATATGTATATAATGGCTATACCTATCGATTCTTTTTATAATATTATTACTTATTAGTTGAATATGTGATCAATAAGATGGAATGTTAAAATGTGGGTGGGTGGATTTGTCACGAGGTCTTCTCTGCCTCTCTCTCACACGCAAGGAAAAGAAAGAATGTTTATTTACAATCTTTAATTTGATAAACAATTAATTAAACATATAGTATCTTATTAATGTTATTTGTATATAAATTATAGACAGCAAATCAAATTTGTTTGAGATAGCGCTATTAGTGTAAGATCTAGAATTAAACACTTATATTTTGGTGATAATTAATATATATGATTAGCTATTAATATAAAACTCTTTTACATACTGTTACGGTAGGTAACCGGAGATTAGTACAACGGATGGCGTTTGGCGGCCCAAGTGTGCGATGGATGAGAACTCCGGGTAGGCACGCAGCTCGGGAGGCTCCGTCCGACTTGTGCTCGCGTGTGAATGGGGGGTGGTACCTGCAAAGATACTCCGATGCCTAAGTTAGCAAGGGTGTAAGCAGGTCTAGAGAGTATTGGGCTTAGAGATACCTGAAGGGGTGTCAGGGTATTTATAGAGGCGAGCCAATAACCACCGTTGGTGTAGTGCCATATCTTTAGGGTGGTAACCGTCCCTATTATCTTGGGGAGGTTAAGATATGGCTTTATGAGACGGTTAGAGAGATTTTAGGGGCGGTTACTCATTTGAATGAGTGTTTATCTGCCAGCTAATCTCGCATCCGACCTCTTCTGACCAAGTCGTGGTTGATACCGACTTCTTATGTGAAGGCCGGTACTTAGCTAGGCTCTAATCCTTTAGATTAGGCCTTTTAGTTGGACCTGGGCCTTTATATTGGGCCAGGGTATGAACAGTGCCCCTACTTGAGCCCAAATTTTCTTTTAAGTTTGGGTTCAAGTATTTCAACTCGGGCTCGCAGTCGACTTGTTTGAAAGAGTACGGATCTTGGAAACCGACGTGATTTTCGCGACCTTTAGTTTCTGACAGTTACGTCAATTCAAGCGTCGTGTCGTTGGGGAAGTGTTGAGGGCTTTGGTAACGGTGCAATCTCATTAATGACTGCTCCGTTTTTACCATTATGCCCTTGGGCGTATTTATAAATACTTTCCCTCTCTTTCTATTTTCCGTTTCTGCAATCTTTCAAACTTTCTCCTTATCTTGTTCATACTGCATCTTTGTGTTCGAAGACTTCTGTTCTTCTCCAACCTCCATTTTCGGATAAAGGTTAGTTTTGCTTTTTCCATGTCATGCTTTATGTTTGCATGTTTTGTTTTGCGAGTAGATAGGTTGACCTGTAGATTCTGGTTTCGAATCTCTCTTCTTTAGTGGCCGTATTTTTTGATTTTCTTTTTCTTTTTCCTTTTTGTAGGTTTTCTGCCACTTTCTTCTTTATATAAAAAATGGCTTCTGTAGACATTCTTTCTCAGTGGGTTGACGTTACGGTCATTGGGGAGGAACCGTTAGTCGACGCTGAGTTCATCACTCACCTCCGTACTCACCATAGGTTCTGTACTTCGGAGGAGGACGAGCCCAAATATGAACTGGTAACCCCGGGTCCTGAAGACCGGGTTTGTTTTGGGAGAGTCAATGAGGCGGCCCCTCATTTTTTCTTCATGTATGAATGTATGATCACCCGTTTGGGTGTTTTTCTTCCTTTCTCTGATTTCGAAATATCCGTTTTGCACCACTGTAAGGTTGCCCCTACTCAACTCCACCCCAATTCCTGGGGTTTTTTGAAGATTTACCAGTTTATAAGCCACGCTCTGGACTTCCCGACTTCCTTGAGAATCTTC
>NC_029776.3:6165180-6171465 GCF_000817695.3 Arachis duranensis
TGGGAAAAGAGTACATCAGGGAGTAGAGTTCGCTTCTAGCTGTAGTACCTTTTCATATTACATGCATGCCACGACCTTGGTAACTCAGTGTTATCCAGGTCGGTTACTTTATAATAACCTTTCCCTAACACTTCCTTGATTTTGTATGGCCCTTTCCAATTTGCGGCGAGCTTTCCATCTCCTGACTTGTTGACTCCAATGTCGTTTCTGATTAGGACCAAGTCATCTACGGCAAATGTTCTTCGAATGACTTTCTTGTTGTATCTGGTAGTCATCCTTTGCTTTAATGCCGCTTCACTTATCTGGGCGCTCTCTCGGACTTCGGGGAGCAAGTCGAGCTCCTCTTTGTGCCCCTGTACATTTCCGACCTCATCATGAAGAATTACCCTTGGGCTTTGCTCACTGATTTCTATAGGAATCATGGCTTCTACGCCGTATACCAGTCGGAAGGGTGTTTCTCCTGTGGCGGACTGGGGTGTTGTCCTATAAGCCCACAGCACTTGAGGGAGCTCTTCAGCCCAAGCTCCCTTCGCTTCCTGTAATCTTTTCTTCAAACCTGCCAGTATGACCTTGTTAGCTGCCTCGGCTTGCCCATTGGCTTGTGGGTGCTCTACCGAGGTGAATTGATGTTTGATTTTCATACTGGCTACCAGGTTTCTGAAGGTGGCGTCGGTGAATTGGGTTCCATTATCTGTGGTGATGGAATAAAGTATCCCATACCTTGTGATGATGTTTTTGTAGAGGAACATGCGACTTCTTTGAGCGGTGATAGTGGCTAACGGTTCTGCTTCTATCCACTTTGTGAAGTAATCTATTCCCACGATTAAGTATTTAACTTGCCCTGGTGCTTGGGGAAAAGGACCTAACAGATCCATCCCCCATTTTGCGAAAGGCCAGGGGGAAGTTATACTAATGAGCTCTTCGTATATGTCGGATCTCGTATCTCATGAATTTTCCGACTTGTTCCCTGTTCTTGTTTAGATATTTTTTCATGGTAGGTTCCTTTGCCTAGTAGCTTCCTTCTATTTGCGAGGTGACTTCTTGTGAATCACTGAAGATGGTAAGCTTTTGGACTCCGACTTTCCTAGCCAGCTTCAAACCAGCCAGTAGGGCTTCGTGCTCGGCTTGGTTATTTGAGGCAGGAAAGTCAAACTTTAAGGAGAGTTCGAGTTGGGTTCCTTGATCACTTTCTAGGATAACGCCCACTCCACTTCCGGCTTTGTTTGAAGAGCCATCAACGTAGAGGTTCTAGTCTATGGGGGTTCTTGGAGTGTCGGTGTACTCTATGACAAAGTCGGCCAGGTATTGAGATTTTATGGCTGTCCAAGCTTCGTACTTAAGGTCAAATTCGGACAACTCGACCGCCCATTGTAGGATTCTTTAAGCTAGGTCGGTTTTCTACAGAATGTCTTTTAAAGGTAGTTTGGTCCGTATTCTGATGGTGTGGGTTTGAAAGTATGGTCGGAGTCATCAAGAAGTAAGAATGAGGGCGTAGGCGAACTTTTCTATTTTTTGATAGTTTAGTTCGGCCCCTTGTAAAGCCTTATTGATAAAGTAGATGGGTTGTTGCCTGTTCTCGTCTTCTCTGACTAGGGCCGAGCCTATCGCCCGACTTCCCACGGCGAGGTATAGGATTAGTTCTTCTCCTTGTCGAGGTCGGGTTAGAATAGGTGGTTGCCGCAGGAATGTTTTGAAGTCTTAGAAGGCTTGTTCACATTCGGGGTCCATTCGAACCTCTTTCCTTTCCTCAGGGTTGCATAAAATCGGAGAGACCTTAAGGCCGATCCGGCCAGGAACCTAGATAGGGTCGGAAGCCTTCCATTTAGCTGTTGTACCTCCTTGACGCAGGTCAGGCTTTTCATATTGAGGATAGCTTGGCATTTATCTAGGTTTGCCTCAATCCCTCTTTGGGTGAGCATGAACCCTAGGAATTTGCTAGCATCTACCGTGAAAGTGCACTTTGTAGGATTTAGTCTCATCCTGGGCTTTCTTAGTGCCAAATACTTCGGCGAGGTCAGGTAACAACGCTTCTTCCTTTTGCGTTTTTACCAGCATGTCATCTACGTAGACTTCCATCAGCTTCCCAATATGACCGGTGAATACTTTGTTCATCAACCTCTGGTATGTAGCCCCTGCGTTCTTGAGTCCGAACGGCATGACTAGGTAGCAGTAGTTTACTTTCCGGGTTAGGAATGAGGTATTGTCTTAGTCGAGTTGATGCATCGGGATTTGGTTGTATCCCGAGTAGGCGTCCATGAATGATAGGTATTGGTACCCTGAGCTGGAGTCCACCAAGGTATCAATACTTGGTAGGGGATAAGGGTCCTTAGGACATGCCTTATTTAAGTCGGTATAGTCGACGCACATTCTCCATTTACCATTTTGTTTTTTGACTAGCACTACATTGGCTAGCCATGTTGGGTATTTGACCTCTCTGATAAAGCCGGCTTCTAGGAGCGCCTGTACTTGCTCTTCTACTATGGAGGCCCTTTCTGGGCCGAGCTTGCGTCTTCTTTGCTGTACAGGTCGGGATCCTGGGTAAACCGAGAGCCTGTGAGACGTGAGCTCGGGATCAATCCCGGGCATGTCGGAAGCCTTCCAGGCGAAGAGGTCGGAATTAGCTCTTAGGAGTTCACCCAACCTTTGTTTCAGGGTTTCCCCTAGGTTGGCTCCTATGTGAGTGTTTTTTCCTTCCTCCTCTCCGACTTGTATCTCCTCGGTTTTTCCTTCCGGCTGGGGTCGTAGCTCTTCTCTGGTTCTTGCGCCGCCTAGTTCTATGGTGTGGACTTCTTTGCCCTTCCCTCTCAGATTTAGGCTTTCGTTGTAGCACTTCCTTGCCAATTTTTGATCTCCCCTTACCGTTGCTATTCCTCTTGGAGTCGGGAATTTCATGCAAAGGTGGGGAGTGGATACCACTGCTCCGAGGCGATTAAGGGTAGTCCTACCGATTAAGGCATTGTAGGCTGACCCTTCGTCGATGACTATAAAGTCTATGCTCAGAGTCCTTGATTTTTCCCTTTTTCCAAAAGTGGTGTGAAGGGGTAAAAATCCCAGTGGTTTTATTGGCGTATCCCCTAACCCATATAGGGTGTCAGGGTAGGCTCTCAACTCTTTTGCATCTAACCCTAGCTTGTCGAAGGCGGGCTTGAAAAGGATGTCCGCCGAACTTCCTTGGTCTACTAGGGTTCTGTGGAGATGGGCGTTGGCTAGGATTATAGTTATCACCACGGGATCATCATGCCCGGGGATTATCCCTTGCCCATCCTCTTTTGTGAATGATATAGTAGGGAGGTCGGGTATCTCATCCCCGACCTGATAGATTCTTTTGAGATGTCTTTTGCGAGAAGATTTGGTGATTCCACCTCCTGCAAACCCTCCTGAGATCATGTGGATATGTCTCTCTGGGGTCTGAGGAGGTGGATCTCTTCTATCCATGTCATCTCGCTTTCTCTTTCCGTGACCGTCCGACCTTTCTATGAGATATCTATCAAGCCGACCTTCTCTAGCCAGCTTTTCTATCACATTCTTAAGGTCGTAGCAGTCGTTAGTGGAATGACCATATATCTTATGGTACTCGCAATAATCGCCGCGACTTCCCCCTTTTTTATTTTTAATAGGTCTTGGGGGTGGCAATCTTTCAGTGTTGCAAATCTCTCTGTATACGTCCACTATAGAAGTCTTTAGAGGAGTATAAGAGTGATACTTTCTGGGTCTTTCGAGACCGGGTTCTTCCTTCTTCCTGGCTTCCCTTTCCCTCTCCTTGGATGAGGAAGTGGGTCCAGGTCGCCAACTCAGGTCCCTTAATTTTGCATTCTCTTCCATGTTGATGTACTTCTCGGCCCTTTCTTGTACATCACTTAGAGAAACGGGGTGTCTTTTAGATATGGACTGTGAGAAGGGGCCTTCTCTAAGTCCGTTGACTAACCCATTATTACTGCCTCTGTGGGCAGGTCTTGGATCTCTAAACATGCCTTGTTGAACCTTTCCATATAGGCTCGTAAAGACTCTCCGACCTCCTGTTTTATTCCCAGGAGGCTCGGTGCATGTTTTACCTTGTCTTTTTGGATTGAGAACCTCATCAAGAATTTCCTCGAGAGGTCTTCAAAACTAGTGATGGATCTCGGGGGGAGGCTATCGAACCACTTCATCGCTGCTTTCGATAGAGTGGTCGGGAAAGCCTTGCATCTCGTAGCGTCGGAGGCATCAGCTAGATACATCCGACTTTTGAAGTTGCTAAGATGATGCTTTGGATCCGTAGTTCCATCATAGAGGTCCATATCAGGGCTTTTGAAGTTCCTTGGAACTTTTGCCCTCATTATATCCTCGCTGAAAGGATCTTCTCCGCCCGGGAGTTGGTCTTCTCCTTCATCGCGGGAGTTCTTGAGGGAGGATTCTAGCTGCAAGAGTTTTCTTTCTAACTCTTTTCGCCGTTCCATCTCCTCTTTAAGGTACCTTTCGGTTTCCCTTTGCTTCTCCCGCTCTTGTTCCAATTGCTCCAGGCGGCTATGGACCAATCCCATTAGTTCAGCTATGTGGGATGGTCCGTCCTTTTCTGATTCACGCCCATCTGAGGAATTTACCTTTGGATTCTTTACTCCGGAGGTACCCTCTCTGTGTTGATCATTGTCTTCATTGCCATTGCCCATGTCTAGATTCTCTTGTTCAGAATCTGTATCCACATGGCCTTCTTCGTGGGATCTATCCACCATCGTTTGAGTGATCTCTCGGGTCCCCGGCAACGGCGCCAATGTTACGGTAGGTAACCGGAGATTAGTACAAAGGATGGCGTTTGGCGGCCCAAGTGTATGATAGAGGAGATCTCCGGAAAGGTCCGCAACTCGGGAGGCTCCGTCCGGCTTGTGCTCGCGTGTGAATGGGGGGTGGTACCTGCAAAGATACTCCGATGCCTAAGTTAGCAAGGGTGTAAGCAGGTCTAGAGAGTATTGGGCTTAGAGATACCTGAAGGGGTGTCAGGGTATTTATAGAGGCGAGCCAATAACCACCGTTGGTGTAGTGCCATATCTTTAGGGTGGTAACCGTCCCTATTATCTTGGGGAGGTTAAGATATGGCTTTATGAGACGGTTAGAGAGATTTTAGGGGCGGTTACTCATTTGAATGAGTGTTTATCTGCCAGCTAATCTCGCATCCGACCTCTTCTGACCAAGTCGTGGTTGATACCGACTTCTTATGTGAAGGCCGGTACTTAGCTAGGCTCTAATCCTTTAGATTAGGCCTTTTAGTTGGACCTGGGCCTTTATATTGGGCCAGGGTATGAACACATACATTACTTAATTAATAACATACAAAAATTGAATTACTGTAATAAGACCTAATAAATATTAAAATTACATATCTAAGAAAGATGTATAGAAACGGTAAGTATTTAGTGATATATAGTAGTATTTATTAAGATTTTATAAACTTTTGATGTTCCTAATCTTATTAAGTTGTCTACATATAGATAGTATATATGTGTAGTAGATACCATCCGGTCTTAAATCACAATCACCGAGAGAATTTAAAATAATTTATAATTTCTCATTTATCTAAACTCTGTCTCTTATGTGCGCATGCCTGAAAAGATTTTCCAAGAACTAAGTATAATTGACAACCAACATGCAAATAAATAATATATTACTCATCTTATAGTCGATCAATATTTCTAAAAGAAATTTTTGTAATGTTGACCGTCGTTTGATTTCTAGATTAAACTTTTGACCTAAAGTTGTCACTGCTTTAAGACTTAAATGGATACGTAGATATGTAAGTTTTTTATCCTTACGAGTTGAAGTAGACTATAACGGTTCTTATTTTGTTACTTTGTTTTAATGTATATTTTTGGTAACATATATTTTTAAGAAAATATTGCCATTTTTTTATAAATTCACGTAAACATATATATTGTTTTTACTTGAGATGATCTTTTGATGTATATCTGGCCCTATAAAAAAGTAGATTGCTTAATTTTATCTTTTTTTGCTGATAAAGTATACTCCATAATTTAAAGGATACCGAGCGTGAAAAATAAAAGATATTTTAAGGTTCAAGTCAATAAATAATTCAATATAAAAAGTGTTTTTTTTTTTTAATTTGTAAGAGTACTTATGACGTATTTTTTGTAATTTGAGTTGTACTTTGCTATATTATGATTTTTTTATTATACAGACCATACTGTAATGATATGGTCGTTTTAAAATGTATTTAATAATGTAATATTTACAATCATTACGATAAGAGTATAAGACGTTGACAATAAGACACAAAATATAGAAATATAAAGATTA
>NC_029776.3:6171828-6176626 GCF_000817695.3 Arachis duranensis
CCCTATAACGATAGAGAAGAAAAGCGCTAGAATTTAGAATTCTCAAAATTAATATATAATAAGAGTATTTTAGTCATTTTATATAATAAGGGTATTATTTTTATAAAAAATAATATTAATTTAGACAAATTCAGAATTCAATTCACTATTTTTCAATCAAATTAATTTATCTGACTTTATTTTGACAAAAATAACATAATTTAAGTGATTATATGTGTTAAATTTTAATTATTAAAAAATATCTTTAAAAAAAAACGTTTTCTGCGTCTTTATGAGAGCATTCTCCTATAAAAAATGGGAGTGAAATTATTATTTTTTAATTTTCTAATTACATGTATTTATATATCGAAGCAAACTCATCATGCAGATTGCAGACACCAGAGTGGCAGAGTCAATCCAGGGAGGTAAAGGCTGATTAATGGCGCCTGTGACATTTGAGATACCTTTCGTACGTGATTATTTTTTGTAGTTGTTATTAATGGTGCCTGTGAATTGAAAGTTTATGGTTCTAAGCGTGATTAGTTTGTTTAAACACGTGAACACTTGGATGATGATCATATTGTAATTTTAATCAATCAAGGATAGATATGCTTGCGAATTATATGCTAGGAGTGGGTATACAAACAAAAAAATAAATAGACGGAAATTTTACGAAGATACATATAAATTGCAAATCATCCTTCATTTTCAACCGAGAAACTTGTTGTTTTGGAAACGTAGGAGTGTTATAAAAATGACATTGAGAATAAACATTTATCCATTTTTATTTAGAATTTTATTACAATAATAGGGCGAGCCGCAATAAATTAAGGTGGATTCTATGGTGTAGAAAGAAAATTATTTCTACATGTGTAGAAAGATAGGTGTCAATGCATTAGTAGTTTATGTTGATGGCTCTTAGATGAGGAAGAATTAATTAGAGTACACAATTGTTGATTCATTGGACCCACAAAAAAAAGAGAGTGTGTGACATTATATGTGTGTCATAAAGACAATTTATTAGGTTTTTTTATTTTAATAAATTAAATAAATATTTTATTTATTAAAATAAATAATTTAAAAAATTATTACCATGTAGACGAGATATATGTATTTATAAATATAAAAATATATTTTATAAAAATAATAAAAATATTAATAATTTAAACTAGACCAAACTCTTAAAAATAGAACATTCAATTAATATGGAAGGTGGACGATCTTAACCGTACTACGTCCATCCACCGGCGTTTTTTATTAGAATTTACACTAAATCAATTCAAATAATAATAAGGCGGGATTCGAATCCCCAACACTTGCTTAAGCAAATTAGTGAGCTAACTACTAGACCAAGTTCATTAATTAGTTAGTTAAAACCGCCTATTTCTTCTATTATTTTGAAACTGCTCATCTTTTCTATTATTTGAAACTGCTTATCTTTCTTATTATTTGAAAAATGTTCTATTTTTAAGAGTTTGATTTAATTTAAATTATTAATATTTTTTATTATTTTCAAAAATTATATTTTTATATTTACAAATACATATATCTCATTTACAGTAAGGAGATATATGAAAATTGAAAAAATACACATATCTCAATACGGATAAAATTATCTCGTTTACAGTATAAACAAGATAAGAGATGCTTATGTATTTTCCTAATAATTTTTAAAATTATTTATTTCAGAAAATAAAATATTTATTTAATTTATTAAAATAAAAAATTCCCACATATTATTTGATTTATTGTTAATAAATATGTGTATCACTAATCAAATTAGAATTAAGTCCATTAGATGAAAAAAAATTTGAAAAAAAAATATTTTTTTAATATTAACCAAAATATTTTTCATAGAATTTAAAAAAGAAAAAGATTTGGAGACTAACTTACTTTCACTCTTAAAATTATTACTATTAAAAATGAAAAAATATATAATTTAAGTAATAGGTAATTACTATTCATTTACTGTGGTTAACAAATTTAATTTGTTTTTATAATTATATGTCCTAAATATATTACTAATTATTTTTATATTTTTAATATTTTACATGTTTTAATATATAAATTAAATTGATAATTTACTATTATTAAAGGTATCCCATTTTTTAGACAAAAATATTTAACTTTGAACAAAAGACTAAATTAGAACGATATAAAATGTTTTAGACAAAAATAAAATATTAATAATTTAATTTATATAAAATGTTTTAGACAAAAATAAAATATTAATATAATTTTTGAAAATAATAAAAAATATTAATAATTTAAATTAAATCAAACTCTTAAAAATATAATATTTCAAATAATAAGAAAGATGAGCAGTTTCAAAATAATAGAAGAAATAGGTGGTTTTATCTAATAAGTTGTCTTTATGACACATATATAATGTCACACATTCTTTTTTTTTGTGGGTCCAATGAATCAATACTTGTGTACTCTAATTAATTCTTCCCCATCTAAAAGCCATCAACATAAACTACTAATGCATTGACACCTATCCTTCTACACATGTAGAAACAATTTCCTTTCTACACCATAGAATAATAATAAAGGCTATTTGACCTTCCACCACATCCTTATCTCTATAAATAAATACCCTTCCCTCCTCCACTTGTTCAACACGCACACAAATTCTCTCATATTTAACTTTATTTTCTGTGTTGTAGCACAAATACATGGCGAGCAAGATGAGCACAGGGTTGTTCTTCACGGTTCTGTTCCTCTGCTACACCCTCACCTACTCCTCACGCAGGGAACCTGAGGCTACAGTAGTATTACCGCACCATCATCATGAGGTTTCATTTGTTGAAATCATTATTGAATTTATATATGCATTGGTGTTATCATGTGTTTAATGTCCATTTATATCATGTGTAGGATGATGTTGAGGTAGAAGAGGACAAGTGTGAAGGCCTTAGTGTTGGTGCAGAGGAATGCTTGATGAGAAGAACACTCACCGCACATCTCGACTATATCTATACCCAGAAACATCATAACCGCCCTTGAACTCTCATCTCACCTCTCCTTCTTTGTTTAGCTTTCTTTCTTCTTTAATTTGGGATGAGATATCAGCATCTACTAGCCAGAGTTTGTTTTGATATATAATAGATTCCATGAACCTATGGACCATGGTCTATCTTCAACAACAAACTAGCTTCCATAATCTAATGGTCCTTATTATTTATTAAATTGTTATTTTATTTTTCTGTCAACATGGTTTATTAAACTAACAAAGTACATAACAATATGCTAATAAGCCAAACTAAACTAACTAGCTAGTTAGAGGTAGTAAGTTACTTGAATATGTTATTTTTGGGAACAAATTAAAAATTCTATTATTAATTTATTATACATATATAAGAGGACATTTGAAATAAATTGATACTGCTCGGAATGTATTTAAGGGACATAGCAAATGGATTTAATTTTTATGAGTGACAAAGAGGAAGTACGTGAGCTTTGACTTGCAGAAGTAACCATAACTTTAGATTTAATGTAAGCTATTACTGTCCTCTGCGCTGCTTCCAGTATTCAATGTAACTTGATCAGTATGTAGTTGCGGGGTTTTGATAAATTGGTTGACAGTTGAGCTTCAACTTACCATTACTTCAGCTGTCATTTAAAACTTTCTATTTGACTTCCCTTCATAGAGAAGCATAAGACCTCAAAGAAATTAATAACACTAACTGCATACTAGATTATTACTAAAAGTATTGGCGATGTAGAAAATAACATTAATAATAAAAAAGAAAACATTTCACATGGCATGGCTCTATAAATTGGTGCGTACCCCTATGAAGTATATATTCTGGCTAGTGCCTACCCCTATGAAGTAGAAGTAAGGCATTTTTGAAGAACAGGCGAAAATTTTTGGAGTTGCATTTTGTTGTTATTATGTGCCCAAGCGGCCAAGCCCATGAATTGCATATTATTATTCCTTCGTTTCTGCGAATGGTCATTTGGAGTTATCATTGCATAATTCCTGAGCTATATTGTAGCCAATAGCCGCTCGCAGGCATCAAATTATACGCTAGTATGTTAAAGTCTTTCTTCTACCCTACCAATACCAGCTACCATCCCCTAGGTTTGAATTCTCTTTTTTATTTGACATAAATTTTTTTTTACTACATTTTTTATTAAATTATAAAATTACTATTAAGATATCATAATAAATTTTAATCAAATTCATATTTTTATTTTTCAATAATATTAAATATTTAACATAAGCTTAATAAAATAAAGTTAAATAGTCCCGTACGGATATAGATCCTAGTGATAGTGTAATTTGGTGTGATCAGATGAAATAGATTGATAGATTTTGATTAAAGATTCTATTCAACCGGCCCAACATATCTTAATGGGCCATTGTTTTTACTTGGAGGCATAGCTGCCTTGGAGTGATTGACAGGTGATGTCTGGACTCTGGAGCATGGGAAGTGTTTCAACTTTCAAGTATTTTAGAAATTATGGTATTTCATTAATTTTAGTTATTAATCTCAATTATAAAAATAGGAAGCTTTCATAAAAAACGTCTTTTTTTTTAAATATTTTTTAATAATTAAAATTTAATACATATAATCACTTAAATTATGTTATTTATGTCAAAATTAGATCAGACAAATTAATTTGACTGAAAAATAATGAATTAAATTTTAAATCCGTCTAAATTAATAGGGATAAGTATTGTTTTGGTCCCTCACATTAAGGGTCAAAATCGAAACCATCCCTTGTGTATATTTTGATTTAAAATCGTCATTTCTAATAAATTTTTTTATTTATTCCTAAACTACCCCTAAATAAAATATAAAAAAAACAA
>NC_029776.3:6176709-6184572 GCF_000817695.3 Arachis duranensis
AATTTTTAAAAAATATCTTTAAAAGAAAGAGGTTTAAAAGAAAGAGGTTTTTGACAGAATAACTCCCTTATAAAAAATATATATAGTTGAGATTAATAGCTCACCAATACTTGAAATTTTTCCAATAGTATAGTTATGCACATCCTCAATTTGCAGTTTGCACTTTACTTTCGAATTCTTAACT
Organism: Arachis duranensis; assembly: GCF_000817695.3. NCBI lineage: Eukaryota > Viridiplantae > Streptophyta > Magnoliopsida > Fabales > Fabaceae > Arachis > Arachis duranensis. The sequence continues at coordinate 6,176,894 of NC_029776.3, forward strand.
GGCCAATTGTCCATCCGTTGGAATGAAGCTTGGGCAATAAATAGAAAAAATTGGATCCTTTCAATTTTTTTCTAATAATTAAGAAAGTAGAATGTAATCTCTTATAATTAATTTTATAAGTAAGATTAAAAATAAACATAGAGAAAATAATAAAAAATTAAAAATCACACTTTATACTCTTAATTGTTAAAATTGAGAAGATCCATTCCTATTTATATAACACCCAATCAATAGAAATGATGGGATCTAATATTATATACAGTAATACTTTTTACTTTTTACAAGAACATTCCAACGAGGAATAGATCTGAAAATGATTACACCTCAGACCAATGAATTTCAAGTTTTCTACAAGTTCGTACCTTGAAGTGAATGTTCTCATGAAGGCAGGAAGGAAGATTCATGTATATTTTCACAATAATTCTTTTAATACAAATTTATTTACACAACTTATCCATGTATGGTATACTATAAACTATAAAGATAGTAAACTATGATAAAAGTTTTGCTAGTTCAAGACTTGAATCATGTATAGGCAGGTATCAAAGGCCAAGTGCCACCGGTTGTATTATGTGCAAGCACAACGAGAGACATGTTGTCACAATAACGGAGGATTTGGATGCAGCATATCTTACAATCTCAAGCATTGCCTCGCGAACAACATCAACACATGTTCTGATGGATTCAACAAATGTCTGTAACAGAAACTCCATCACCGATCTAACAGTCTCAAATGTCACCGTCCCGGTGACATCAAGAACAAGCTTCCTATTGCTTGGAACTGCCAAAGTGGATGAGACCCTGCTGATCCAGCTACTCTCATTCTCATTCTCATCATCAGAATCACTCTCCGGTTTGGATTCAACAAATGATGTCTCTACACCTAATGCCTCAATTCTTGAAGGAGTAACACTTGTATCTTCTCTGAAACTGGGATTTGGGTTTCTCAACACCTGGTGTGATGTTTTAATCAGAGTCTCCATGGCATTATTACAAACAGTCACCAGCATGTTCTTCACTTTAGTCTCATGGTTTGGGTTCGTTAACCCAGAGAAAAAATCATCATAGGTGTTGATATGCATGGTCTTGTCAAGATAAACAGCAACAGCTGTACTCACAAAAATCTGAACGCAATTTCCAATGAGCTCCGCACACTTTTCATCACAAACCACATTGACCCAATTCGGAACTTGGACACCATTAGAGGATGATCCATCAGCACCTGAAACACCATTTTCATTTCTGGAATTCAACCCTGTACCACCTGAATAGAAACCAAGTACGAGGTTCCTAGCAAAGCTTCCAACAACCACAGAGACAAAACCCGACCCTGATGGCGTTAACATTTTGTTGAGCACCCGATCAGCAAGAAGCGAAGCAGAACCAGTTTGGTCAGCGTTGGAGGGGTTTACGGTTCCATAGCCTCGCAAAACTCCCTCGGTGACAGAGCGTGTGGCGGTGGCGATTGAATCTGCAAAGTGCTGAGAGCGTGCTATTTTGGAAATCTGCTTCAAGCTGTTGGGAAGTTCGTTGGAATCGGATTGCAAGAAGTCCTTGAGGTCTCCAGAGACGACTCCAACGGTTTCTGCCGATTCGGAAACGGCTTCCGCAACGGAAATCAGCGCACCAAGAAGCTTGGAGACTCTCATCCTCTTACGCGCTACGATGGGCGCGTGATAAAGCCTGTAAGCGCCGTAACTGGCGAAGCCGACGGCACCCAGGATGAAAACCCACTTCTTCCTCTTACGGGCATAATCAAAACCCTTCTCCAACACTTGCAGTTCCATTAACCCTCCAAATTACCGATAACACCTTCCAGCTCAATATCTATATGGAAAAAAGGATAGAGGTCAGAGGGATAAGATCATGAGGTTAAGAAACTCCCATTCCGTTTCCTGTTGCAGCTACAATTTTGTTTTTTTCTCTTTCGTGGAAGTGATAACCCTATCCGTCCTTTTCATTTCTGCTGCGTTAACCCCACTGCAAATACTATCGCTTCAACCTCACACCAACCATTAGAATACTTTTTTTTTTCTTGAGCTACATGTTTATACTTTTTTTTTCTTGAGCTACATGTTTTATGGGCTTGGGCTTGGGCTTAGTCATTGAACTTTGTGAACTCGCCAACACTTTACACATTCGTTCTGTCGTTCATCTGTCTTATATCAGCAGATGGTTGTTAAATGATGATTGGATTTATAGAGATTAATATTTAGTTTTATTGTATTTATTTGATTTATTTGATTTTTAATTTATTTAAATAATAAATTTTTATTATTTATAAATTGATTATTAATTATATAAAAAATAAATTAAATAAAAAATTAAAAATTGATCATTTATTTTATAATTTTTTAACTTGAAGATTGATATTACAGTTGGTTTTATTAAGAGAATAATCTTATAATAACAGTATAGAAAATAACAGATTGTGGTGCTAACATTATTGTCGGAGATATTCACCAATAATTAAATAGTTAAGAAAAAAAAGTAGTATTAAAAAATAAATAAATATATTAATTTCATAGAAATCTAAAGTTAAATGATACAACAAAAGTAAAAAGAAAAAAAAATGAAAGAAAAATAGAAAAAGAAGGTTTTTCTCGGTGAATCGATTTGATCAAATAATAAGATGTTGAGAATACTTGTCAAACAATTTCAACTTCTTCCTCTAATCTTAAAATTTTTATTTATAGAAAATTATAACTATTAAAAAATTATAATAAAAGAACTTAAATAACTTCTTTTGGAAGAAAAGGTTAAAGTATAAGAACTTTTATTAATAACAGCTTATAAATAAGTTATTTTATATTTGAATTTTTTGTTATAGAAGTACTTATTTTAAAATTATAGTGTTTGGATAAATAACTCAAAATATATTTTTTTTACACAAAAAATGGAAATTAAAATAACGATGATAATGAATATTTTTCAATATTAAATGTTAATTTTCGATAATCTAATCACTAATATTACAATCGTTTAGGCAATTGATTTTTTATTTGCTCTCTTATTAATTTTATTTTTTAGACAATTAGTTCTTGTCACATAATATCATTAGAAATTAGTTCCTTTATTTCACCTTCATCCACAATAATGTTCTTGTGTGTGGTGAATAGTAATAAAATTTTAATTCACAATAATTTTGATGGCAATGCCAAAAAAATTACTGTTTAGTTAATGTTTGCTATTGTGTATGATATAGTAGGTAAAAATAAAAAATAAATATAAAATGTGTGTCAATGTATATTTTGTTGTTATTTTTTTATTTTTTATTTTTTTTTTTACTCTTATTAGCCTCTTCCTTTATTAAGGTTAAGACTTGTTATAACTAATTATAAAAATAATAGCAAGCTATATAAAAATAAAATCACATATGAAAAAAATTAAAAAAATATATGGAAAGAATATATGTAGTAGGTAGTTCAAATGGAACATTGTTTTAAAACGGTGGTGGAGGGTCAATAATTTAAGCAGATAAATGATTACGTAAAAATGGTGATAGAAGACCAATACTTCTAGCAGATGGAACATTGTGTAAAAATGATGGTAAAAGGCCAGTACTTCTAACAGACAATATTAGAAATAGTGATGAACAGTGACGGACCTAAAAATTTATGTTGAGAGGGCAAAAATAATACACATTGTTATCAAAAGATATATTAATTTAAATTTAAAAAGAGCTCTTTTACAAAAACATCATTACTCGCATCATCAGATTTCATAAGATAACAATAGAGACAAAAAACAGCATCTTTTGAAATACTATATTCCAACCAATTGCCAAATTCATCAAACTAATCAGCATTAAATTTACGGAAAAAAGTCCCAAAATATGTTTGTAAAAAATTATGTTCTCTTGGTTGACAAGGATCTTTTTGCAAATAAGCTCATCTACATTCATTTCTATCATTTAGATCATAATTTAAAATTTTGGGTCGTTGTACAAGATCAGCTACAAGGCTTTTTACATTAAATTCTAAAAACTTCTTTTTATTAGAAGAGACTAATGAAATAACTTCAGATTCTAGTGGTAGATTTTTTCTTTTGAAATATTTTTTCATTATTATTTCTAAAAATAACAAATATATATTCTAAATTAGTAAATTGATTAATTTACTTTAGAAATTTATATGCAACATAATTACATATAATAGAATAGAATGAAAGATAAACAAATAAATAATAAGGATTACTAAATCAAAAATAAAATAAATATATAAATTCACGAAGAGAATAAAAAAATAGATCAATACCTAAATTATAATTGTTTGAATTAAAATTTGCAATCGAAAATATGAAAAAGAGAAACAATGAAATTGAAAAAAATATCGAATCATTGAGAGCTCTATAAAACAAAATAAAGAATTTAAAATTTACCTTTTGATGAAGACAAGATGACCACTGGATAAAGAATGAAAAAGAAGGTTGAAAATATGAAATTAAGAAGAATGTTTAAGAGAATAAATGAGTGAGAGTTGGAATTTGAGATTGGGAGAAGACTAAATTTAATTTAGGTTAACTAATAATCAAAATAATAAAAAGATAAAATAGATTTAGGATTTTAAATAATTAGACTTAGTTTATTCGTAGTGGAGTTATTTAAAATTTAAAATGGGACATATTATATATGTATATTTTTTTGTTTAAAAAAATAAAATGAGAGTGGGGCAAGTGCCCCCCAATGGTTCTATGTAGGTCCGTGCCTGGTGACGAAGGACAGAAAGACTAATATTTTTAGTAGAAACAGACAATATTTTTATATAGGTGATAGAATGACTTATCAAAAAAGAAAAGTCATATATTTCACTTTCTTAAAAAAGATTGTCAATTAATTTTTCAAAAAATTAAAAACTTTTTTTAAGTATGTCAAACACGCTATAATTTAAAAGAAAAAAAAATAAAACAGAGTGTAAATATAATTACTTATAACTTTAAAGTACATAAATTGTATTTTCTGTATGTGTGTATTTAGTATTTTTGTTAAGTATATTATATCGATAAGTCTTCATGATTTCTTTGACTATTACATTTCGAAAACCAAACCAAGTTGCTACTCGTTAAAGCATCACCAATTTTATATACATGTCATATAAAATATTTAATTTTAATCTAACAATGTTTGGTTTTTTTTCTTTAGAATTTTTTACATAAATAGAAAAAAGATAAAAAACTGAAAAAGGTACCAGTGAACAAAATTTTCTCCACCTTTTTATATGCTTATTTAGAAATATTGTAAAAAAAAAACAGATTAAATGCATGAGTAAATTTTCGTTGCAAAAATAATGATTTTGTCAAACTAAAATCATATATTAAGAATAAAAATGTAGGTTATTTTATTCAAGATTAATGTATAAAAAATTGAAAATTATAGGTGAACTCTTAGATGGTTGAAAATTATTGAGTCAATGCATAAAGCTTTAATGCGGATTCTAACTTCAATTTATAAGTAATAAAAACACTTTCACCAATTTCAATCTGAATATACAATGGAATGGAACTGTTTAAGAGTTAAGACAGTTGGTAAGAGTGTTGATAAAAATTAAGATGTAATTAAAATAGACGTTACTATACATGTACACTAAATACACTCTAGTGTAAAGATAAATATGACAAGGATTTCGCTAGGGAGACAATGAACTATTTGTACAATGTGTACTGGCTATTAAGTTATGAAATGAACATCCCCTATACTATTTAGAATAACCATCCGAGTACAAGGGATAATAAACATCTTCTCGAAAAATTAGTTTAATTTTTGGGTTCACCAAAGATCGAACTCTTGACCTTTCAAATCTAGCGCTTTAATACCATGTATGATACCACTCATCCCAAAAGATTCAGCTGATAGAAAAATGTAACACTAATAATTATATCTCTAATACTTCATAAACCTCCATTGTACACATTGTATAAATATTTCATTGGCTCCTCATACTTTCCCATATGACAAAGCCATGAAACTATGTAAGACAAATCAAAGATTTATGCACATAATTGACATTAAGAAATTAGATGCATTGTGACAAACCAGCAACAAGAATTAAGTCTTATCCCACTAGGTAAAAACAGCTACATGGATAGTATATCATAAAGTATGTATTAATAAGTACAAAATATAAAAAAAAATAGAGAAAATTACTGACCAAAATCCTTGACAATAGTAAGCCAGACATATATCCAACAACAAGAGGAACAAAAGCTGTAGCCATTGACCATACCAGTACTCCAAACTCAAGAATTTTTCTAAAAATATAACAAGGAAACTTCATAATCCCAAAATCCAAACTAAAATATTTAGTGTCAATTGTAAATGAGATAATTGTACGATCATTATTCATTTCTATAAAGCTTCAACATTTGATTTACTCAGCCAATTCTCATAAAAAAACCAGGTACAGATAGAGCTAATTGTCAACAATGGATCAAAGAATTATTAAAAAATGATTTAATTAAGAATATAGTAGGATACAAAGAACATTTTAGATATCTCGATTTGATCATGCCTCAAATAAAAGTATCCTCAATGCATAACCCCAGAAGAATGAGGACTGAACCAACCCAGCCATGGATTAGTTCCACCCAAATTGATGCAACACTGGAATTATGGCAACGCTCAAGTTCACCTGTCCACACCAAAAACAAATGCTTTTCATGGATGCAACTCTTAGAAAGGTTTTTTTTTTATCAAAGATTATTAACTATGACATGTTCTTGTAAGCAATTACAAAATTCAGCTACTTGATAAGAAAATAAAGGAAAACAACTACACCTATCAATATGAACTATGATCAAGTATCTAACTTTGGTAAAAGTAGAATAAAAACCTTATCCATGTTACAGATAACAAAGGCGAGGGAAGTGGTGCCGATGAACTTAAATCTCTGAGGAATATTCTTCTGAGGTGGTCAGATTCCAACGATTTTGGAGACATCCTCGGAAGCCGAAACAAGAGGAGCTTTCTGTTGTTGTTGTCGTCGTCTAAAGTTGTCAACTCGAAGGCCATTGAGAACCTTATGATGATGATGATGCTACTGCTACTCTGGGCCTAGGCTTGAGCCAGAGCCTAAGCCTGAGAGTGGGGCTTGAAGATGAGAGGTAGAATTGAAAACACAGAAGATGATGAGAGGTTCTATTAGTTGAGTTTGGTGTGTGTGGAAGTGGAAGGAAGCAGGTTGAGCTATGTGCTCTGAGCGTGAAATTCTCCATTTTTGGAAAAAATAATAAGCAATGAAAATTATTTGGTTTAATGGACATACCATGTATTGTAGGTTGGAGAAGGAAAATTGAACATGAGGTTGCCACCAAGGATCTTGCTTGTGGCTCTCGTCAAAAGATCACACCATGTAAACTAATTTTTGGGAGGATTTGAATCCTCTAAAATTTGAATTTTACTTTAAAGAGTAAAATGTGATCTTCTACTCTTTAATAATTTTTCTTTTATATTTATTTTTGGTTTTATCTATAAAATCAATAGTGAGATATCACACTTTATTTTCTAGAGTGAAATTCAAATTTTAGATAATCCAAATCTTTTTTTTTGGAATATGTTTATTTATATAAGTATATAAAAATTAAATTTTTATTATTATTTGAAAAATTATTATCATCTATTGCTCCCAAGTAAAATTTTTTTTTTAGTCTTTAATTAAAATATTTAGATTATTATCGTATTCTAC
>NC_029776.3:6184583-6185120 GCF_000817695.3 Arachis duranensis
AACTCTCTATTTATATGAGGTTCAGGTTCGAAAACATCTGCACTTTCTTTTTTTTTTCTCTGGAAAGATTTTTTTTATTGGACCAGACAGCCCCAGCCCTGGGACCAACAATCAGAAAGACTGTCTGTACTTTCGTATCTTTGTTGTAGCTCAATTCTGTAATTGGGTCTCATTGCTGGTAGACTCATTAAGCCATTTTATAGCTCATAATATCACTTTATGAACTTAGAAAACAAAGAGATTCCCTCCTCTCTTATCTATTTGGACTAGGTTTTTCTGGCCCTTACCCATACCAAAAAAAAAAGAAGGAAAAAAAATGTGCAATATGCAAATCATATAGATAGTGCACTCTGCATAGTTGACCAAAAATAGGAAAGAAAAAAAATAATAGTACAACAAGATGACATCACACTTTTTTATATAAATAAATAAGGAAAAAATATTAACTACCAAAATGCGCACTAACCAAAACTCTTCCAAAAATACGCATGGTCAATTCATAATGACGCACGTGAAGTGGAGTTTCACTCCATTACA
>NC_029776.3:6185200-6185759 GCF_000817695.3 Arachis duranensis
GTCCCCACGTCGCACCTGGCAAGCACAAAATGAACCAAGTGGCACACACGAGTTGGTCCAACCCAGGGGCAGCGGCAACGAATTGGCCCATCTTATCAGCGGCGTCCGCGAATTGGGCACCTCGTGGAATGGGGTTAACGTGGAGGAAAATCTCAATCGGTTGGATGAATTTTATATTGCGGCACATTTGCTCCATAACGTGAGTTTAAGGGTGTGTTTGATAAATACGTTAAAGATGATAAAAGTGTGTTGAAGTGTTTTGAATGCTGTTCTGTATCTCAAAAGTCAGTTCACTTGAACTCTTGAAACAAGAAATTATAACTTCTACGTTCAGTACGTTTAGGTTTGTGACTGGTTATTATTAATTTTTTTTCATAATTTTTTTAAATAAAAAAACACTGTGAGTATTAAAATAATTATTCTAATTTGTGTGCATTGTTTATTATTCTAATTTTTTATTAATATATTATTATTCCTATTAAAAATAATAAATTAAATAAAAAATTAATTATAAATAATAATAAAAAATTAGAGCCTACAATAATAATAAAAATAAGAT
>NC_029776.3:6186394-6208327 GCF_000817695.3 Arachis duranensis
GTAGATTGTTAAGTTTTAAGTTTTATATTTCCGTAAGCAAAAATAATATAAGGCAAAAAATTTTTCATTTTAAACGTAATTATTCTATGTATTATTAACTAATATCATTAGATTTGATTTATTAAAAATATAAAATAATTTTATATAACAAATTATTAATTAAACTCATTCTAAAATGTAAGCAAAATAAATTAATTTCTTAGGCGGCCCAATGTAAATCCATGATTTATACAATAATCAAACAGAACATAGAACTTGTGAATTGTGATAAAAAGGGAATAAAAAAGTAGGGCTCACACTATGTTGGTTTGCTTGCCTCCATTGCATCTTAACAAAACATGGGCCTACGGAGACTAATCCTAATTTCAAGTTGGGCAGATAGAAAATCTATCCAAATCTCATACAATTAATTTCAACCCGCACCCAAAGTCTTCTTTTAATCTTTTTGGGTCTTCTCTCTCCCAGCAAGCAAGCATATACGCCAGCAATGGAGAACGGCGTATATGCTTTTAATTTTTTGTTTTTAAATTTTAGACTGTGATACTACATGTCATGGAAGCAAAATTATAAGTACTATATTTTGTGTTTTAATATTTTTGATCATGTGAAATTACAAGTGAAATTATAGAAAACAGTAATAACAATTCCGACAAATGGCTGACATTCTAGAAATTAAAATTTGAAGTAATAAAAAATATTATTATATACACGTGAATAAATTGTATCACCAGTTTTTTTTTATTGTAAATTCTATGTTACTCAACAATTAATTAATCAATATATAATTTCAAGCTATATTTTTGTTATTATATAATTCTTTTTATTATTTTATATTTGCAATAAATATTTTTTATATAGCTCATTGCTAAAATAAAAAATTTTACTAATTAATTAGGTTCACAGTAGATTATAGTTATTTTTTTAAATCTAATGACACTTTTGGTTACTTTTCATTCGATAATTTTTCTGTCATGTATAATTATACAACTCATTTAAGTAATGATTATTGTACATAGGTACCAATATTTTACAGAACATTATGTATGGTACTAGACTCTTGATAAATCCAGATGTTCCTGAGGCTGTGATGCTTCGAAAAAAGTATTATACAAATATTGTGAATTATTTATGGTTGTGCATATTAACTATATTTTTATGGTGTTGTGAGACTGTATTTTTATGGTGTTGTGATTAATAAGTAGCGTGTACTATAGAGAGATCTCGCAGTACTTGTCTGTGTTTTCTGGCAAACCGGCGTATGTTAATGCAGATGAAGTTTTATATTCCATTGAGAGGAAGACAATAAAGGAGTTACGTGTGGCTGCGGATGTGAGTGCCTTATAGAAAACTACTTTTTTATGTTTAGTTCATTATTTGTTTTTTTTTTTTTACTTTCAAATTGTTCCTATGTAGGTTGGATTCTATGTTATTCTGGCCACTGTTCTTGATGTTGAACATGTTCTAAGTTGGTGGTATAAATCTTGTGTTTGCAGCGTGAAGGCAGAAGCTAATGCGGATACATACTTCTGCGGATACATACTTCTGCGATGGCTGTAATAAGGACATGAATAATGTTTTTAATAGGTACGACTCTAATTGGACTTATTTGTGCAATCTTTTCATAAAAAAGCAATATAGTTATGTAATTGACTATGTCTCTTTTTAATTTATTTAGCAATATCTAGCTTAATACCAACAAGTAGTAGACAATAAGAGAATAATTTATTAAAAATAAAAACTCCTTTAATTAATGGAAATATTGTCTATCCATAAAAAAAATTGTCAAAATGAGATAGAGTGCATAGAAAAAATTCATATACCTACAACAATTTTATACCAAAGTCTCCTCCGCTAGACTAAAATCTAGAAAACTGATAAGCCTAAAAAATTATGTTTGAGCATTTAAATTGTGTTGAATATAATTTTTATGATTTTATTGTAACTAAAGGGTGACATGCCAAGTGTTAGTTGATGTTTTTGAATAAAAAAAGTAGGTATAAGTTGAGTTTGTTGGTTTTAGATGGTACTGCTACAACAACTTTTGTTGTGTTCGATAAGGAGACCGCAGCTCTATTCGGACGAACCTGTACTGAGATGGTGAAAAAGTTGAATGTATGTGGTTTTTGCTGTTGAAACCATTTGAATGGTTATGATGATTCAATGTCGGATGTGAATATAGAAGATAGTTTTATACCATCCTCAGAAACTTTAGACGGTATGTAAAAATTTTATCTGTATGTTTATTTGTATCTTTGTGTACATCATGGACTAAATTGTATCGGTATGACAACTGAGTATCTAAAGAGAGTTCATTCAGAAAATGTGTGGGATATAGAAAATCCTATTTATCAATGTCAACACTGTAAAGCATGGATGTGGTCTGAAGAAAGGCTTGCTAAATTCAAATAGTCGCCCCAACCAAAGTTTTTATTATGTTGTATGGAAGGAAAGATCGAGCTTCCTCTACTTTCTGTGCCTTCTGATGAGCTCATTCAGCTTCATACTAGAGGAGATCAAAGAAGTATTCATTTCCTAAAAAATATAAGGGTATTTAATTCAATGTTTTATTTTACATCAATGGCTGGAAAAATTGACCGTGGGATGAACAATGGGATTGCTCCTCTAATTTTTAAGCCTTGGGTCAAACACTACCATAGCATTGGTAGCTTACTTCCTCCGGATAGTCTGCGACCAACATTTGCCTAGCTATATATCTATGAACAGAAAATAAGATTGATAATCGAATAGGCACACTTCGATAATTTTCATGCAACCAATCAAAATTTTAGTTATTTTTTATATGTGAGAGAAAATAACATAAAATTTATTTTTTTATTTTTTGCAGTTCCAATGAAGCTATAAATGAGCGGGATAAAAAAAAATTGTGGTAATATTAAGAAACATGCTAGAAAAATATAATAGTTTGGCAAAGAGTTTTCGCTATGCGAGAGACAGGTACCAACAGGAAAATTACACAAACATAAAGTTTAAGTTGATTAGTAAAAGGACTACATATGATAGGACATACAACTTGCTCTCTGCATTTAAAGTGGCTGCATTGATTGTTGGCGATGTCGAACAACTAAGCAAAGATAGAGATATTATTACAAAGAGTCAAACTAGAAAGCTCCAACAGATTGATATTTTTCACCTATCTTATTTAGACTTGCAGTATCCATTGTTATTTTCATATGGGGAGGATGGATTTCGTTTGGGTATTGCAACATCAGATTCTATCTCCGCTAGGCCTACAAAGAAAAACAAAATAATCACTTTGTGACAATTCTTTGCTTTTCAACTACGTACAGAAAAAGATGGGTGAATTTCTGTTAATTCTAAGATCAAAGAGATTATTCCAACAGTTTCTGGTAGATGCCTACATAATGGTGAAATCAGAGAGGTTAAAATTCTTTAGGTGTAAACAACCACAGTTGAGAGTTGACAAATAAAAATGTTTGCATGAAAGTCTTATAAACGAGAATGTAGATGCTGCAAGGCTTGGCAAAAGAATCATTCTTCCCGGTACTTTTACCGGTGGACCTAAGTACATGATGAATAATTATAAAGATGCATTTGCAATTTGCAGATATGCAGGATATCCTAACTATTTTATCACTATGACCTGTAACCCTGAATAAGATGAGATAAAAAGAGAAGTGACTCCCATTGGATTAAAGGCAGAAGATCGCCCTGATATATTGTGTCGAGTTTTTAAGATCAAACTTGATGGTTTGATTGATGACCTAAAAGAGGAAAAAATCTTTGGCAAAATTTTGGGATGTAAGTCTGTGTTTATGCAACACCTTATTAAAATCTTATGCTGTAATGTTTTGCTCATTTGTCTTTTCAATTTATATATGTTTGCACTATAGAGTTTCAAAAGAGAAGGCTTCCGCATGCACATATCCTTTTATTCATGAATAACGAGTTCAAGCCACAAACACCAGATGACATAGACAAACATATAACAGCTGAGATTTCTGATTAAAATGAAATGCCAAATCTACATGGAACTGTTCAAAATTACATGGTACATGGTCTATGTGGTCTGTACAATAAGAATTCACCTTGCATGAAGAATGGATCATGTTCAAAGTTTTATCTCAAAGAATTTAGACAGCGAACACTCATTGATGAAGCCAGATTTTTCAAATATAGGCATACTGATAACGGTCGAACAGTGAAGAAAACAGAATGTGTACTAGACAATAAGTTCATTGTTCCTTATAATCCAGAATTGTTGCTCAAGTTCGGGTGCCACATAAATGTGGAATACACATGCCAAACAAGTTCTACTAAGTATTTGTTTAAGTATGTACACAAGAACAATGACCGTGTAACAACTACCCTATACAACACTGGTGATTCGTCAGAAGCCACACAAGTTGTTGACGAAATTAGGAATTACTACGATTGTAGGTACATTTCGGCATGTGAGGTAGTCTGGTTTATTTGGATATGAAATTCAAGAGAAAGAACCATTTGTGATTAGACTTCTATTCCATTTGGAGGATGAGTAACCTGTGGTTCAATTCAACTAGGTATCCTTTAAAAATGCTACAATATTCAGCCTTTTATTACAATAATTTAAAAACATTAAAACAAATACATCTAAAAATTATGAATAAATTTAGTGTCTTTTTAAAATTAAATACACATTCAAAATACAAACTAAATAAAACTGAAATTTAAAATTTAAATTTTAAATTTCTATTCCAAATTTAATACTTATCTAAAAATTAAATGATTCAAAATTCAAAATTTTGATTTTAAAATTCTTAAATAAATCTTAAACGATCTAATTATTAACTAAACCCGTACAAAACACTCAAAAAAGCAGAGAAGTCACGTTTGCCCCACATCAAAAATCTCGAGCCGCACATCGAAAGACGAAAATCCAGAGAAGTCATCCTCCGCCGCCGTTCTTCCGCGCCACCTTCTTCTTCCGCGCTCATCTTCGACGTTGCCTTCCTCCTTCTCGGTGCTCAGTCACAAAGCCGCATTTTCCTTCGTCAACACTCATCTTCGTCGTCGCCTTCCTCCTCCTCGATCACCGTTGGTCCGCATCAATGTTGCGGTTCGTCCATGCCGAAAACTTACCTAAGGTTTGGATGGGTCTATGACACCATTATTTTTTTATTATTCTGTATAAATTTTTGATTTTTTTTTTGAAATCAAAAATCGAATAAAATGGCTTGAAGAGATTTTCATATATATTGCAATGTTAAATTATTTTTGCATGTGTGATTTCTGTATTTTGGAAGTGTTTCAAAAATATTTTTTGTGTAACTTTATAATTTTAGATGTGTTACAATTGTTTTTTAATGTTTAAATTTAAATTTTAGATTTTTTATTTTGGATGTGTTTTAAAAATATTTTCTGTATAACTTCATAATTTTAGATGTGTTACAATTATTTTTTAATGTTTAAATTTAAATTTTAGATTTATGATTTTGGATGTATTTCAAAAATATTTTTTGTATAACTTAATAATTTTAGATGTGTTACAATTGAAAAAAAACTATAATTGAAAATATTTTAGTTTGTGTATATAATTATATTCGACCATTTATCACTAGAAAGTCGTAAAACAGATCCTGCATTTTATCAAAAGTACAACAAGTAAGGGATTAATTTTTTTCTAAATACACTGACTTTGATTTTTTTTTCTGCAGATACAAATTGGAATATTGTAGCAGAATAGAAGAAAGAAGGAAATAATAATTAACTATAAAGTGGGTAGAAAGTTAGAGAAATTTTAATTTTTAAAATTTAAATTAATCTTAACTATAAATATGTATCCTAAAAAATAGGAATATGTTTTAATAAAAAAATAATTGAATAATATTAAAGGCTGAATTTTATTGTACAAGTAGCATTTTTCTATAGTGAAACTTCTAATGTGAATGATATCGTCGAAAGAGCAATATCTCAAGTCCATGTTTTTGAGATGGATGGCGGCGAACATGTCATATCCCTATACTCGAAGTCTGACTTATGCTGAGTTTCTAACCAAGTTTGTTTGGAAGGACGATACTTTAAAGTGTTTTCCTTGAAAGCAAGGCTTCATAATTGGAAGGTTGACTCATGTATCTGCAGGTAATGACGAGTTTATATCCAATTTTGATCTTATTTATTTGATGATTTAAATTTAAAATCTTAACAGCATGTACCCACGTCCATTTTATTCGATTTATCTACACTAAAAAACAAATGTTCAAATAACTTTCAGCAGTTATAATTTGTAGATTATACAATTTTAGAATTGTTCTATATTTTTTAGAAAAATTAATCTTATACGGATGTGTAGCTACATAATAATTGAAATCACATAGCCTAATCCATTTAGCAATTTAAAAGTGGGATTTTAACCAAGTTTTTTGCAGCAAATACCGAAGAATATTACCAACGACTTCTCTTGAATACTCAAAGAGGATGTATGAATTTTTGAGATATAAGAATAGTAGGAGGAACAATTTATGCTACATATAGAGATGCATGCTTCGTCCTTGGACTCTTGCAAGATGATAGAGAATTCATGGATGCAATTAAGGAAGCATGCTCGTGAGTCTCAGGATCATATGTTAGAAGGTTATTTGTCATTCTATTAACATCCAACAATATCTCAAGATCAGAACATGTCTGGGATAGATGTTGGCATGAACTCTCAAATGATATTTTGTATCAATAGAGAACCGTGATGAACATGAGGGGTAAATTTTTATAATTGCAATTATAACAGTTCTTCATTATTGATCATTTTTAGTTTGGTTGAATTTTTACAGTATCGTATAATATACAGAGTTAACCATGTCAGATGATGAGATTAATTAGTTGTGCTTAATGGATATAGACAAGATCTTACATTCCTATGGTAAAACCTTGAAAGACTATCCTCCTATGCCTTTAACAACTGAAGTTGATAGTTCTTTGTTAACCAAAAAGGTTATCAAGGAAGAGCTAAACTTTAACAGGGATGATTTAAAGAAAAATGCCTCAGACATGTCAGCCATCGCAACACCTAAGCAGAAATATTATGATGAAATTGTTATAGCTGTGTATTATGATGAAGGAGTTTTTTCTTTGTGTATGGTCATGGAGGTACTGGAAAAACATTTTTCTAGAACCTTATGTCTGCTGAGATTCGCTCAAGGAGTGATATTGTGTTAAATATTGCTTCAAGTGGTATTGCATCTTTACTTCTTCCCAATGGAAGAACGACACACTCAAGGTTCAAAATACCGCTGAATATAACTAAGAATTTTGTATGTAACATCAAACCTGGTTCCCTCAAGTAATGCTGCTGTTGAAAGCCAAACTTATAATTTGGGATGAGACTCCAATGGTTATTAGGTACTGCTATAAAGCGCTTGATAAATGCTTAGGTGATATCATGAGGTTTTCTCCAACATATAACAAAGATTTTCCCTTTGGAGGAAAATTGGTTGTACTAGGTGGAGACTTAAACAAATCTTTTCTATCATTTCACGAGAACCGAGACAAATTAGTTTTATCTTTGGAAGTTTTGTCAGGTGCTCAAACTAACAAAAAATATGAGACTCTCTGTAGGAACGACTATTTCAGATCAAGATGAGACAGAGCAATTTGGTGAGTGCTTATTGAAAATTTATGATGGTCTAATATGTGAAAATATGGATGGTGAATCTGAGATATGTCTTCCAGGAGATATTGTTATTCCTTCTTCGAATCAGGCATTTGATAAGTTGGTTCATTTTTCTTATCCAAATATTTTGGATAACATGTCCTCAAAGAATTTTTTCAAAGCAAGAACTATATTGGCTCTCACGCTGGACATCGTTGAAGATGTCAACAACCATCTGATACCTATCATTCCTAGAGAAAAAAATTATATCTTAGTTCGGATTCGATTTGTATGGATGAAAGGAATATGGAGAGTCAACTAGATCTCTATGGTCTTAAATTACTGAATAGCATAAATTGCTCTGATTTGACTCCACATAAATTAATACTCAAGATTGGTGTTCCGATAATGTTACTGAGGAATTGACCAATCCAGTGGTCTTTGTAATGGTACAAGACTACAAGTTAGAAAACTTGGAAATCATGTCATAGAATGTGAAATTTTAACAGGTAACAATGTTGGTCATATTACTTTGATTCCAAGAATGAATATGGTACCAACAAATGAAACCGTCCCATTTAGATTCCAACGAAGACAGTTTTTCATAATAGTATCGTTTGCCATGACAATTAATAAGTCTCAGAGACAAATTTTATCTCATATTAGATTGTACTTGCCCAAACCAGTTTTTACACATGGCCAACTATATGTGGCACTTTTAAGAGTTAAGAGTAAGAGAGGTTTAAAAGTTTTACTTATAAATCACGTAGGAATGTTTGCAAATTCAACCATCAATGTTATTTATAGAAAAATCTTTGAAATAATAGGATTCTAATATAAATATTTTAATTTTATTTTAAATTCTGTATCAATGTATATTGTATAATTATTTTACTTAAAAAAAGTGTAAAATAATTATTACTCATTATTTTTAAATTAAACTTTAATTTTGATAATAATTTTATAAATTTTTTAACATAATAATTATTTTGTGTTTTTATTTAAATATCTAAACATATAAATTTTTTTCATTTTTATAAATTTTTCCGTGCTGAGCACCGGTTCATACACTAGTTAAAAAGTAAAAAGCATAAAATAAACAATAAATAAAATGAAGTCAATAACCAATCAATCATAATAGTAAAAAATTATAATATACTAAAATAGAGTACTATAACAATAAGGATCGTCGATGCCTCCTAGGTATGTCCAATTTGCTGGCGCCAGCCACTAATGCCCCCATTTCGTGGACGCCGCTCCTCTGCTCCAAAAGCCTCGAAAAAATGTGTCAGCCAGTATTCAAGTATGTTCAAAGCCTCTAAAAAATATTAGCAACATCACTTAAGTTGAACCAAAAACTATTTATTTTATTTTATGCGTGTATAATATCCTAAAATTATTTTTTCTATTTATTTTTTATGTTATTTTTTTATAATTTTATTGTTTATAAATATTTAAAAAAATTCTATTTTTTATTTAACTTTTGAATATTATATTTAGTTTTTTATTAAATGAATAACACTATTATCTTAAAAAAAATTTATCATATAAAATAAATTAAATATCAAATTATAAACTCTCAACCAAAAATGCTCGTAGTAATGAGTCAAGGCATCGAAACACGAATAAATTATTACTGCACAGTTTTTGATGTTTTGGGGAAAGGGTTAAAACGTGAAAAAGATTTAAATATATAAAGGGCAATAAAGATTTAAAACGTCAACATCTGCGTTTTCGGCGACATCTCTCCTCCTCATCCTTAGGTACATGTTGCAATCAACTTCCGGAGACAATTCTTCATTGTTTTCGGAATTGTGAAGTTGTGCGATCAATTTGGGTTTCTCTAGGTTTTTCTGATGTGTGTTTCTTTGACTCTTACGAGGTGCATGATTGGTTCAAGCATGGCCTTCTCAATGAAGGTTGTTCCAAATTTGCAGTTATAATATGGTCAATTTGACAAAATAGAAATATGGGTAATTTTCAGGGAGTTTTTGGATCTACTGGGTCAATTGCATACAAGGCTCGCAGGTGTATGGTGGATTTTGAATATACAACTCAGAATCGAGTGTGTTGCATCCAGGGATTAAAACCTCTGTCTTGGTCTCCACCAAAACCTGGTGCTTGGTCTCCACCAGAACTTGGTGCTTGGAAGTTAAATTGTGATGGGAATATGAACTTGGGGGATGATTGTGCTGGTTTTGGGTGGGTAATTCGCGATAGCTCCAGTCAATGGGTAATGGGATGCTTAGGAAATTCCTTTGGATCTAGTGCCATCAAGATGGAGTTGTGGAATATATAGAAATGTTTGGCTTGGACTTGAGAGGCGGGTCTTAAGCTTGTTGTCTGTGAGACAGATTGCGCAGCAGCTTTTGAGCTAGTGACTAGTTGGCAAGTTCCACTCTGGCATCCTGAAAAAGAAGTGATACAAATGATCTTTGACTTGAAGTTAAGAAGGGGTTGAGATATTCATTTTGAGCTTATCCCGAGAGAAGCTAATGTCGTGGCAGATCAGCTGACAAAGATGAAATCTGAAGATAGCGGCACTGATGAGGTTCACCTTTGACACCAGCCACCAAAAATGATTTGTCCTCTCTTGTTATTAAGAACTTATTTTTTTTTCTTTTTCTTTTCTGCTCTTTTATTTTTCCTTTTAGTTTATCACCAAAAAAAGAAAGGGCATCCAGCCTCCAAAGGTTGAGTGACACTCGTGTGAAAGGGAATTGCGGCCAAGTAGAGAACTGAATGCTAAAAACACGGCGTGGTGTGATCCCAAAACTGATTTCCCAACCGCATGCTCTTGAAAGAAACACGTGGCAGTCGCTTTCAGGGGGAGTGAGGGAGACGAGACCCAGCCACCGCGACTTAATTTCCGAGTTTGACCACATGTGCAGAACACCGGGGCTGACACCTATAACACAAGGTACGGCTACGTGGCACTACCACACGTCTACCTTGCCTTACTGGATTAACCCCGTGGATCCACGTTCTAATCATTTTCCTAATTTTGGAGACTCAGTTCTGGAAACTTGGATGATGTGGTGCGCCATTCAGGCTCAGCAGCCTCACTCTCCTATCTTATAAGTAAATCCTAATCATTAAAATATATACTGGCTTCTAACTACTCTGTTACCAAGGAGGTGCACTCCTTTTTGTTCCCAACATTAGCGGGTATATACATATTTGTCAAGCTTCAACATCTATATATATAGACAAACACTTGGAATTGTCGAGTGAACAGGGATCACGCTGCCAAACATAGAAATCAAGAATTGCCTCCTTCTTTGTATCCCTGCGTTCTTTCTTTCTTTCTTTCTTTCTTTCTTTCTTTCACATAGCGGAAAACCTCCACTACATGAATTTCACTTCTGCTGCATCTTTTTCCACAGGTAATTCATAACCGCCCTACGTCACATATCCTATCCTATCCTATCCTCCCATGTTTTTCTTCGATTCACTAGGCGCTATTCAAATCTCGTTTACTTTACCTAGTTTCTTTTCTTTCTTTTTTTTTTTTGTTGGAAAAGGAAAATTGCTTGATCAATTAGTTGGAAGCTTCAACCCATAATGCCGCCCCTTTTTTGAATCCTCCAATGCGACCGGAGAAACCGTATTTTCAATTTGAATTTCCATAACAACTTCCGGTTATTTTTTAACAAACAATTCGTTACTACGAAATTTCTCAGAGGTTCCAAAATCCTTTCAGGTTTCCAACGGTTTTTCGAATTTTTTGGTTAATTGCTTCGGTGTTATCGCTTAGAAAACAAGATTGACGGCGCTCCAATATCGCGCGTCTTTCTGCCTTTTTCAATTATTATATAAGTACGCGTTTTTTCAATTGCGATGCCGTTTTGAATGCTTCTAAACTACTCACACAGCATATTGTACAGATCGACGAAGACGCAGTAGCTCGGGTTATCACCCTGCAGCCGCCGCCGCCGCCAAACTCCAATCAATTGAAGCTTATCTGATTCGTTCTTAGTCATAGACAATGGATATATTTTACCATCCACACATGGATCGGGAAATTGAATCGCTCATTGAGAGAATACATCCTCCCAGGTACTACACCATTCGCTGTTTGATTTTCTCTTCTTTTATTCGCCTTCTTCTGATTTTTGGTTCGATCGGATGGTACGGTTCATTGTAAAGATATTTTAATGGTTTCTGTTATTCTGTGTGTGTATAGGGTCTGCATAGACAACGATTCTTGCCGAGAATGCACCGTAGTGAAGGTTAGCTGCATTTTTCATATCCAACAACTTGCATATGTTTAATACTTTAAAATCATAGCATATTCATTTAATGTGAACTTGACTTTCTAACTATGCTTGATTACCCACTGATTTTGAACCAACCCTAGTCTTGCAGTACTTTATGGTATTAATATTTAATAAATCACTTGATAAATTTTAGGATTATGCTATGCATCAGCAATTAGACAGATATCCATTGTGTTTGTGTAGAAATTCCTGAATTCACCCCACTTTTAGCTTAAGTGTAATACTTTATCATATGTGATGCATCACGATCCAGAGCTTGAGTTGTCACACTTATATACCACTTGCAACCAATTAAAGCGCAATGGATATTATTATCGTGCCTAATAATTGTGTTTACCTTTTTGGCCGTGACAAGTTAGGAGTACATTAGTGGTCTTCAGCTTTATTTGAGACCTATTCGTGAAACAATTTACTTTCTTATCTATTTCTTTTTTGGTGTCATCTCATTTTAGTATAAATTATACTTAAAGACAAATAAATCCCAGCTTCACTCCTAACAAATAAAAACCAAATTAGATTTGTATTCTATGAAAATGACATTATTAGGCAATCGAGAGCCACTGATTTGGGAATCAGAGGCAAACAAAGCAGACTTCCGAGCTGAAATAAGCCTCATTTCTTTGTACAATTATTGTACGGTTGAGATCAGAGAAGTATTTTAAAATAGAAACAAAAAATATTTTGTATTTAGATATATTATATAATTATTTTAGATATAAATATTTTTATTATAAAATTGTAATTATAGTTATGAATAAGAAGTTATTTTACATAAAATGGTATTTTTAGAAAATAAAGGGTATAATTATTTTTATTATATATCTGTTTATTAGTATAAAATTTTAATTAAAATTTTTATTTTAATATTATTGGTTATAGTTTATATTTTTTAAATGTGTATATTTGTCTCTTTAAAAATATACGAAGATAAATTACTTATTTTTGCTTCATTTTCTTAAAAACAATCAACCAACAAAATAAAATATGTATTTATGTTTTCTAAAAGCACAAACGAGTGAGGTCAATTGATCCAGGACACCAGAAATTAAGGACCAGGCATAGTATCATATATCACGAGATTTAAAAAAAATGTTTAACCTTTATATAGATAAATAAATAAAATTCAAATTTGTAAATATTGTGGTTCCCCTTGACAGGTCGATAGTGCAAACAAGCACGGGATATTATTGGAGATGGTCCAGGTGTTGACAGATCTTGATCTTATTATTTCTAGATCATACATTTCCTCTGATGGTGGATGGTTTATGGATGGTATGTGTCTCTCTCTGCACTCCCATTTTCTTTTCCATTTATGATTGAACCAACACTGTAATTAAAGAGGGATAGGAATATATATTATTTGAACACAGAAATCTTTTAAATAACAAAATACTGACTTGTCTCTTTTAGTTTGTGTCTACTTAAAATTGGTTTACCTGTCCCTGTGTGATGATCACTTACACATTTTTAAATAATAATTTTCTCTGGAGATAAGTAGATAATTGATAAATCGCTTTGTTTGTTGTTGTTGTTGTTACCGTATGACATATGCATGAGTCATGTACACCCTTAACCCCATAACTACTATCGTCTCTAAACTGCAATATAATGACCCTGTTCTCATCCATGTGTTGTGGTCTGCTCCTTTTTTATTATTATTATTTTAACTAGTGAATGAACCAATTATTATAATGATACAATGCAGTGTTCCACGTGACCGATCAAGCTGGCAAGAAGCTCACGGACGAAACCCTCATGCTCCACATTCAGCAGGTCATCATCTTTCTATCTTTGTTCCCACTGTCCTATCATGTCATCACTTCAAGTATAATCCAAATCAGTACCTATTTCTATCTTATAAAACCATAAAACAAAATTAACACGAACATATAAGTGTATAAGTATAAGTATAACTAAGCAAATATATTCAACTTACAGAAACTATGTACCACTAGAAGAAAAGGAAATATCTCGAGTGATGAAGATGATGAAACTACGTCAGAACCATATGGTTGCGATGGGCCCCACTCACTCCAAAACACGGCCCTGGAGATGACTGGGCTGGACCGGCCCGGCCTACTATCTGAAATAGCTGCGGTGCTAGCGGAGTTGGGCTGTACGGTGACCTCGGGAATGGCCTGGACCCACAACGACAGAGCGGCCTGCATCATCTACGTAGAAGACGCTCTAAAAGCAGGGCCCATCAAGGACCCAATACGGCTAGGCCACGTTCAAGAGCAGCTTCAGAACGTGGTGGAGGCCCACGGCGATATCGGAGAGAGGAAAAGCGTGAGGCTGAGAAACTTGGCGGCGGGGCGCACCCACACAGAACGGCGGCTCCACCAGCTGATGTACGCGGACAGGGACTATGAGAGCTGCCGTGCGTGTCACGGGGAGAGTAGCGGGGAGCACAAGAAGGGGTGTGATGGGACCCACGTGTCCGTTAGTAGATGCAAGGACAAAGGGTACTGGGTGGTCAACGTGCGGAGCAGGGACCGTCCTAAACTACTCTTTGATACCGTCTGCGTCTTAACTGACTTGCACTATGTGGTGTTCCACGCCGCCATCAGGTCCAAGAGTTCCATGGCCGAGCAGGAGTACTTTATAAAGCACGCCGTCGCTGGTGCTTGTCTGGACGAAGAATCCGAGAGACAAAAGCTCATCTTATGCTTAATCGCTGCCATAGAACGCAGAGTCTCCCATGTACGTCTCATTCCACCCACCATTAAGGTGTATTTTTATTTAAAGTGCATGCATGAATCTGCATATAATATCATTTGTTTGCCATCACTAGCTAACGCGGTACGGTATGTATGCAGGGATTAAGGGTAGATATTCGCACCAAGAATAGGACGGGTCTACTGTCGAACGTGACAAGGGTGTTCCGTGAGAATGGACTATCGGTATCAAGGGTTGAGATTGGAACACAAGGGGACAATGCGGTGGGATCATTCTTTGTGACGGACTGTTCTGGTCAACAGGTGAACCCTAATATAGCGGAGTTGGTGAGACAAGAGTGTGGCGGAACCGTATTTACTGATCACAAGTCGCCTTATAGGGTTCCTAAATCATCCTCCTCCTCCTTGTTGGCTATGGACGAAACCACCAACAATTTGGTGGCCAAGCCAATAGTTTCTATTGGGAACATGCTATGGTCTCAGATAGAACGCCTTTCAGGTAGTTTTGGCTCCATTAGATCCTGAGAACTGAGAAGCTACCACTCGGGAGCTCTCTGTGTCGTCGTGTAAATAATCTCCATTAGAATTCTTAGGCGTCGTTTCGATTTTAGATTCCTCTAACTACTAACTTCCCTTTCCATTGTCGCTGTACATAGATTTTCCACCGTAAATGAGATTCATAGACTGACTTGCCTACATTAGTTGCTTAAAGATCTCATTCATATGTTAGTTGTGAATAAAATGAGGTTAAAGCAAATACTCTATTCTGATCAAGGGAAAATCAACGTTTTGAAGGTCACTAAAAATAAACTATGCTTTTTAAGAAATTAATAGTAAACCCAAAAACATAAATTATGCTCTTCGCTAAAACTAGTTGTGTGTGCATATTAACAAAAATATAAACTAGAAGTCTAGAACATCAAATAAAATAAGAGTTTAATTTTGATGTTATAAAATATTTTATACAGTTATATAATTACATTTATCATATTTATTTTTTTAAATAATTATTTATATTATGATGTATGTGATATTATGGGATTGGATGCATATATAAAGTTTTTATAATAAAAAGGATAAATCACGACAATCTCTTAAGAGCAGGAAAACAAACAAACATTTAAAATGTGATGAAAATAATCAGAAAGTACCATTTTTTAATAAATGGTAAATAATTTTTGTATTTGACACACAACTAATACATTTGATATGAAGTTTGGTAAAAATATTTAAATAAGAATTTAGAAGGTATATGATAAAAATCAAAACAAAAGTTTATTTTTCTAGGAGAAAAGTTCAATGTGGCCAATAATTTTTATTTATATTGACGAGTAATTTTACCTAGCACACATTCTACGAGTGTATTTGAGTATTTTTTTTTAGTATCGATTTATAAAAATACACTAATGGCTAATACTGACTAAGAATAATAAATTATGCTGACTGTAATATTTTTTTTCTAATCATATTTACAAAAAATAAATCAAATATGATTTTTAAATTTTTTTGTGAATATATATGTCACATGTTTAAATATTTCAAAATTTTATTATATATATATGACACGTCAAATATTTTGAATATTTATTTATATTTGTATCTTTCATAATAATTTTTATCAACCATATAAATTTTGAAGTACCTATTTTGATCATTTACATGTAGAAAACCACTACATTTAGTTATATCTAGTAAGTGAAACCAAACACTCTTAGTAGTACTCTATTTAAGTATCATTCCTACTAAAGCTAATATAGACACCAATTTTTAGTCCACAGAAAGTAAAAAAGGAAAAAAAAAATATGCATTTTGTAGGTAATTAGTTACCATAAATTGACAAGCTTTTTAAATTTTCATTGGTTGATAGTGTGAAAATTCTACCAATACATAAAAATTAGACAAAAAGTACACCAACGGCCAAACATTGAATTACCTTACCGTATAATTAAAAGGATTAATATTATTAAAGTATCAAACACCTTGCCGAACCAATCCTCTCGCTTCTACCTCTATACCAATGATCCATGCATCCAGCCTCCTTCATGCTATCAAGACACCAAAGCAACCTACCCTTGGTTTTGAACTATTGACGTGTGATGTATTCAACTATTTCCTCCTTGATCAGGACTCGAGTGGGTCAATTTGGCATTGGAAAATGACAGGCAGGAATGGTTGAATTCGATTTGCGTATAGACTCTATTGATTTTGGCGTACCCGCTATTTAATGTGTGCAAAGGGTAATATAATACACTGGCATTTATAAGAACTTTTG
Source organism: Arachis duranensis (assembly GCF_000817695.3). Classification (NCBI taxonomy): domain Eukaryota; kingdom Viridiplantae; phylum Streptophyta; class Magnoliopsida; order Fabales; family Fabaceae; genus Arachis; species Arachis duranensis. The sequence continues at coordinate 6,203,228 of NC_029776.3, forward strand.
AAGCAAAAGTGGATTCCCATGTTTTAAACTTTATCTAATGGGGAATGAAGTGCCAAGATTATCTTGGACAGCTAAACAGGTTATGTGTAGAGCACCAATCCTAACTTGGAATTGAAGTCTTTTTCAGGCTTTCATCAACCTTCCAATTCACAAGAAGTCCATGTAGATTGTAGCATATGATGCAGACTAAGAATGAATGTAGCTCTAACAATACTTTCCACGAGCATTTTGTTTGGGTACTGGTTAATGAATAAATAGAACAAACAAGCCCCCTGTTTCGTTTTCTACTGCTTTAGAAAATAGACTCTTCAAATGTGGTTAAAATGGGAACTTAGGTAACATTTGGAAGAGAGACTAAGACTAAGAGACAGACGGAAATAAGTCTCAGTATTATGTTTGGTATAAAGTGAGAAACAAAAACTGAAATAAGAATAAAGCTCTAATTTAACTTGCACAAAGGGTAAAGTTGGAATTAATTAATTAAAATGAAATATTTTAAGTATAAAATGTTATTAAAGTTTTAATTCCGTTTCCAAAAATTTCAGTCCCCTGTGTCCCCACTTTTTGAAAGTACTGAAATACATAAATTTTGAAAACAGACAAAATGCCGTCCCAATACCTCAAACCAGACGCTAGTACTTTAATTGTATGTGCTAGAGCAGCAGAGAAAGGGGAAACATGACAAAATGCCGCATAAATGTTTAGGCCGCTAGAGAACTACAAAACCAACTAGTTAAAGTTTATGCAACACTTAACACAGGTAACAGTTTATCTGTCCCATGAACATATTAAATTTTGTTTCCATGTCTTTCAGATTTTTTGTCATTAACTGGAGTCGGTACAAAACAATATTGAACCCCTTTTGTGACGCGATAACGCCCACAAAAGCCAATTCGGCAATGTTAATAGAATCAATGAGGGTGTTTGTTGTACATCTACAACTACTAACGCCACTTCTCACATATCAGCTACATTTCTATTTTTTTTATTATGATTATTAGATTATAGAAACAAACCAAGAGTCCAGCGTAAAACAATTTCAAGAACAAATATATCAGTAAAGAAGCTACTTTTATGAATTTCATTAGTAGGATTCATACTCAGAAAATCAAATTTCATGTATATACATCAAAGTTTATGCGATATCATAGGAGCAATATCTAGATCAAATGGGAACCTTGGAAGGTCTAGACCAAAAAGCCTCACCAAGACTACGAAATATGCATCATGTACTTGAAAATTTTGCTATTGATAAAACCAAGCGGAATAAGGATCAGGTAATCAACCTCCTCCTACGGGAAGATGCTGGATTATTTGGATTGTATAACACCTAATTATTACTAAAATAAGAGTTCTACTCATGCTTAATTTGCTTATATGTCTTGGTCACTATATTCCGAACATTTTAGAGGGAAGTTCTCCTGATACCCTATTAAAGCAAATATTTATTGCAGCCGCTACTGATATTTTTTTACCTGGCTTCATAAGATTTTTCAAATACAAGTTCAGCCAGTTTAAAGTATTCACAAACAACTTTGAAACAGGAATTCCAATATGAAATCAGATTTTGTTCATGTGTGGTGCAGTTATAACCACACATAACATAATGCCTGGTGGATACAGGCTTTATGTACACATATATGGTTTCCAGTGTTTAATCATAAAGTACAGACACTATGCACATATTCACACAATAAAAGGGGAATATAGTAAAAACACTTACATCTAGGCCAGTTTCTGAGGCATTGTCATATTACGTCAATGTCATCAACATTCAGCCAATCACTAGAATCCTTGGTTTCGGAATTTCGAGCACTTGAATGCTCAGAACCAGCTTGTCTGCTTAACTGCACCCAATCTCGAGAGTCTTTTGTTGAAGAGTCAGACCCTGATCCAGTTTTTTTATAACTTGAAGCAACATCCTCCTCCTCAAGATCACTGAATGACACGTCCTCTTCATTACCAGCAGGCCCAGAAGTTCCACTTCCACCAACCATTTCAGAACTATCCTCTTTCAACCAGTCATCAGCATCATCCTCATCATATGCTTCATCCAAAAATCTATTTGCTGAAATAGATGATGATTGTTCTGCAGTCAGATTTACGGGTGCTTCTTTAATCATAGACACATCAGTAGTCTGAGTTACAGGATGTTTCTCCATCTCAAAATCAGACATATCCACAGATGGGGCTGCTTCAACCACAGCAGCTTTAACTTGAAGAGGAACTGATTCTAGTGGGACACTCGTTGGCACAAGGAGATCTTGGTCTCCCTCTTTTGTAGGAAAATCACCTTTCCCAGATAAATCACGTTCTTCATTTTCTGTGCTTCTTTTCTCCAATGTATGGGCTAACATTGCTCTAGCTTCCACTATCTGCACACATTACATGAATTTCAAGTTAAAAGCACATGTCTCTATTTTATGAATTAGTTGCATGTGGTTAAAGTATTTAGACAATAAAGTAAATAACATAATCTTGGGTATACAAGGCATCAACAATGGTTAGGCCATGAAATTTCTGAAATAAGCCAAACAAATACATCAAGGCAAGAACAATCACTACCAATTAGCATTTCACTCACTCGTGGGGTTGATAGAAGATCGGCATCACTTTTGTTGAGTCTAGGGTGCAAGAGTACAAAATAAATCATCCAAAAGCAAGCATCGCTCATATATGCCGGACAAAGTTCCATTCTAAGAGCAGCTAAGCTTGGAGCTAGACTTTCAACAGCTAGAGCGTGTTCTTGTTGCACATCAGACAAATCAAAATCTGCATTGAAATAAAATTTTGAAGATAAAGAGGCAGAATACACACGTGACATCCTAATGCTTGTGTATTCTTCCTCCATAACTCTTCTTATCAAAGAGAAGGTTCTTAAGATGAACAAAGCGAATTCTAAACAGTTTTAGCTGCTAAACATTTCGACTAGAAACAAAGAAAAAAATGGTGATAATGAAAATATTGATTTTCATGGAATGGGAAAAGTAAACATTAATGTACAGATTACCAAGCTTCAAGTTCAAGCTCGACAGAGTTGTTAACATGTAAGAGAAATAAATCAATAAAAGCATACAGTCGCTAAGTTCATAATGTGTTGATGTTAAACGGGATTAGTCTATGAAATTTGTGAGCAAAGTAGTAAATTAAATTTTTAATCACATCGAAATTTCGAATAACAAATAATTAATTAAGATTCAGATATTCCTGTCATGACCTGGAAAAACTGCATTTTGTGCTTTTGATTGCTCTGAATCCAAAAGAAGAAGTAGCATTCAGGAAAAGAAATTGGCAATGATAAGAAAGACAGAAATTACCTACTTATTAATTCTGATAACAGGGAAAAGAAAATTGAATATACCATCGGAATCGGCAGCATGAGGTAGAGGGAAATCCAACCAAGTCTCGGGATGCATCGCAACGTCTCTGGCAAAGAGCACAACGTCCTCGGTTATTCCAACCACACCTTCGAGATCGTAATCATCTTCTTCGGGTCGAATCTGAAGGAAATTCGACGCCATCTTCGTCAACTCCGACACCGCCTTGTTCTCGGAAAGCTTGGAGATCCCACTCCTGAACCTCCCGCTGATCTCCGCAAAATCGCTTCGGATTCCAGCAATGAGGTCTTCTTCTTCTTCTTCTTCTTCTTGCTCTCTCGGCGGTGCATCCGAATCGAGGTTGCCTGCGGGATGGGCGGCGAGAGCGTGGTCGGCGGGAGGGGGAGCGAGGAAGGAGGCGACACCCCATAACTGGCGGGAAATGGATTTAGTGAGCTCGGAGAGGTCCTCTTTGACGCCGCGAGGGGTGGATGCGGGGGACGGGGATGAGGGTGAGCGCGGATCGGGTATAGCCGAATCTGAATCGGGTTTGGTGTTGGGAGGATGGGGCTCATTGGCATTAGGAGGGTTATGGTGTTGTTGTTCGTCTTCATCGTCGAGTCTGAGTGAGTTAGCAATAGTCCTTGCGAACCAGGACATGGTTGATTCCAATCTCTCTCTCTCTCTCCAGCCAGGTTTCAAGTTTCAAGTTTCATCCATGATGATCGATGAGTTCATCACTACATTACTGATGAGGACCTCTAACCTCTTAACCAGATAATACCCTTTGTCTCTTATGCGGCGTCGTTTCGCCCTCTACTAAACTACGAAGTACAAACATAATTTTCAATCATCTAACCATTCAGCTATAATTTTCAATTTTTTATATATTGATCTCCAATAAAATAGTCGACATTTTGACTCTTAATATATGATTTTAGTTTGACAAAATTATTATTTTTGCAACGAAAATTGATTCATGTATTTGAATTTGGATCCTCTAAAGTTTAAATTTTACTTTAGAGAGTAAAATGTAATCTTTACCATTAATTTTATAGGGGGACCAAAAATAAATATGAAAGAGAAACTATTCAAAGGTAGAAGATCACACTTTATTCTCTAAAGTAAAATTTAAATTTTAGAAAATTCAAATTCCATGCATTTAATCCAATTTTTTTAAATATTTTTAAATAAGCATATAAAGAAGTGGAGAAAAATTTTTATCACTAATACAGTAATAACTTTTTCAAACTTTTTTTTACCTTTTTGCTATTCATTTAAAAAATACTAAAAAAAAAACATTGTTAGATTGAAAATAAATATTTCATAGGACATGTATATAAAATTGGTGATACGCTTATGGCTAGCAACTTGGCTTGGTATTCGAAATGTGATGCCAATTACGAAGAATTTTCGATATATTTGTGTATAAATATACGTGTTATTTTTTAAATAAAAATAAAATTTAAATTTGTAATTTTTAGACGAGTATAAAGAGATTATGTTATTTGAGTTATAATTTGTTAGTCTTTAAGTGAGTATGAGGAGATTATGCTATTTGAGCTATAACTCATTAGCACAAATATATATGTTTGGTTTAATTTATTTTTAATATATATTTATATTTTAATATATATTTTATATTAATAATTAATTTTAATAACTAGTTTTAGTATATACGTAGAATAGTCATTTTAGTTATTAGCAAAAAATAACTTCTACTATAATTTTATTACAAATTTATTAATTATTATAATTCTATGTAAATAAGAATTTAGTTCTG
>NC_029776.3:6208467-6226115 GCF_000817695.3 Arachis duranensis
GGCCATCGAGGTCTTACTTGAGGTCAGTACTCTTATTTTCGTGGTCGTGCCAGAGAGAATCAGAGAGGAAGAAGAAGAAATGGATGCCAGTTATCGAGGCCATTCTAAGGTGATAAAGATAATGGGATAATTCTTTCTATGCATTCGAGAGTTGTTTTTCCTATTGATGGGTAGACATATTCGAAGGAGATTCCATCCCCTACTAAACTTAATAAAGTTAAAGCGGTGGTAGTTATTCAATAAGCTGTTAAGGAGAAAGAAATTGACTTGGACGAAGAGTTTTTCGAAGAGGGTGATGATAAAATGGTGAGTACCATTTCGATAATTTCGACTGAGTACTTGGGAGAATATGACGGAAATTCCAATGAAGACTATGATGTAGATGATGATGGTGCTTTTTCATTCATTCGGTATGAGGATGAACCGACTTATTTCCAGAGACCTTCTAAGACACAAAAATCTCATCTTCGTCCTCTGCATGACACAGCAGTGATGAGTGGAATTAAAGTTAACAAGGTCTTCGTCGATAGAGGAACAGGGATTAGTTTGTTGCCGGAGAGAATGCTGATGAAGATAGGCAAGCATCCTGATGATTTGATTCCCACTAATATTTTTGTGACCGATTATAGTGGAGCTTCTAGCCCTGCAAAAGGTTTGGTTACCCTTGGGGTGAAAGTGGGTCTTCTGATCGAAACACTATCTTTGTGGTAGTGTCATCGAATGCTAGCTATAACGCTTTGTTGGGATGTGACTAGATCCATGGAATCGGGGCAATACCATTCATTATGCATTAGAGTGTCCTTTTATGGACAGACAAAGGGAAGCCTGAAGTGATTAAAGTTGATTCGAATCTATATGTCGAACAACTGCATGTCGATTTCAAGGTATATAGTCCTAAATTAAAGCCTTTGAATGTCGAAAAGGTGCTCACTTCGTACAACTGTAAAGGTTGCTTTCTGGCTTCAGAAGGCCTAAATGTGAAGATTCGTCATCCAAGACTTGACGTTCCTCCAACAGATTGGGACTGCTCAGCATAAGAGGTGATTTGAATACGTCCTTACATGGCTAATGAACAAGACGTCTCAAATTACCTAGTAATTTCAAGATATTATTTAAGTAGTTTTTCTTTTGTTGAAAATAAAAGTGATTCTTCTGATGAAGTTGAGTAATTTAGGGATGTAGTTTCATCTTTTTCAGTTTGTAGTACAGATTCGATTGCTTCGATCAAATTTAGTCATGGTTTAGGTTCCTTTTGCTTTCCTAAATTTGATAATGTTATCATTCAAACCGCTGTCGATATAGCAGAGGTACATTGTATCGAGAAAACCTCAATTGTGGAAATGATTGATAATAAAGCATGTTTCAATTCTAATGAATCTGTTGATTTGTCTTTTGATTGCATTTACGATTTAGAGCCTTTGGGTTTCGAAAAATATTCAATAAAAGATGATGAAGTTACAAAAGGTTTTGAGTCACAAGATTCTTTAGAAGAAGTTAATTTGGAATCTGATAATGATGCTTGAATCACTTACATATGTAAGAATCTCGTGGAACCATGTCGGACCGACTTACTTAATCTTTTACATGAATTTAAAGACTGTTTTGCTTGGGATTATCATGAGATACCTGGTCTCGATTGTTCTCTTGTGAAACATTGATTAGCATTAAAACCATTTGCTCGACCAGTGAAGCAATCACCTCGACGATTTGCTCCTAAAATAAATCAAAAGATCAAAGAAGAGATTGAGCGTTTGATTAAAGCAAAATTTATTCGAACTGCACGTTATGTGGAACGGGTTTCGAATATTATTTCCATAACGAAGAAGAATGGAAAATTGAGAGTATGCATAAACTTTTGAGATTTAAATAATACTACTCCAAAGGATGAACATTTTATGCCTACAGCAGACATGTTAATTAATTCTATTGCAGGTAATGAAATCCTAAGTTTTATGGACAGTTATTCAGGGTATAACCAGATTTTTATTGCAGAAGCTGATGTGTCCAAAACTGCTTTTCAATGGCCTGGAGCATTAGGCACATATGAATGGGTGATTATGCCATTTGGTCTAAAGAATGTTGGCGCTACATATCAACATGCCATGAATGCTATTTTCCATGAGTTCATTGGAAAAATTATAAAGGATTATATTGATGATGTTATGGTTAAATCAAGTTCTATGAACCAACATCTCAATCATTTGACTTAGGCATTTAACACAATGCGAAGAAAAGGATTAAAACTGAACCCTTTAAAGTGTGCATTTGGTGTGTCTGCAGGGAATTTCCTAAAATTCGTGGTTCGTAAGAAGGGGATTGCTATTGATAAAAATAAAGATAACACAAACTTAGAGTTACCTCCTCCTAAGTCGAAAAAGGAAGTGCAATCTTTTCTTGGAAAGGTTAATTAACTTAGAAGGTTTATATCAAACCTCTCAGGTCGAACTCGGATATTTACACTCTTAGTAAAACTGAAAGATGATGAAAAGTTTACATGGACAGATGAACAACAAGAAGCTTTTGATTCGATTAAAGCTTATCTGTTCAAAACACCAGTAATGGCAACTGTTCGTCCTTACGAGCTTTTAAAATTATATATTGCAGCATCGATGGATATCATTAGATGCATGTTGGCTCAAGATGATAAGAAATGACATGAGCGAGTCATTTATTACCTTAGTAGGGTGTTAACTGATATCAAAATAAGATATTCATCTGTTTAGAAATTGTGTCTATCTCTTTATTAAATCTGTATGAAATTTTAAAGTGTTATATGGTTGCCAAAACTATGCATGTGATTGCACATACCGACTTAATCAAATACATGTTATCATATCCTATATTGAGAGGTCGATTAGGAAAATGGATGTTGGCTTTGATAGAATTTGACTTGCAATACATTCTAGCTAAGGTTGTGAAGGGCTAGGTCATTGCGAATTTCATTCGAATAATCCCAATGCCTAGGGACAAACATAATTGATGTACTTGTTGACTCTTGAAAGTTATATTTGGATGGCTCAAAACATAAAGATGGTGTTGGGGTAGGAATTTTAATTATTTCACCAGAAGGTGTTCTCTCGGAATTTCTCTTCGAATTAAAGTACCCTTTTTCAAATAATGTGGCTGAATACGAGGATTTAGTATTAGGTCTCGAAATTTTGGTCAGTAAAGGGCTTTAAATATTCAGATATTTGGAGATTCCCAGTTGGTCTTGAAGCTGTTATCAAAAGAATTCAAGTGTAATAATGAAAAATTACAAAAGTATCTTTCGATAGCATGGGTGTTCTTGGCATCCTTTTGAAAAGTTTCATTGGTTCATATTCCAAGGGTTCAAAATGAAATTGCTAATGAGTTAGTCCAAATTGCATCGAGATACAAAGTATTCTCTGGAACGTTGGAAAGATTAGCAGGGGGTTCGTAAATTTTTAGTGCCTGTTAATGAAAGAGAGGCTTTGACTTAAGATGAATGAGATGATGATGATTGGAGAAAACCCATTGCTGAGTATCTAAAAGATCCTAATATTCAAATTGACAGGAAAGTAAAGTTCAAAGCAATGAATTTTGTATTGATGGCCCATGAGTTGTACAGAAAGGGTATTGATGGAGAACATTCTAGATGTTTAAGTCAATCAGACAAAGATATTACTTTGGGAGAAGTTCATAGAGGTATTTGTGGTGCCCATCTGGGTGGAATGAAAATGAAGTGGGTACTTCGACGAAACCATGTTTATTAGCCTTCTATGATTAAAGACTGCATCGATTATGTGAAAGCATACCAGGAATGTCAACGACATGGGTGATACAACGGATCCCAGCCTCCGAGTTACATTCGGTTATTAAACCATGGTCTATTCGAGGTTGGGCTTTGGATTTAATTGGAATAATATACCCACCGTCGTCGAAAAACCATAAGTTTATTTTAGTGGCAATTGACTATTTTACGGAATGGGTCGAGGTTGTTCCTTTAATAGAGGTTGGGCAAATGAAATTATAGACTTCATTGAGGAGTATATAATTCATCGATTTGGAATACCCCAAACTCTCAGTATTAACCAGGAAACTATGTTTACTGGTCAACATATTAAGAATTTTGCTGCTTCAAGAAATATTAATATGGTTACTTCGACTCCCTATTATGCACAATCTAATGGACAAGTCGAGGCATCAAATAAAATATTGATCAATTTGATTAAGAAGCAAATTGGTTGTAAGCCTCGAACTTAGCATGAGACTTTGAGTAAAGTATTATGGGCTTAACAAAATTCACCAAGAGATGCAACAGACACTTCTCCTTATAAGTTGGTATATGGTCACGATGCAGTGTTGCCAATGAAAATTAATCTTAATACCTTAAGAATAATGAAGTAAAATAACTTGCTAGTCGAGGATTATTGGAATGCAATGTATGATGAGTTGAATGACTTGAACTTAGAATGTATTCTAGCACTTGAATATATGATTTGGCAGAAAGATAACATTGCTCGAATTTTTAATCATCAAGTAAAAGAGAAGTATTTTATTATAGGGGAATTGGTATTGAAAGTTATATTGCCAATTGAAAAAAAATCAAAATTTCCTAGTAAATGGTCCCATAATTAGGAAGGACATTTTCAGGTGATTAACTTGTATTCTGGGAATGCATATCGAATTAAGGATATTGATTCAGGGAACGTGATCAAGTCAATAAATAAAAAATATTTGAAACAGTATCAATGATTGGGAGATCAATACTAGAAGTATATGCATAAAACAAAGAAACAAAAAGTTATACATATTAAGAGTTTCAAATCGGTGGAGTATGAGGTGCCAAAAGTTCTTGAAGTTCAGAATAAAGTTGAACCCCTTCACTATCTAGGGAAGAATATGCTTCGACTTGTTCATGCTCCTCATTCCGAGCCTTGTTGAATTGTTTATTTATTTCTTCTTGTCTTGTTTTTTCTATGTAAAGCTCCTTGAAGATTTTCTGTTACTTGTGTTGTACCACAGCCAAGGGTTTAGCCAATGCAGTTTTTCTTTTTTGAATTCTGTCTAGCTCTTGTCCATTACGGGCTAGTTCTGTCTCATGTTTCTCTTCTCGTTTGTTGAAATAGGCTTGAGCACTAATAGCTTGAGTAATTCTCAAATAATACTCCTTACGTGATTGCTTCATTGACTGACGAGATGTTTCAATCTTTTCCGATTTGGTTCTGATTTTGACCACTTTATCTTTGGTCTCTTGCAACTTATCTTCAATGATGATGCAACTGTTCGAGACCTTTATAAACCTTTTCATTAAGGAAGAAAATTGAGGAGGGACTTGGAATTCGAGAGAAGAGCTCAGAATGTCAGATAGAAGAGAATTCAAGTTTGGCTGACTGGTCCATTCGGTGAGGGGATATGTCAAGAGCCTCAGAATGGTGGTTAATTGTTGAAAAGCATGTTGGCTAAGCTTAGTGGAAAGACTAGATGTGGAATGGTCATCAGTGGCTGAGTTTGAGATAGGAACTTCATCCTCTTGAGCAATCTGTGTGAGAACAGCCATAAGTTTAACCAGATCAGAATCAGAGGTTTAAAAGTGACATCAGGAATTTTAATTGATGGCTCAGGGTCATATGAAGAAGAAAGTTCAATGGTCTTTTCTGGGTTGGTAAGGATTCTCAATGGTTGGTCCTTGTGGCAATTGAAGGTGTTCTTGAGTTAAATCAACTAAGGGTGGTACTTCAGTCATAGATGGAAGGATGATTTATATAGGCTCAGCTGAGATTACAGTTTGAGTAGAAGAGTGAGATCCTTGTGGCTCTGGTCTTAGCTGGTTCTCTTGATTCTTTGATTTGGGGATGAAAGAAGAAGAGGAAACAGATTGAGCAACCTTTTTAGCCTGAAATTTTAAGGTGTTTATGAGATAAATAATTCAGGTTTATGTGAGAAATATGAAAGGAATAAAAGCATACATGAATAGATTTCCTTTGAATGAGATTAAGGAATGTGGCAGCTGCTGATGAATCCTCTGAATTTGACTCATTCGAAGAAGCAAATTTGTTTGTTTGAGTCTCACTCATCAGAAGAGTTCTCACTTGACGAGTGTATCTGACAATAATTAAAAGTTTGAAAAATAAGGAATGCTTGAACAAGTATGGTAAAAGAGATGCAGAAATGTTTGATTGAAGGTTTACCTTTTTAGAGACTTTCGTGGAAACCTTTTGGATTTTTTTTGTTGTCTTTGTTGTGCTGCAGCTTCGATTTTTCTTTTCAAATTCCTTTTCGGTGAGCTTTTGGCAGCAGGGACAATTTTTATCGATAAGCTTTTGATTAGGTTGAAGGTGCGATTGAATTGAGAATAATACTCAGTCCACCATTCGGTAAAAGATTTGGTAATATATGAACTACGCTCATAAAGAATATGAGTATAGTTATCCCTGTGTTGTTGGTTGGTTGAAAGGCAATAATCAATGTCTTCTTTCGAGGTAAACTCGATATGACAAAGGGCATGGTCATTTCGAGGAATGGGAATAAGAATGGCTTGAGAGAAACCTAGTTGCCTAGCAATATAATGAGGAGCATAAAGAATTGTCATGAATTGTTCTTTTTTGTATTGAGGTAATCCGATTGGAATTACCAGAACGGCAAGGAAATTTGCCCAAGTTTTGTTGGCAATTTCATTCTCTTTGTCATCAAAAGAAAAGAGAAGGCGTTCGAGCCACTGGGGACCACGATTTCGACACAAGAAAGGAGTAAAGTTCAAGTCATTATTATTGAAACTTTTGCAGGAGTAGTGGAAGAGAGAGAAGACAGCCAGAATAAATCTTCGATTGAATTGGCATTCTCAAAATTGGGTTGAGCAGGGGCCAATCAAAATCCTTTGATGTGTTATTTTTCTGAACCTCTGTCTCCATCCTGTTGCATGTACTTCTCGAACACAGCGCTTAACCAAAGTTGGAGGAGCCAAAAGGGGCCTCCCACATTAATCGATGAATTAGTTAGGAGACAATCAACCAGGTGGCCAAGTTCATCAAACAAGTTCCCCAAAACCAATTTGGCCAAATTGAAAGTGTGGCCTTTATGTAAAATGGCAGCCAGAGAGAGAAACAATTTCTGCATTTGGACACTCTTCGAGCAGAAAACAATTGCATTTAACCAGTAATACAAGAAAGCAACATTTTCTTCGTCAGTCACATGATCATTTCCATGCCCCATATTTTAAATGATAAAATCACTATAGGAATTCCTGTGAATTACCTTATAGGTTTGATTCGGTTGTATATTGGAAGTTAATTCTGAAAAATTTATTGGAAGTCCAATTATGGCAGCCACATCGAGTAAAGAAGGTCCCTCCATCCCATAGGGGGGATGAAAATTGTTGGTTGTTTTGTTCCAAAAGCTCATAGCTGCTCCAATCATTCAATGGTGGGCAGTAGGAGAGAAATGAAAAAGTCAGAGGAGGTCATGAATGCTAAAGGCCCTCCAAGTGTTACTTTTTACTGAATCGAGATGCCTGTCCTAGGCTCGAATGTCAGCCCCTCGAGGAGTAATGGGTTATTCCTAAAAGATTTCTTGTGTTCGATAAAAAGAGTAACGAGAAGGTCTTCTTTGATGAGCAAATCTTCATTCTCAGCATTAGGGAAGAAATTAAGCCGTTTATTGGCACGCTCTAGGGTTTGGATGGGGCCAATAAAACAGCATGTCTTGTTGTCAATGGTGAATGGGATGAGAATCCTTTTATCATCAGGTTGAGGATGGGGTCTTCAATGATGTCATCATTGATTTGGTTGAGTACCTATAGAGTTGGTGGTTCTTGAGCTTGAGCCACAGGACCTTTGCCCTTGTCTCGGGCAATGCTTCCATTGTGAGTTGAAGAAGAAGCCATTGATGTATGAAAGTGAAAGGTTGGTGATTGTGAAGTATAATAACAAACGGGTGGTGCAGATAATTCGGAGGAAAAGAGGAGATGAAGTTTTGAGGATAGAAGTGTAGAAGGTGAAGTGATGGTAAGAAATTCTCTTTCAATAAGTAAAAGTTTTTTTTTACCATTTCGTATGAGGAAGTTCAAAATTTGAAATTGGGGTAATTTTTTAGAGAAGATGAATTGGTGGAAAGAGAAGTTAAAAAGATAATGAAAAACATGTCAAATGGGTGTGAGTAAATGAAGGAGAGTAAATTTTCATTTATGATTAATTAATGCTTTATGATGGGGATAAGTATTGTTTTGGTCCCTAATGTTGAGGGTCAGAATCAAAACTGTCCCATCCTAATTTCCGATTTAGAATCATCCTTAACGTTTTTTTTCGTATTAAAATCGTCATTTTAGTTTTTTTGGACAAAAATACCCTCACCACTACCACCACCAACACCAACACCACCACCACTACCACTACCAACACCACTAGGGGTGTTCACATCCAAACCAGTCCAAAAAAAATCGCGAAACTGCACCGATTCAAACCGAAAATCATTTTAAACCACTCAATTTTAGATTTTTTTTTTGGATTTTGGATCGGTTTTATTGCGGTTCAGTTTGGTTTTCGGTTCTTCCTTAATTTCCCCCACCAAGCCTAGACCTAATCACCCACAGGCCACAGCGCAGTATTGCACACACTCATTCAGTCATTCTCCATTTTCCCTTTCCCACAAAGAAACACAAACCCTGTATCTTACCGTCACAGACTCACATTACATACACCTCGGCTCAGATCTCACTCACTCTCACCACCACATGCCAAGTTGCCGACGCCATCCGCCGCTCCTCTTCGACGTCATTTTTGCCTCCTCTTCTCGGTGAGTTTTTATTTTTTATTTTTTTATATGATGATCAACATTATCTGTGTCTTTGATGTTTAAACCATAGTTGTAATAATAATATCTACGAACCACCACCAACTCTGTTTTCTTGATGACATTTTTATTAAAAATAAAAAGAAACTGTTTTTTTTCTCTATTTCTGATTTTTTGTTAATGTATTGAATTTGAAGTCAATCTGTTCTTTTTACTTTGACAATTTATTATGTTAAATTTGTTATTTTTGACAATCTATTATATTAAATTTTTTGTTGTACTTTTGCAGATTTTATATTTGTTCAGTTGATTTTAACTTTTAATTTGAAGATCAACAATGTCAACTTCATATCCTGAGGTAATCTTCTTATTTTGGAATGTATATGTTAGTAACAATTCAATATGTTGATTATTTGAAAAAATATTAAAATAACAAATTGATTTTGGTTATCACAGGATGTTCAAAGTAGTGACCCAGGATTTACTAGTGCTACCCCTCCACTTTTGAATCAGTTAGATCTTCGGGATAGTCGGAGTTGATGCTGCTGCCACATCCACAGTCCCAGCCACAAACACAGACACAGATGCAGCTGCCATCGCTGCCGCCACGCAGTGATCAGAACAATGAAGGAACTAGATCTAAGAGGAGGAGGGGCAAAGCAAATGTTGCCGATGAGATTAAGATATAAGATTTAAAATTAAGTTGATGTGGTACTTGACCCTAGATATAAGATTAAGTTTGTTGAGTGGAGTTTTCAAAGGTTGTTTGAGAAGGAGGATGCTGATTTCTTATGTGGTAAAGTGAAGGAAGTATTTAATGGCTTGTTCAACAGCTATAGGGTTGCTCTCAATAGTGATCAAGCACACCAATCTGCACAACACAACCAAGATGTGGATATGGATGATAGTGCCTTTGATGATGTTTGCTTTGCAGCAGCATTTGAAAATGATGTACAAGCAAGTGAGAGTGTCAACACAAATGAAGTGGATTTATATCTCATGGAGTCCTTGGAGAAACCAGTTGATCCAAGTAGTTTTGATATTTTAACTTGGTGGAAAGTGAGCTCTAATAATTACAAATATCATGTTCTAAGTCAAATTACGAGAGATATTCTAGCTATGCCGGTGTCAACGGTTGCTTCTGAATCCGCCTTTAGCACTGGAGGTAGAGTGCTTAATCAATATAGAAGCTCTCTTACCCCAAAAACTATTGAAGCTTTGATTTGTGCACAAAATTGGTTTCGAGCCAATTCATTGCCAATTGACCTTGAGGAGTCTTTTGAAGAATTTGAAAAACTTGAGAAAAATAATGTTCTTTATTTTATTTTATTACTTGATAATATGTTTAAGTTACTAATATTTATTTTATTATATTTTATTGTAGAGCTTGAGCCAATTCCTCAACTAATAGATGAAGAATACTCTGGTGATGAATCTGATTAGTGATCGGTGCTTTACTTCTCAGCTTGGAGTTTTTTATGTTATGTTTTTATTAAGACTTTGTTATGTTATTTAATTTTATGTTGTTGAGACTTTTTAGTTGTTTTTATGTTGAAGAATTATTATTCAAGACTTGTTGTTGGATAATTGGATTGTTGGATATTTGGATATGTTGCTTTATAATGTTTTATGAAATTTACGTTTTATTATTTTGTATGATAGTTGGACAGGTTATCAACTCTATAAATTAAGTTATTATTTTTTTATTTAAAAAACCGCGGATTCAAACCGATCCAAACCGCTTGTAATCGGATAGGATCGGATCGGATTTCCAAAAAAAGTTCATCCAAACCAAACCGCACCGCACATAAATTACACGTTCGGATCGGATGACTTTTTCCCTTAAAACCGATCCAAACCGCACTGCGAACACCCCTAAACACCACCACCACCACCGGCACCGGCACCAACACCACCACCGGCACCACCACCACCACCAACACCAACACCAACACAAACACCACCACCAACATCAACCAACACCAACACCAAGAACACTAAACAACAACAACTTCTTCTATTAACAAATTAAAAATACAAGAACAAAAACCAGATTCAACAAATCCAACAACAATTCAGAAATAAAAAAAAGAACAAAATCAATCAACAGCAATTCAGAAATCAAAACAAGAACAAAACCAACAATGATTCAACAAATCAAATCTAGCTTCAACAAAGAAGATGCAGAAGCAGAAGATACAGAAGATACAGAAGCAAACTCAGAAGATGCAGAAGCCGAAGAAGCAGAAGACGAAGCAAAAATAGAGATCGAAGCAAGAAGCAGAGGCGGCGAGGCGGTGAAGAGTAGCGGAGCAGAAGTCAAGGCTCTCTCCCTGGCTCACGACGGCGACGGCAACGGCGATGGCAATGGCAGCTCCAAGTTTTGCCGACGCCGGCAACTCCAAGAAGAAGAAGGAAGCAGATTCAGAAGAAGAAGCAGAACCAACGGAGCAGCAGCGAGGTCAAATCGGCGACAACGGCTCAGCAGCGTAGTCTACCGAGGACGACCCGATGGCGGCGGCGAGCCCTAGCGGCGTGGTCTCTTTTCCCTCTTCTCTCTCATCGCAGCCCCTCTCTCCTTTCTTTCAGCGACGGCGACGGCAGCTCCAAACTTCGCCGACATTTATCATCCACCACTTACCCGCTTTATTGAGCACTTTTGCCTTCCACAAGCTGAGCTTCTCCTCAACCTTGTCAATTATTGGTTTCCAAGTCCTGACCAGTCTTTTGGGTTCACTCCTAAAGAAATGTCAAGATATCTGACTGGAAGGCTGGCCTCCTTGCATCCCAATAAGTTGCACATGTTGTGAGTTCACTACTGTTCGCAGTTGATTGGGATTAAACTTGATTTATCAAAGTTAATAGATAACCCTAACATCATCTCAAAGCACCTTAGCAACCTGGCATAGTTTCTGATGGTCTCCTCCTCTGGTGGACAGAACAAAATAGTGTCATCTGCAAACTATATGTGTGATAACTCTATATTGCCCTTTTCCAACCAGTAGCGACAAAATATGTTTGTTCCTGACTGCTTCCCTTATCATCTTATGCAGGACATCAACAACCAGAACAAACAAAAATGGAGATAGAGGATCACCTTGTCACAATCCCCTCTCCATCTTAAAAGATTTAGATGGTGAACCATTTATCAGGATTGACATCGACGCTATACCAACACACTCCGTCACCCATGCCCTCCATCTCCAACTAAAGCCCATCTTCTGTAGGACAATATCCACAAAACTCCATTTCACCCGGTCATAAGCTTTCTGAAAGTCTAATTTAATTATTGTTGCTTACTTCTTTCTCGTCTTTAACTAGTGTATTGTTTCGCATGCAATAAGAGTCCCATCATGTATTTTCCGACCCTTCATAAATGCGCTCTGAGTCTCCCCAACTAGACCTGGGATGGCCGATCTCATCCTCCTAACCATCACTTTGGAGATTACCTTGTAAACACAACCTACCATTCTGATCGGCCGAAGGTCCTTGATCTTCTTGGCTCCGGTGAACTTCAGTGCAAGGGCCACCCAAGTAATATTGAAATCAGAAGGTAGTTTTGACGATCAAAAAAATCCAGAACAGCTGTCATGAACTCTGTGCCAATCTCCCAGCACTTCTTAATGAAATTCATGTTATACCCATCACTTCCTGGAGTCTTGGATGATTTACAATCTCAAACAGCTTCTCTAATCTCCCCCATTGTCGGTATTCTCTCCAGAGCTATCGAATCTTCTTCATCAATCCGATTTACCAGACCGTCCCTAAAACCCACAACCAGAGATCTCTCCTGGTGATACAGATATTTATAAAAATCTCTGATAGCAATCTTGATCCGAACTTGATTTCTTATCAACCTTCCATTAATTACCAGAGCATCAAGTCTATTGTTCCTTATTCTTGCTGATGCCAAATTATGGAAGTACCTAGTGTTCTTATCCATATCCTTTGCATGCCTGGAGCGTGATATCTGCTTCTAGTGTAATTCTTTTCTGACATACCACTGCTTGCAACAGCTTACTAGAGCCTTCTTTCTAGCCTCCATTGTACCATATTACACTCAATTTCCTACCAAGTCATCTATCTTCCTAATCTCCTCCTCAAAGCGCTGAATTTTCTTATCCATGTCACCAAATTTATCCTTATGCCATCTTCCTAAAGGCACCGTTAAAGCCTTCAACTTATCTATGAACTATACCTCACCAAGATTCCTCCATTCTTCCCTTACCATACTTAGGAAACCTTCATGTGTAAACCAGGAATCTAAGCTTCGAAAGGGACGTGGGCCATCTCTGAAAATGGTATCCTCCATTACAATTGGACAATGATCTGACAGGCCTCTTGGTCCCCCTCTCAACCGAATCTCTGAAAACTCCTCCATCCATTCTACACTCACTAGAACTCTATCAATGCGGCTGTAAGAGCGGCCTCTAAACCATGTAAATTTACGATCATTCAATGGTAAATCCACTAACTGCATATCTTATATCCAACTCTTAAAATCTTCTGCAGGCGCTGTTAACCTGTCCTGACCTTTTCTCTCTTCAATCTATATAACCTCATTAAAGTCACCCATGTAGCATATCGAGACTTGACATAAGCCAGCTATAAAACTCAGCTCTTTCCACACAGCAAGTTTTTTCACTCTAGTATGAGCACCATATACCATGCAAAAAGCACAATGAAAATCATTTTTCATAAGGACTCCTTCAATACATAACCATCTCTCCCCTTTATAACAGTTATTCATTCTAAACATCATGTCATCCCACATTAACAACAACACCCTGAAGTGCCTTCCGATCCTACATACTCCCACCCCACAGCATCGCTTCCCCAAATACGTACTACATCAAACTTAGTCACAACTTGCATTTTAGAATCAACCAAACCCAATATGTTCGGTTTCTGTTTCTTTTTTAGCTCTTTTACCATACTCAACTTACCCACCCCCTAATCCCCTAACATTCCAAGAGCTAAAAATCATATTAAACCTTTATTACACACATTTTTTAACTTTTTCGGTCTACACCTTCGTGCCTTTTCTTTCTGCTTTCCCAACCTCCTCTTTTGAGCTAGCACTTCATTCTATTCTTGTAGAATCGCCATTATGTCATCATCTTCATCGTACTGCACTGCTCCGAATTCTACAGCCAACTCCCATGCCCTTCGATTTTCGATCATATGCTCTTCTGTTTCCAGAGCCTTTCCACCACTGAGCCCCTGTTGCCCAGAGCCAATATCCACGCCTGCCCCATTATTGCCACTGCCCTCATCTAGCCTTGCACCAGACAGAGTCACACTGTCTTCTAGTACTTTGTTAGCATCTTCACAGATCCTATCCTTGCTGTCTACAATCTCATTCCCCAGCGTTGACTCCATCTCCTTGGTGTCTCCTTCGAGCCCATCTATCTTGGAGGAACCGAACCTGACATCATCGGCGAAGAGTTTACTGAGGGCGTTTGGAGGCAGCCCATTAATTCCATAACAGCCCTGCGGTTCCCTGCCTTAACACCTACAGCTGCACCTACAACGCCGTGCTCAACCCAACAGCGTTTTTGCTTGTCGGCTCGAAGGTCGCCCTTGCCTCGTGGTCCAAACGTGCCACCAGCATCCACGTTCACCTCTGCAGCAGCGCACAACCTAGAAGAAGGAGAGCACCCATCCGGATGGAGACCAACCCAACCTGAACGCATGAACAAGGCTTCCGTTGCCTCGTCAGCGTGAAATGGGCTGGCGGTAGATGAGGAGCAGCCCATTGTCCTTCCTTTTTCACATGTGCCAACCATTTGCTTATTGGGCCAACACTTAAGCCCGTTTTAATCATATTTTTTCCTCCAACAGCAACCCTTATTCATCCCATTAAAACCATAATCCCAACTCACCGTTTTTTCAGATTCAGCATCAATAACCAAATTATAATATCCCTTGAAATTAGCTATTCCCTTTATAACATCATTCTTTTTTACTCTTGGAATTTTAAAGTCAATTAAATTACAATAACTCCAGTCATTCAAAATATTCTCAGGAATTACCAATCTACCCTTGTCAGCTTCTTTCTCCCTTGGTATTGCCATCACCCCATCAACCACTGGATCTCTGCTTGCCGCTAGCGCTATTGAGCTCAAACTGCTTGTACCTGAAATCTCGCGCTTTTGGGGGTCCAGATTTATTAACGTCCTCAAACTTACATTGCGTTCCATAACTCTCGTGTCCAGTCTCTTTAACTAGGACGTCGAATCCACTAGTACCAACTGTGATGTGAATCCACTCGTTGATACTATCCATAATACAAGTGTCAATCTGTACCTGTCACACACTGAAGGAGAGGCATGATTTTGTGGCTTCATTACACCCAACAACCTCTCCCCATTGACTTCCTATCAGCTTGAACGTCTCCCCTGACCACGTATGTAAAGGAACACCAAAGCACTCTAGCCATATCCTTCGAGTTTTACTATGCTCCTCCTCATCCCATCTCTATACGCTATGGAAAAACTTCAAGATATTGTTCGTTTTAAACGTGTAGGCTTCTTCAGCACTTAATATACTATCAAAAATTAGGAGCGCTTTGTACGCTCCTAGTTCTCATACTTCTACGACTCGCGGTAAATTCTTGCTAATCATGGCCTTCAAGGACTTATAGTTAATAGCCTTGGTCGTACCGCTTATTAGACTTCTCTGTAGCCCGACCAGGTTCTCTTTTGCCACAGGTACTTCCATCTTCTTTGTCCACCCATTGCCATGGGGTCCCCCTTTTTTACTTCTTTCCTCAACTCTTTCACAATTCTCCCTGGAACCCTTTGGCTACCCTCAAGTTGAGGTTGGACCTTATCCTCATGTTGAGGTTGGACCTTAATCATATTCTGGACGCCAGCTGCCTCATGGTGTCTCTTAATATACGTCACTTCATTCGTACGTCAATACCGAGGTTTTCCTACCGAAACAACCTTACCTCGTAATCTCATTCTATTCATTTCCGTAATAGCTTTCATAGCTCCACCCTTTGTTGTATACTGGATGAACGCAAAGATGTATGTTTTTCCATTTTTTGTTTTCATTATAAGTAGATATTATTTATGCGTCCAGTCCAGTTGAATAATTACAACTCCTTCTTCAATATATCTGCAGGAAGATGTTCTACAAAAATAAAAAACGACTCGTTTTTTAACCGATAATACTCTTCTCGATTCCAAACCCTAAAATCTCTGCTCAAGTGCCTAGTTCTATCTCTCCGGGTGTTTTCCATCCTCTCTCGTGCGCTCTCTCTAGCTCTCATTATGTCGTATTGGTCTAGGGTGACCTATTCACTCCAAGAAATCCTCCACAATCGTAACCTACTTTTAAAATTCAAAAGCACTTATCATTTTTCAAATATGATAAGATAAACAATCCTATAAGAGGGAATCCGACCACCCCTTACAAGGTATGATTAAATTCACTCCAGACTCTAATATTTAATCGCTATTTTTCTAACTTTTTGGTTTGAGACTTTGAGCATCGGAGTATCAGGTACCACTCTACACTGTTCCAAGAGCTCGCAAGATCCATCGGCTGGTCTCAACGAGTCAACGGGTTTTTGATCCTCACCCTCATCAGGTACAAGGTACAGGTTATATCTTATACAAAGTGTACAAATCTAACATTATAAAAAGAAAGAACCAAAGAATAGATATTCAAAAAAATTTAATTTCTTATTACTTCATATTAAAATCAGCTGATATAAACGGGAAACAATGATGATAATATAAGTGCCAGTGGTACAGGAGCCTGGCCGGAAATAAATTCTTGGTTTTGGTATATATACACACACATACCCTGTTAGATCTGAATGACAATCAGAAACAGAGTGTTGATACATATGATATATATGTATGTATATATGTTGGTAAGAGATTAATTAAGCAAGCTTATGAATTCCAGTGTTTCATATCGCCCCCACCGCCCATATACCAGTTTGCAGTAGTGGGTGCTGATGCAACATTAATGTCTATGGCTGATGATGACGACAACAATCGATTTTGATGATGATGATGATGGGGATGGGGATGGGACTGAGGCTTGAACTCAGGTGCACCGGTGAGCTCCTGAACGAGATCTCGGAAGTTCATGGGGTGAACGTTATATACTTTGACGGGCGTTGGTGGTGGTGGTGCCACGGGAGCCTTCTTGGGCTTTGTTTGCGCCTTCCTCATCACTTGATGAATAGAATTGGACGAAGAATAATAAGAGTTGTTGGAATAAGCTTCCATGGTTCTTAATTCCTTCTGTGTAAGACTAAAATAATAGTTAAGATCTGGCTAGTAAGTAGATGTAATTAGGAGTAGTGTATGTGCTGAATTTAAGTATTTATAGATTGTTGTGTGAAGAAAGAAATATAATTAAGTAATAGTTGGGAGAATAAATGAATAATGAAAACGTGCATGTATGTATGTAATGTATGATGTATGTGATTGTCAATAAAAGCCAACGGCATGAGTGAGTGGGACATAGACAACTAGCTAGAAGAAGCATATATCATATCATATTATGTGATGTATGACGTCCGTGGTTTTTGTCTACATACCGTCGGCGGAATAGTATATTCATGCATGTGTAACAAATGACATAATGCAAAACCATTTACTCTTTGTCGTCAAAATACAAGATAAGATTATCAGTATTCTTTTTATTCTCTTATGTAATAAAATATCCCTCTAATTTGTCTTATTGCAACTTATTTATACAGAAACAGTTTATTGTGAGTCATCTCATAAGCATTGACATCTTACTTATTAATTTGATCTTACTATAATTTATGAAGTTAATATTTATTTGATATACTGTGTTAATTTTGAAATAATAATATTTGAAAGATAGTAAAAATAGTTTTAAATTATTTTATTTAATATATATTAATT
>NC_029776.3:6226143-6257903 GCF_000817695.3 Arachis duranensis
AATATTATGTTATAGAAAATAAAAATTATTTTCTAGCATGACCAATTTTGGAAATAGCCAGCCGCCTCGGGTTTCTTGTCACACTCGAAGGGGACTTCCATCACCAACAAGCCCGTTTTAATAATTACTACTTTAATTTGCGCACTAAATGTCAAATGATATCTTAATTTGACCAAATTCAATTGCATGAACAATGGACGCACGACTTTTACGAACATATGTCTTTAATGAAGTCCTTTCTCCATTCCATTGTAACAAAGTCTATTTCAAGTTTGCCTGCTCCTTTCCTTTTTTATTTGATTTATTAAAAAAAAAAGAAAGATGCTCCTATTCTTAGTTGTCTCAACTCTGAACTGTGCTAACTGCTAGAGATCGGGAGATGAATATTTGGTCGACACATTTTTTAAAATAAATTATCCATGAATCAAATCACTAATGATCTGACACTTGAGGATTACATCCACCGCCTCTCTGTGAATCAAATTCTACCTTTGCTGCTTAGTCTTGTTCATATTACAGCAGACGCAAGAAAATAGTAGTTAACATCATAATAAGACCAATTATTTTTCAAACAATATAGTTTCATGAATAAATATTAATGGAAAAGTATATAAACCAAAAGGTGACCAGCTAAAAAATAAATAAAATCACATTAATTTTAATTAATTTAATTTTATTTAATTTTTAATATTTGTTATTAATTGCCGTGTTAATTAAAATTATTCCTTGACTAATATGTTTCAAAAATCACTCCTAAGATCACGGAACAGAAAATCAAACCTGATTCAAATTTCCTCTTTCTATTGGTCAAGCCCGATTTAAACTTGCATACTTTCCTTTGGTGGCACAATGTATGATTCTCTCTAGATATCATTGACGGCGCCGACCTTCTCTGTCGGACTATCTAAGTGCCGCTCCATTTCCAAGTGAAGTATACGCTCTCGATTATTCATTCTATTGCGGCGGCTACGGTGCATGGCTCGGTATTGGTTATATCAGTGACGCCAACTTCATCCAGTCAAACAATCAAGACAAGGCTACACTGCAACACTTTCGGAAGAAAGTATTTTCCATGGCGTTTTCACCCTTGAAGGGGGATCGATTAGTACATTGATCAATCTAACACAAGGCGATGAACAATTCAGTGTGGGTGAATTAGACATTCAAGAGCAAGAAGGGTGGAAGGTATGTTGCATAAGCTTCTCCTTGATTGTTAGAAATTTTGTAACAATGTGTTATTTGAAGCATTGTTATTCATGCTAATTAGATGTTTTTAGTTCAAAAAGTATATTTATTTGAAAAATTCTGGCATAGCTATATATTGAGCTGAGCAAAGTATGCTTAAAAATTGTTAATAAATACTTACCCAACATGTTTGAATCATTAGAATTGCCATCATTAAAGTATGCTTGACTCCCAGATTTGTTTTGTAATTTTTTTAGATGGTTTTTATTGGACTCATTCATTATATAGTAAGGAATGTTCTTAACTTGACAATGGTTTTTTTTTTGTTTTTTTAATTGAAGGTCGACGAAATTACCGATGTCGTTGTGACTAGAAAAGATGAGTTGGACGACGGACACGAGGTTCGAATGTGCTATGTCGATATTTCTAGTTCATGCTAATTAGATGTTTTTCAAAGCGAAATTAGACCTTTCACTGTGTTAATTTTGTATTATTGATTAAGAAAGAACATGTGCTCTTTTTGGTAGTATTTATGCCTTGGCAAGGTTTTTTTGAGAATATGCTTTGATTTTACTCTTCGTTTACTTTCTTAGGGTATGATACATCAATTCGGCACATGCTTTCAATATAGTATAACTCTATTAGTGAGTACTTTATGAATCCTCAAATGGTATTAGACCATATAATGACATAGAAAGAAAAAGGTAGAGTGATGATTGTACACTTTCCTAAAGTTTAAATATCATTTCTAGATTTATCATCATAGGATTTTACAAAAACGCATTGATATCTCAATGAAGTGCACACGGTCGCTAATGCGTAACACATGAAACAAAGAAATCATATACAAAACTATTCATTTTACAATGAGAAGAAACATCCGCGTGCCTACCAGAGACACCATCCACTTAAAATCCTACCTACTATAGCCTGATCACGACCAGAGGCCGTGCAATGCTTTAATTTCCAGCAACTTCACAATTCCAGCATTAGAAAACAATGATAAAAAAATAAAGAACACCTCCATTTAGTTAACACCACGCTAGTTAATGGACAGAAATGCCACTTAAGCATAAACATGACCAAAAGGGTTATATACATAGATCAGAGTTCACTCAATATTATCAATATGCTGAATGGCTTAATGAACCAATGACATCACTAACTTGAAAAATTATTGCTTGAGAATTCTAAAATAACTAATATATGAAACCTGCTGACGAGTATCTAACAAAACATGAGCCACTTACTCATCAACGAAGTACTAACAAGTTCAAATGCCTTAAACATGATAAAACACAAAATAGATTCAGAACCATCCAATTTACGAAGTAAAAGAAACATCCTAATTCCTAACTCAAGCACCATCTACTCAGAGGTTTATGATTGATTGCCACCATCAACTTGAGAAAATCAGCAACATGAAATGATAAATTAAACCTGCAGCAAAATAGGATTTATCAAGTTCACACGAAACTAGTTTAAGCCATAAAATACCATATTAAGCTAGGAAATTATAGTCAAATTACAGTCATTTCAAAAAATAAATGATTTCCATAAACATGCAGAGATGGAGAGAAAGAAACTCTTTTTTCATCCCTTTGATAATCGAAACATGATGCAATATAACATCATCATCTTATGACAAATCAAAAGAAAACATAATAAAAAAAAACCATACTTTCAAGAACTTGTCAAAATCTGAATTAAAGAAAAAACACTTTATTTATAATAAAATTGATCTCATTTCATTAATTATTTCTAATGTAAAATCAGATTTAAAATTATTTTATTCTATTTCAACAACCAACCCCATATTTAATTTCAAACTATATTTTCAGCATGCTAACCTTTTAAATCAATGTTACAGTTGCGTCAAGGAAGTTTCATTGTAGTTTCTTATTCCTGTTGACGCGTAGAGATGGATGGCATATACATAATGAACCAGCTGGAAGTTACTTTTTATTTTTCTCCCAAAGAAGACTCAAGTCAATTTGTGACCCCGTAAAAGGATGAGAACCAAGAAATTACATTGCATAGATAGGTTTTAAGAAGTCAAAAATACCAAATTAATGTTAATTCATCCCCTTTTTCTCTTTTTTCAACAGAAGCAGGGTATTTTTTTATTAATAAATCATTCACTCAAATATCCAACATTATATGCTCTAATAAATATTAACAAATCATACACTCAAATATCTAAAATTATTCAACAAAAACGTCCTATAATTTAACAATATCAAAGAACATCTCATATGAACACATTTTCTAATATCTAAACTATAGAGCAGAATAGAAACATCTAGCCTCTAATAACTACAATTACAATATCCAACCCAGATAAAAGCAACATCCAATCTCTACTAAAAAGCAACATCCGAACAAAACATCAACAACATTTCATTTCTAATTGAAGTAATGATATACTTTCACTATTCTTTTGGGAATGCTGTGCACTGTGCCACTTCAGAATTGGCATGTTATAAGAGGATATATGGACAATTTTTATTTCAACACTAGTAATTCATTACTTCATCATACCATGACCCTTGCCGCTTTACTTTTTTATTTTTCTATCTTCCCTTTTTGAGAGTTTAATTAGAATCCACCCAAATTCAATTAGCAATCAATAAATCAATAAGCATACTTACTTGTATTCAAGATTTTGCAACACTCTAAAAACAGGAAACACATGCAGCTGCTATATTGTCAAGGACCAGTGATACTCCAAAATTGTGTTACTTGATCTGTACAACCTGGAAAAGAACATCCATTAAATTAGAACTCAAACGAACCACTACAACAAAACACTGTCCAATTTCCTTTTCAAAACATGCATAGGAAGTTAAAGGAAACATTTACCATACTTACCAATTAGTGAGACGAACATGGAAATTCAAGGCTGGAGAAGTGGAGGTCCACCGGCGGACGGTGCAACTGCACTAGGAAGCTTCAGCGGCGCCGGAAAAACTCAAATGCAACAGCAGAGCAGCGTCGCTCTTGTTCCGATTTTGGAGGCGCGATGGTCGGAAAGGCTAGGCGCGGGGTCGAAACGGCTGGAGAAGTGAGGGAAGAGGGTTGCGCTCAGATAGCTTCAGTGGAGTCTCGATGGCCAGAGCCGCTGGGAGCGGCGTCGCGGTGTCCGGAGAAGAGAGGGAAGAGGGTTGCGCGATGGTTCTGGAGGCGTGGCGCGGGTGTAGATAATTTTTAAATTCTGTGTAGTAAAACGGTAAAAGGAGATAGAGTTTTTGGTGAAGGTGAATATGGTTTATCCTGAGTATTTTTAGATAATGCTGAATGTGCATTGCGTTTTTAGGTCCCAGCCCAAACACATTTAACTGAGTTTTGACTGATATGCTTTTGGTTCCTAGCATTACTCGATATTAATTATTTGCTTTAATACATACTCTAACGCTCATGCAAATCTGATCTCACTTTCTCTATATACGCACTACAAAAATTATTCCATTTTACACCTTATATATAATAAGCTCTTCAATTTTTCTCCTCTAAAATAACAGAATGAAAACACCTCCTAAAATATTTAGAATTGAATGAACATATACACTACCCAATCAGAAATCAGAGAAATTGAAGTTCCAAATCAAACCCATACCGCACGTATGTTAGTAATGCTCTAACTACTTGGCTTTAGCCTCCGGCAGCTGACTTTGACTTTGTTCTTATTATTCAAAGGGCGAGTCATCCTGCTTTGACTCTCTCTTTTTGTTCAACAACTTTAATTTCTTCCCATCTTCAATTTGATATTTTATTATACGCTAATAATATAAACAAATTTAATCATATGTACGTAAAGACAACAAAAAACTCTCTATGCTGAATAATATTGTAATGCAATGCATGTGTAATAAGCCATAAGGACCGACATAAAACGTAGTAGTTACCATCTGTCAACACAAACACCTCTGTAATTGTAATGGCTACTTTGTTACTACTGTTGTATACTATATTATTAGTGTGCATTAATATTAAAGGTGCCGGTGCCACCAACAATATGCAATTCATCTTGAAAATCATCATAGCAAGCCACGAATATTATTATTAATAATGAGTAATATTGTAAAGAGAAAAATTAAATAGCCATCCCTTAGTATCATTACCTGCCAGAATGAATCAAAGTGCGATTTTCTTTTCATCTCTTAATCCTTTTGATCTCTTCGATGTTGATTTTTAATCATGTTTTTAGCATGAGTCAAAAGTACTTCTATACTGGTCTTCCATCCATGTGTCTCCTTTCAACTTCATCTTTTGGTTAAATGGTTTTATGACAGAGTATTAAAATTGTTATGATTATAAAATCTAAATTTTTGTTCTTGTAATTCTAAAAAATAAAATGAGTACAAGATAATTTAAATAACTTATTAAAAATGTAACTATTCATATGCATCTCTTTATTAGTTTCAACTTTTAGATTAAGTAATTTCACTA
This sequence comes from Arachis duranensis, assembly GCF_000817695.3. Classification (NCBI taxonomy): domain Eukaryota; kingdom Viridiplantae; phylum Streptophyta; class Magnoliopsida; order Fabales; family Fabaceae; genus Arachis; species Arachis duranensis. Next base: position 6,231,778 of record NC_029776.3, read on the forward strand.
CACTATTATCAAGAAATCTGTATTCTCTGTTACAAAAGTTGTTGACAAAAAAAGAAAGTAAAAGTAAAATGCTTTTGTTAAATTTCTCAATATTTTGCTTGAATGGAATCAATAGATACAGCACAACTTAAAGGTGAATCGAAATCACGGTGAAACTAAATCAATTGACAAATTCATGTGTTCCCCGAATAATCCATCTAGCAGCTTTGTTCCACTTGACACTTGTATTTTTTTTTTTGCATCGTTCCTCAATTAAACCTGCTCCATTTCTCAATCGATCGCATCCCAATGGTTGGTCTATTGTTAACAATGGAAATTCAATTATCTAGTATTCTAATATGTTTATGCTACGGTGATTACAGCAATTATAATATTCAAAAAATATTACTAAAATTAAAATAATATCTTTTTATTATTTACCAATAATTTTTAAAAAATATTATTAAAATATAAAAAAATTAATTTTAATAATATTGCATAACCACAATAATTACCATAAATATAGACATATTAAAATCTATTAAGAAAATCAGAAGATAACAAAACCATTCAACGTAAACATAACAAAGAACATGGAATTCAACCTACACATGGAGAAATTTTCCTAGTCAATGCAATCAATTACATTACAACATGGAAGTCCTCACACGGTTTCTTTTTTTTTTTTTGGGACAACAGAATCTAATTTCACGAGTTAGGGTGTTCATAATCTAAGTATTCTGTGACGAATTTGAGCTCAAAATTTAAGCCAATATATTTCTCGTTTTGGATGATATTTTAGATTGATCATATAATAGTTATTTAAGGACTAAACTGTGGTTGTGGCCATGTTCTAATGATAAAGTTGTTTGTCTCTAAAAATGTCACACCAGGTTTCAACCCCAAGTGGAGTGATTAAAGAGCTATATATTGTGTGTGTGAATAGTTGAGAGTGTGTTATGAACCAAAAAAAAAGGACTAAACTTTTTCAGTAAGCCACCATGGAATATAGCGTCAATTATGGAAGATATTTTGTCGGGAGTTAATTACTAATCTCTAGTTTTGTCTAACATTGATGACTAAATCTCCATTTTAGTCATGAGATTCACGCGATTACTCATTTTAGTCTCTGAAATTTAAAATTACCTATACTCGTCCTTCAGATTCAAGTTTTGGCACCAATATCGTTTCTCGACTCTTTCCGGTGATGATTAGGCAAATGGAGTGCTGAGATGACACCCTTCCTGTCACATTAAACGCTGTAACGACTAGTTGATGTGGCGAGGGTTGTATTTGTATTAAATTTAGTCCCCCCTTATTAAAACTTTGTCATTATAACTCAGATAAATAATATGATAATTAGGGTATCAGGAATTAAATTGGATACAAATACAACTCTTGCCACGTCAGCTAGTTGTTGTAGCGTCTAGCGTGATAGAGAGGGTGTCATCTTAGCACTTCGTTTGTCTTATCTTCGTCGAAAATAATTGAGAGACCACATTGGTGCTCAAACTTAAATCTGGAGAACTAATATAAGTAATTTTGAATTTTAAAGACCAAAATAAATAATCGCGTAAATGTCAAGAACCAAAATAGAAATTTAGTCACCATTGACAATGAATTCTGCTGCACACACGACATAACAATTTCAACAATTATCACTTGTGCTAGGCATTATACTTCGTGTTGATATATAATTAACTGTAATATATTTATATCTAGCCCTCCTCCAGCTTTGAGAGTTTCTGTTGGATTTTTTTTTTGGATTTTTACTATATTTTTTTAATTCGACTGACTAAAGACTATAGAATGGAGTTCTGTTTAAGAGTTTGTCCTTATCATTAGGTTATTGTATACACAAAATGAAATTCGAATCTTCAATACTTACTTAAACAAACTAATAAGTTAGTCACTAAATCAACCTAAGTTGATTTTTATTTTAACAGGAATCAACTTGTTTTTTTAGCTTGTTTAAAACTATTTAATATGAGAAAAAAGTTATATTTTCTTTAAAAAATTTCATTTTTATTTAAAACACAATTTCATTATTTAAAATGACTATAATATATTAATAAAATAGAATTCAATTCTTCGATTTAGAATAACTTTTATATGAATTAAATTTTGTTTTTTTATAATTTTATCCTTTACAAAAAAATTTTATTAATCATAAATAAAAATATTTTTTATATTTTATTAATTATAAATAAAATTAATTTGATGATGATCAAACATTATTAAAAATAATTAATTACAAAATTATTAAGTTAAATTTTAATTCATATTTGTTGATTAATAATTTTGTTGTGCAGATTTTGTTTTGGGTCGAAAATGACAAGTCCAATATGAAGATAATTTTCAGCCTCGTACAAAATGTTTAAATATAATTGGCTGAATTATTGTTATGATAGCTGGGCCAGAAAAATTGAGAAGCAAGCCCAATTGTTTCTTTGGTGCAAGACCAACGAAATTTGGTCCAAAATTGAAAAATAGGAGAAGCAAAGGCTGCATACTTCCACGGTTACCACACTCTTCATTTGATGGAATTCAAAATTTGATTAAATGAAGTTAATGCAGACATTGGTAACATGAGAGAGAAAATGCAATTGATTTGATGGCTTTAATTTCCACACGTTACAAAGCATGAAAGAGGGAAGTGGGTTTTAATTGAGTATAATTGATTTTAATTTCCTTCTTTATTTTTTTTGAAAGCATTTTCTCTCTCTTCTCTCATCTGTTTCGGTCATGTCACAGAGAAGAAGAAGAAGCAAGTTATCAGAGATGAGACACTGTAGCAGTGAAGCTAGAAGCAAGAAAAGGGCTAAGATGATGATGTCCTTAGCAAAAAGAAGATCTACAGTATGGTGTGGCTGAGATTTTTTCCACAAATGGTAAGATGTGATGAAGAAGTCTCAAACTCACTATGCCTAAAAATGGTGGAAGATCTGTTTCGGTCAGAGAAGAAGATTCCTTGGGTATGGCTCGTCTCTACTCTCTGATCAACCACCATAGAAGGTAGCTACTGTAGTTACGTGGAGGAAGAGGGAGAAGATAGAGCAAATGGAGTTGTCAAGCATCAAGGACTCATCAAGGGTCAGGAATCCTTCTTGGGGAGCAAGTCAAGATGGAAGGTCCGGATTGATGAAACTTGGTGAGAAAGGATGAGGAAGAGGTAATTGCATGCTGGATTTTGCATTCGGTTCTCTCTATTCCCTCTCTGGCCGAACCGGTTTTGTTGTTGAAGAAGAAAAAGTTGGCTCAGTTCAACCGTTTCAACCTTGGAGGCTTCCCCTTCTATAATAAAGATGAACAGCCAAGGCTTGAAGCAAGGAAAAAAGAGTAAAAGCACAGAGTTCTCATAGATACCCAAGCTAACAGAAGTTCTTCTCCTTCAATGTGTTTCATGTTGTATTTTTCTGTTTAGTTTTGTCTGTTTTGAGTCTCATGAAAAAAGGCAAACAGTGAGATTTGTATGAAAAAGCCATAGAGCAGAAAAGGCAGAATATACAAAATTAAAAGAAAAAGCCATAGATGTCCTTAGAGGTCCTTTGTACATCTGTGTTGTATTTCATGATTATGAGAGAATCCCCTTGCAAGTTGGGTTAGCACTTAGCAGTTGAAAGCTTGGTAGGTGACCAAGTCAAGTTCAGGATTGGGGTTAGATTCTGGACTTGTCCCAGAAAGGAAGGATAGTTTCTAGGGAGAATTGGTGTTTGTAATCAAGATGATTATAGTGAAATTCCATCATTGTCGTGATGGAGACTGGATGTAGGTTGCATTACACTTAGCAGCTGAACCAGGATACTTCTTGGTGTGATTCTCTCTCTCTCTCTCCTACTCCATATCAGTTTCTGTTCGAAGGAGACAAAATTGAAAAATATCTCTTGGCTGGTTACGAGACAAAAAAAAAAGTCTCCTAACTAGGCACGAGACAAAAACAAGAAATATCTCCTCAAAGAACTCTAAAAGGCAGTAAGTGTTACTAAGCAAAAAGGGGCTAAGATTCAACCCCCCTTCTCTTAGACACTGATAATCATCAACGGAAAATCCCGAAACAAACTCCAAATAAACAACCTAAAACGTCTATATAAATAAACAAGTAACTCCGGAGTAAAACAGGTCACACAACTCATTCTGATCTTATTATCATTACTTCTCTTAAGTCATATCCTAACTTGAGCGTCGAAGTGCTTTTTGTAGGTGTTCCCGCCGTGATGTTCCAACCAGGCTGACGTACAACTCTTCCGCCCGAACACAGTCATCAGTAGAAGGAGTTACCATACCTCGGCATCATATGCACGGAACATTTGGCGCGCCCACCATGGGGCCCAAAGTTTAAAGACCCCATTGAGTTTAACTCTCTGTTTTAAGATTTTTCGCTTTTACACCTTTCTTTTTCAGGATCGCTAATCCCGAAGATGGCCGATAACGGGGTCCAGCAACCCACACAAGCAAAACTCCTGACTCAAATTGCCAAACATCAGGTGGAAGTTCGGAAAATAGCCGAGCTATCATCCGCCAACAAAGCTGGGGAAAAACGAAGAAGGAAACTCCAAAAATCCAACTCAAGGAAATACGAACCCCCTAAGCATCACCCTGCCCAAGGAGAAGCTGACGTTGTACGACCCCTTCTCAGAAGAGATTACCAATTTTCAAATACCAAAGAACTTTGTGCTGCCTACTTCCCTGGAACCATACAAGGGGTTTGGTGATCCTCGCGCTTACATTAAGAAATTGCAATCCATGATGTTTTTTACGGCTCTAACAATGAGCCTATACTTTGCCAAGTTTTTTCCACTTATCTTGATGGTGCTGCGTTACTCTGGTTTTCTAAGTTGTCTGCAGGTTCAATTTCTTCTTTTGAAGAGCTAGCGAGATCTTTCATTGATTACTTTGTCGCGTCAAGAATACATGTACACGGATCAGATTACCTCGGCACAATTAGACAAGGACAACATGAAAGCCTAAAAGACTACATGACTTGGTTCGCTGAAGCAACTATGGATATTCCAAACTTAGACCCCGCAGTCCACCTACACGCCCTTAAAACCGGCCTCAGACTTGGCAAGTTCCGAGAAATGATCACAGTAACCAAACCAAAGTCTCTAGAAGAATTCTGAGAAAGGGCTACAGGTCAAAAGAGATCGAAAAACTTCGTGAAGTTCAGAAAATAGACAAACAAACAACCAGGAGAGAAGAGGAGAAGACTTTCAAATCATCAGGCAACAAGGAACCAAAGAAACCTTTCAAGCTCACGCCAAAATTCAATACCTACACCAGATTCAATACCAAGAGGGAGAACATAATCAATGAGATTCTCAACACCAAGATAGTAAAACCTCCTGCCCGATCAGGAAGTTATCAAGACCATCAATTTGTAGACAGGAGCAAGCACTGTGTGTTCCACCAGAAGTATGGACACACAACGGATGAATGCGTAATAGCCAAGGACTTGCTAGAAAGATTAGCTCGGCAGGGACTTCTGGACAAGTATGTCGAAGGGCGAAGAAACAGGAAAATCAAACAAGATCAAGACGAGCGTCCAACAGAAAAGGAAAAAGGGAAATGGACAGTCCCGAATCCACCAAGAGGAATAATAAACTGCATATCAGGAGGATATGCAGGAGGAGGCGAATAAAGCTCGGCCCGAAAACGAAGCTACCGAGAAATGCTAGCAATTGAAGGAACAATACCTCCGACAAAACAGGATACAGTAGAACCAGTGATAACCTTCAATCAATCTGACCTAGTTTCACCAGGCCCAAACCTCGACGATCCAGTAGTAATTTCCATCCAAATAGGAGAATTGCTGGTAAGAAAGGTCCTTTTGGACCCAGGTAGTAGTGTCGATGTACTATTTTATTCAACTTTTCAAAAAATGAAACTATCTGAAAAAGCTATGCAAACTTCATCTGGAGAACTGGTTGGGTTCTCTGGAGAGAGGGTCCCAATAAAAGGACACATATGGTTAAAGACAACAATGGGGAACACCCCATTATTAAAAACTATTGATGTCTAATATCTCATAGTCGGTTGCCCCAGTCCTTATAATATTATCCTCGGAAGACCTGCCCAGAACAACTTCAGAACAGTAATGTCTACTTTACATTTGTGTGTCAAGTTTCAGATCCAGGAGGACAAGATAGCAACAGTACACTCAGATCGCCAACAAGCTCGGTAATGTTACAATGCAAGTATGAAGAAGGCCAACACAACACAAAAGCCTCGGTAAGAAGTGAAAGCAATCCACAGCACATCTAAGGTGCTATCTCTAACCGAACTAAACCCCAGGAAGATTTCCAGGAAAGACCTCAACCGGTAGATAAAGGCAGACCAATTCACATATATCGGACGAGCTCTCGAAGGAGAGGAACGATCAAAGCTGATAAAGGTGCTACAGGACAATGCCGACCTATTCGCCTGGACACCAGCGTACATGCTGGGAATAGACCCAAGTGTCATCTGCCATAAACTTTCTATTAACAAAACAATTTGACCTGTTGCCCAAAAGAAAAGGAACCTCGGGGCAAAAAAGGTGAAAGCAGCTCTTGAAAAGACTAAGAAGCTCCTCAATGCCGACTTCATCAAAGAGATCTACTTCACCACATGGATCTCAAATGTGGTAATGAGAAGAAAGAACTCAGGTAAATGGCGCATGTGCATCGACTTTACAAATCTTAATAAGGCCTGTCCAAAAGATGCTTATCCATTGCCTTGTATTGATAAACTGGTAGACAATGCTTCGGGGTATAAAAGCTTAAGCTTCATGGATGCATACTCTGGCTACAACCAGATCCTTATGCATCCAGAGGACCAAAGCAAAACAGCTTTCATAACAGAACATGGAAATTTTTGTTATAAGGTACTACCATTTGGCCTACAGAATGCAGGTTCAACACATCAAAGATTAATGGACAAAGTCTTCCACCAACAAATAGGTCGGAACATGGAGATCTATGTAGACGACATGGTGGCAAAGACCCCATCACAAGGCTCACACTGCGACGACATACAGGAAAATTTTAAGCAAATCCTAGAATATAACATGAGGCATAATCCAGAAGTACAAACCCGGAAAAATTGAATCAACATTTAATCAAACCCGGAAAAATGTGAAGCTATCCTCAACATGGCAAACCCAAAAATAATAAAAGAAGTACAACAACTCGCTGGAAGGGTGGCCGTGCTATCATGCTTCCTGTCAACAATAGCAAACCGATCATATCATTTCTTTCAAACCATCTCTAAGAACAAAAAGTTCAAATGGACAGAAGATTGCGAACAATCCTTTACCAAGCTCAAAATAATCTTGTCATCACCACCAATTCTCAAGAAACCAGAAGCCGATAAACCATTATATTTATACCTTTCAATTTCTAACTATGCTACAAGTTCTGTTTTGGTTGCTGAAACAGGAAAGACGCAGAGCCTGGTATACTTTGCCAGCAAAGTGCTACAGCCAACAGAGACACGGTACCCGAGGATAGAGCAACTACCATTAGCACTGGTCACCACAGCAAGAAGGCTACATCATTACATCCAAAGTCACACAATAGTGGTAAGAACGGATCAACCGTTGAGGCAAATATTAACAAAGCCCGAGATTGCAGGATGCCTGACTAAATGATTCGTCAAACTTACCGAGTTTGATATAAAATACCAACCGAGAAAGGCTCTGAAGTCACAAGTGCTGGCTGACTTTATCTTGGAAATGACAACCCAGAAACAACATATTAAACAATGCTGGAAATTACATGTGGATGGTGCATCAAACCGAGAAGGAAGTGGAGCAGGGGTAATATTAAAAGAAAGAGACAAGATCATAGCCGAACAATCAGTACAATTTACTTTTACAGCAAGTAACAACCAAGCAGAGTATGAAGCCCTGCTTGCCGGACTAAAGCTCGCTCAAAACTTACAAATACACCAACTCCCAGCCTACTGTGATTCACTCCTGGTAGTACAACAAGTTAAGGGAGAGTTCCAGGTAAAAGATCCTTTGTTAGAAAAATACTGGCTCATAGCAAAGGATCTCATTTCAAAACTTGATAAATTCGAAATCATACACGTTAACAGAGAACATAATATAAGGGCCGTTGTGTTATCTAAACTAGCCACCACTAAACCAACAACACACACACCAATACTTTCACAATTAACACTTGAAAAACCGAATTTTGAGCTAAATTGTGTATTGAGTATTACACAGGTAAGAGACTGGAGGACACCTTTCTTTGACTATATCAACATAGGAATTATTCCAAGAGAGGAACGAAATCCACAACTTTTTCAAAGAAGAGCAAGCTTTTACACAATAGTCAGAGGCAACTTATACAGGCGAGGATTCTCACAACCACTTCTCAGATGTATCAACAAAGACGATGCCGAAATAGTAATGGCGGAAACACACGAAGGGGGTATGTGGAAACCATGTCGGAGGCCGCGCCTTAGCTGCCAAGATCCTAAGAACAGGGTATTATTGGCCAACAATGAAGAGAGATTGCATGGCCAAAGTCAAAACATGTGACAATTGCCAAAAGCACGCCACGATCTCAACAACACCAGCTAAGAAGTTGCACACTCTAGAGGTAAGCTGGCCTTTCAACAGATGGGGACTAGATATTCTCGGACCCTTCCTGAAAGCGCCAGGGCAGGTAAAATTTCTTTTGGTATCAATAGACTACTTTTCAAAATGGATTGAAGCATAACACCTCGCACGAATAACAGCCGAAAAGGTGAGGTCTTTCCTTTGGAAAAATATCATATGCCGCTATGGTATACCAAGAGAAATAGTCTCCAATAACGGAAGACAATTCACATACTATAACCTCGCCTCTTTCTTACAAAACTTTATCATAAAACATCATTTCAGTTCAGTCGAACACCCACAAACAAATGGGCAGGTGGAATCAGCTAACCGAGTTATTTTGCAGGTTTTAAGAAAGAAGTTGGACGATGTCAAAGGCGAATGGGCTGACCTTATTCTTGAAATCCTATGGAGCTACAACACAACAATCCAGTCAGCAACAGGGGAAACCCCCCCTTCAAACTGGTATACGGAGCAGAAGCACTCATACCGGTAGAGATCGGCACACCAACTCTGAGAGCCAAACTATATAATAAAGACAAAAATACCAGCACAAGGGCAACCGACTTAGATCTCATAGACGAAGAAAGAGACATGGCAGCATTAAGGCAACAAGCAATGAAGCAACTCATACAAAGGTGACATGATAAAAAGGTAGTCTCCCGAACATTTGAACATGGAGAATTCGTTCTTCAAAAGACAGAGGAAGCCAGGGAACCTCAAGCTCGTGGGAAGTTAGCAGCAAATTGGGAAGGCCCATTCCGAATTTGCAAAGTTCGCCAAGGGAGCATACCAACTGGAAACACTTGTAGGGGACCTAATCCCAGGAAACTGGAATGTATCCTCCCTGAGAAAATACCAATCATAATATGTATCAGAGCATATGAAGGTACTCTTTTTCCCATATGAGGTTTTATCCCAGAATAATAGGTTTTACTTAAAAGGTTTTAACGAGGCTGGACGCCACATTCTATTGTGTAAATGACATAATTAATTCAATCAATTCTAGTATCAACTCACCAAACATTGTACTATAATGACTTCTATGTCCTTTATGCAAACTAGATCAAACCACAATATATAATCCAAAAGTAAACCGAGCTTCATACTCGGCAAAGTCAAAACAAACAAACACCATAAACCTTGGCAATGTTCAACAAAATGCATCGACGTCAAATTTACAAACAAAATAATAAACTAAACAATTTTATTCTATCTTGTCTCCAATGCTTGAGCTGTCACTCTGTTTCTCAGCCTCATCATCAATCAACTCCCCATCAACAATAATCTTTGTAGAATCGAGCTTAACGACATCAGCCTCGGGAAACAAAACTCGAACCTGAGAAGCAGCCTGATCAAAACCTTGAGCGAAAGCCTCGTAAACTTCATTTTCCAGCTCCTTCACCTGAGCCGCTAGCTGGCTATTCTTAGACTTCAAGGTTTTAGACTCCTCGGAAACTGACGACTAAAGCCATTTCTCCTCGATAAGCTCAGTCTCCTTCTGTTTAAGAGAGAATGAAAGCTCAATAATCACTTTCTTCTTCTCCAAAACAGCAGAGGACAGCTCAGCAACACTAAGTGACTCTTTCCTCTCAGTTTCAATAACAAGCTCCTGAGCCCTACCTATGACAACAATCCGAGCACCGATCACCTGAAAAAGAAACTAATCAGTACACACCCAAAAAAAGAAATGAGAAAACAAATGTATAAACAAAAGTACCTGGAGGAAACGACTAGTCCCGGCTCGCCCAACTTCATCAATCATCTTCATGTCCTCAGAAAAACGACACAACTCATCGGCAAGAGTTGTGAAAGGGAAAAGCCTCGACAACAGAGATTTCATGCGATCGTCATCACTGTACCCATGAAGCCTCTTTTGATACTCATAGGTGGATTCCACGATCGCCAGATTATGAGAATCTTCCCCCTTAACTTCAACAACCTCATCAGCTATCCCACGAGTCTTTCCCCTCTTTCTTTTTGGGCGAGGATTCACCTTGGACTGTACGGCAGCAATACCACCCTCCTTATCTACATTAGTAGTCGACCACTCTTTCTCATTCTTTTTTTCTTTGACTAAAAAATGATTTAAGTCCAACAGTAGTAATGGTGGGAGCCTTCTCAGCTGAAAAGATACACAAAAAAACAAATGTCAGGAACGACTATACCACCATATCAAAAATCATTACCAAAACCAATTACCTATGTAATCCAAAATGGCTTCTTTATCCGAATCCCACTTTAACAACTCTGCAACAGAAAACAGTCCCTTAGATTCCAACATCTCTAACAAAAACTCCAAGACAATATTATCATCGGATACCCTATCATCAACATCAAGCACCTAGGTAGGCTCAGGGGACCAAGAAACAGGAAACCTCTCTTCTAAAAACTCATTCAAGTAAAATGGAAACTCCTCTTCAATACTTATAACTTTCACGAACATGGTCTTAAAATCTTTATAAGAAGACTTATACAGAGAAAAAATAGAACGACGAGGATGGCTACTAAAGTCATCCACAAACCACGCCTAACCCCGTTGGTTTGAAAAAAGGAAAAGAAAACCCTAAGGGATGGAGGATGCTCCAAGATATCCATCAAAATTTCAAAGGTTCGGTCAAAACCCCACGATTGGGGTGTAACTGAGATGAAGCACAATTCAACCAAAACAAAACCCCACACTCAAAATCAGTAAATGGGAGCCGGACACCCAATTCAGTCAATAAGCAAGAATAAAGGTAAAAGTAAGACCAACCATCAACCCTCTCACACACACGGTCATTCTCCCCACAAGGTAAAATTTCTATCCTTATATCACAACCATCCCTGACCCACACATTGGACCCCAAAACCTTCACTGACTCGACGTCACTAAACCGAGACACACAACATTTCACCTGCTCACTCACCCAGCTACAAAGATCATCCTCTGTAACAACAACCTTAGCCTTTTCCATGTTTTTGAAAAATAAACAAAGAAAAATAAATAGAGGAGAGGGGAGACCAGAATTCTTCACATCCAACCTTTGCTACTCATTTTCTCTGAAGATAGATGAAGTAAAGTGAAAGTTCTATTCAACAGGCAAACATGGGGCTCACCTAAGACAAAGCAACGTAATAAAACCTGGGAAAATAGAACGGTTTCACTTTTTTAATAACTGTTCCAATCCTAACCGTTCAATCAATACACAAATATCCAATGGCTAAGATGTTATCGAAATTTGAGCCACGCTTCACATCAATCAATTCACCAGGCACGGGAAATAAAACATCAATTAAATGCGTGACTTTCTCTCTCCCAGAAAAACCAAGGCAAGCTCGGGGGGAAAGTGCGTCTCCTACAACATATCCATAGTCGATGTATATGAGAAAACTAACAGCTCGCAGTTGTTTTCTTACAAACACAAGGCAAGCTTGGGGTTATGATACGTAACCTATACATTGGCACAAACAGAATCAAATAATAACAACCCACAAAATCCGGACGAGCTATGCAAAGCTCAGATCCGCACTCACCAAGTCAAACGCTATCACTGAAACTAACCTCGGCAAACATGGAGAATCCTAAAACAAACTCCAAATAAACAATCTAAAACGTCTATATAAACAAACAAGTAACTCCGGAGTAAAACAATCTTATTATCATTACTTCTCTTAAGTCATATTCTAACTTGAGTGTTGGAGTACTTTTTGTATGTGCTCCTGCCGCGATGTTTCAACCAGGCTGACGTATAAATTGGGTCGTATGTATTTATTAATACAATTATACTATTACAGTGGTCAAACTTTCTTACTAGGACAAGGCTCATTTGCTCTATTATTATTGATGTTAATTTCCTGATAGTACTATTCTGTTTATGTTCCCAAATTTCTCCGTTAAAATACTAAGGGTCAAATGTCTAACCATGGTGTGGTTAAATATGAATTGGGTTTTGTTAAGTAGACAATAATTTTTGTGAATAATGTGAATAATAGACTTTAAAATTAGTCCAATAAAATAAAAAAAATACTTCACTCTCAAATTATCTCCTAAATCATAACATTAAGATAATCATTTACACAACAATAAATTGAATATTCACCTAATGAATTGACCATGAATTGACCATCCACCTAATGTTTAATCATGCAAATTTGATTTCACTTTCTTTATATATGCACTACAAAAATTATTCCAATTTACACCTTATATATAATAAGCTCTTCAATTTGTCTCCTCTAAAATAACAAAATGAAAAAACCTCCTAAAATATTTAGAATTGAATGAACATATACACTACCCAATCAGAAATCAGAGCAGTTGAAGTTCCAAATCAAACCCATACCGCACGTATGTTAGTAATGCTCTAACTACTTGGCTTTAGCCTCCGGCAGCTGACTTTGACTTTGTTCTTAAGTAAGGATTGGGGTTCGAATTCCGCCTTGTACATGTAATAATTCATTGATCAGCACCAAACTCTTAAATGAAGAGTACCGCAGCGAATTAATTATTGTCCTGTTCAACATCTTTAATTTCTTCCCATCTTCAATTTGATATTTTATTATACGCTAATAATATAAACAAATTTAATCATATGTACGTAAACATATAACATAGCATTTTATTATAAATAGTGTATGTTAGTCTGGCCACTATTCTTCGCCTCTACCAAACACAGAGACTTGAAGAATCAAGGGAAAGAAGGTGCCAATGGCATTGACTACACCAGAAGAGGAAAAACAACACAATAACAATAATGGGTGCCACATGAACCTCGCTATTTCCCAATACTGCACCGGGGAACCACAAGCAAATTTGAGTGCTGTCATTAATCACTATGTCCACACTCTAAATCACTTCAACTTTCGCAACTTGGGTAACCTTTAATTTTGATTTTAATTCTTAATTACATATCAATAAAGAAAAAATAGTTATTATTGTAACTGCTACTTTTGGCAAGGAGTTTATACTTTCTCTTATTAATAATGTCTTTGGTTTGTATACTTGTGCAGGGTACCCCACGAATCAGAATTTCGACTACGATGCATTGGCACCATTGCTACAATTTCACCTAAACAATGCAGGTGATCCATTTGTTGGGAGCAGCTTCCGTCTAAATTCAACATCATTTGAAGTTAGTGTTCTTGATTGGTTCGCTAATTTGTGGGACATACAAAAGAATAAGTATTGGGGATACGTCACTACTGGTGGAACTGAGGCCAATCTTCACGCCATTTTAGTAGGGTCAGTTTCTTATTATTATTATTATTATTAAAATAAAAAGGCGTATCCTAACAGCACATTGATCTATCTAGGAGAGAACAATTTCCTGATGGAGTTCTATATACTTCAGAAGATTCACATTATTCAATATTTAAAATTGCAAGAATATATCGAATGCAATGTGTTGTAGTTAAAACTCTTTTCTCCGGTGAGATTGACTGTGCTGATCTAAAAGCTACATTACTTCATCACAAGGACAGGCCAGCCATCATCAATCTTAACATAGGTTTTGCTTGCTCTCATCCCTTTTTTTTTTCATAGGCTTTGTTGTTGTTGTATTTCCTAACCTAGCAGGTTAAAGACTTTATCACAAATCTACTCTCAACATTTGCTTAAATAGGCTATTGAGCTAACAACTAAATCAATCTAACTTGATTATTTGCTCTCATCTTTGTTATGAAATCAATAAATTTATGCACCTATTTCTGTAAAGGGTTTTTGTTATATGTATACAAGTACAACGATGAAAGGAGCTGTTGATGACATCGATCTTGTAATAAAAACACTTGAAAAAAGTGGTTTCAGTCGTGATAGATTCTACATTCACTGTGATGCAGCTTTATTTGGAATCATGCTCCCTTTTCTCAAAGCAGTGAGCCACACTTATTTACATCAACTTCATTAATTAAGTAAAAATCTTAAGCTTACATGTTATATGTACATGTAATATCCACACATGTGTGGATATTTGTATGATTTTATGTACAATTCATATGATACTCACTAAATTTAGTGTAATTCATTTACCCCCAGTTAATTATGATTTAAAACTCTTTTATAAGAATTAAGTTGTTATTCCACAGGCACCAAAGATAATAAGTTTCAAGAAACCCATTGGAAGTGTGAGTGTTTCGGGGCATAAATTCTTGGGATGTCCAATTCCCTGTGGAGTTGTAATAACCCGTTCAGAATACATGAATGCGTCATCAAGGGATGTTGAAATCATTGGTTCAAGAGATACAACAATCACAGGTAGTCGATGTGGACATGCTCCAATCTTCCTTTGGTATGCAATCAAAAAGAAAGGCTCAATAGGGATTCAAAACGAAGTGGAAAATTGCATAGCCAATGCACGTTACTTGCACAATCGACTAAGTGATGCTGGAATTGGTGCAATGTTAAATGAGCATAGCAACATTGTTGTGTTTGAGAGGCCTCTTGATCATGAATTTAGCAGTAGGTGGAACTTGGCGTGCCAAGGGAACATTGCACACGTGGTGGTCATGCAGCATGTTACCATTCAAATGTTGGATTCTTTTGTTACTGAGTTTCTTCATAAACGATCCTTTTCACGGTTTCAGGATTATGGCTCTTTTCAGCCTCTATGTATAGCAGAAAAAGTTAGCATTGCAAATTGTTCTTGCTCAATGCACAACTTATATCATGATTGTGCATGCTAGCACATTGTATTAAGCTTAATAATTATGAATTACATACACCCGTTAATCATTTTGTATTTTACAAGTTTTAATACAAAGTTGCATAATTCAAATGATATCATTGATGGGTCATTTTGATCAAAACCTTTTCCTTTTATTTTAATTTGTTAATACGATTAGGTATCGTGATTCTTTATTCAGCTTTTTTTATTACATTAATTAAAAAAAAAATAAAACAAACGCATCGAAATAGATTTACTGTTTTTTTTTTAATTTAAATATAAATCTACAAAAACAAATTAACTAGAATTAAAATTTTAAATTTTAAATTTTAAATTTTAATGTTATAAATCCTAACAAATCCCGAATAAAATCTTAAAGAACTTTGCTAAGTAGATAATGACTTTTGTGAACAATGTGAATAATAGGCTCTAAAATTGGTCTAATAAAGTAAAAACAAATTACACCCCGAATTACCCACCTAAATCTTAATATTAGGATAACTATGCGCATACCTAGTGAATTGAACAACCAATGTATTCATTATTCATATTATTTAGTATTTTCATTATCTACCTATACTTTTCCAATGCTAGGTAACCAATGACTTTCTTGAATAACATGAACAACCACCAATCAAATAAAAACACACTACACCTTCAAAATATTCACCTAAACCTTAATATTAGAATAATCATCCACATATCTAGTAAAATGAACATCCGATATATTTATTGTTCACATTGTTTAATATTTTCATTGTCCACCTATACTTTTTCTATTTTTAAAAATATTACTAAAATTAAAATAATACTTTTTATTATTTTAAAATATTACTAAAAATTATTATTAAAATGTAAACAAAAATTAATAATATTAAATAACCACAATAGTTACTATAAATATAGGTATATTAAAATTTATGTTTAATTATTTTGTTAGTCCCTATAGTTTTACCAAATTTTTAATTAGGTTTCTATACTTTTTTTTAATTGGGTTCCTACACTGCTTTAATTTTGTAATTAAGTCCTTCCTAGTGTAAAAAATATTAGAATTAACTGAATATTTCTTTACAAATAAAAGGTATTTATAATTAAAAACTTAATTAAATCTTTGACCGTATGTATTTTAGTAAAAATATTATGTTAATTTTAATATTTTTAACATAAAAAAATAATTATAAAATTAAAAGCGGTGTAAGAATTCAATTAAAAATATATATAAAAAATCTAATTAAATATTTGATAAAATTATAGAAACCAACAGAGTAATTAAACCTAAAATCTACTAAAAAATCACATGATAACAAACCATTCAAGGTAAACATAACAAAGAACATGGAATTCAACCTACACATGGAGAAATTTTCCTAGTCAATGCAATCAATTACATTACAACATGGAAGTCCTCACACGGTTTCTTTTTTTTTTTTTGGGACAACAGAATCTAATTTCACGAGTTAGGGTGTTCATAATCTAAGTATTCTGTGACGAATTTGAGCTCTTCTGTGACGAACAAAATTTAAGCCAATATATTTCTCGTTTCGGATGATATTTTAGATTGATCATATATAGTTATTTAAGGACTAAACTGTGGTTGTGGCCATGTTCTAATGACAAAGTTGTTTGTCTCTAAAAATGTCACACCAGGTTTCAACCCCAAGTGGAGTGATTAAAGAGCTATATATTGTGTGTGTGGATGGTTGAGAGCGTGTTATGAACCAAAAAAAAAAAAGGACTAAACTTTTCAATAAGCCACCATGGAATATAGCATCAATTATGGAAGATATTTTGTCGGGAGTTAACTACTAATCTCTAGTTTTGTCTAACATTGACAATGAATTCTGCTGCACACACGACATAACAATTTCAACAATTATCACTTGTGCTAGGCATTATACTTCGTGTTGATATATAATTAACTGTAATATATTTGTAATTTTATATCAAACCCTCCTCCAGCTTTGGGAGTTTTGTTGGATTTTCTTTTTTTTTTTGTTGTTTTTCTATAGTGTTTTTTAACTCGATGGACTAAGAACCTCTTTATGGAATGGGACTTCGTTCAAGAGTTTGTCCATTTCATTAGGTTATTGTATACACAAAACGAAATTCAAATCTTCAATACTTGTTTAATTATTTAATTAATCTAAGTTGATTTTTATTTTAACAGGAATCAACTTGTTTTTTTAGCTTGTTTAAAAATTATTTAATATGAAAAAATATATATTTTTTTAAAAAAATATTTTTATTTAAAATATAATTTTATTATTTAAAATGACTAGTTTTTCAGTTTCTAATTGTGATCTTGGGCCTTCTACTCCTTGCAATGAGGAGTTGGGGATATTATTGGGTCAGCTTTTAGGTTTATTATTGGGTCGTATCTCGTATGTATTTATTAATACAAATATACATTTATACTTTCGAATCCCGCCTTATGCATGCAGCAACCCATTGGCCAGCGGCAAACTCTTAAATGGAGCTCAGTACTGCAGCGGATTAGTCTTTGGCCTGTCGGGCTGGGGGATACCGTGGGAAACCAAAAAAAATATACATTTATACTGTTACGGTGGTCAAACTTTC
Organism: Arachis duranensis; assembly: GCF_000817695.3. NCBI lineage: Eukaryota > Viridiplantae > Streptophyta > Magnoliopsida > Fabales > Fabaceae > Arachis > Arachis duranensis. Next base: position 6,249,565 of record NC_029776.3, read on the forward strand.
TTAATAGGACAAGGCTCATTTGCTCTATTATTATTGATGTTAATTTCTTGATAGTTCATTTAGTCACAAGTAATTCTTTCAAAACTATTCTGTTTATGTTCCCAAATTTCTCCGTTTAAATGCTAAGGGTCAAATGTCTAACCATGGTGTGGATAAATATAAAAAATCAACGATCATATTCATTGAAAATAAACTTAAGAGCATTTGCAATGTTAGTTTTTTTTTTAGATCATATAATAAGACACATAAATATTTGTAGGATTATATATCATAAATAATTATTTAAAATTAAAAATAAAATTTATTCTTTCAATGTTTAATCTTAATTTAATTAAAATTTTATATTATTTTTAATTATTTATCAACATAATTATATGAGTAATAAATTTTTATTAATTTTTCATTAAAATAATATTGTATCTATAAGATGATATCAATTCTATTTAATCAATTAATTCTAATACAAATTTTAATTCTAAATTAATTCACTTTTTAAAAATATCAAAAGTAATATTCTAAAAACATCCTATTAAAAATGCTCTAAAAATCTCGAATTAGATGGAAAAGTAAAGCAATATTCGTGGATGGTTTTGTTCAAACAATTTGGGAGATTGATTATAATCATGATGCGCACGTTAGGGGATCCAGAAATCTATGTGCTCTTGATCTTATGAATGTGCTCTCATTCAACGATGAAATCATTGAGCAAACAGGCCCCACTCCATTGACATTATCAAGATTTTGGTAATTGTAGACACAGACGGTCAAGAAAAAATGTGTGGCATGTCGTAAAGGCAACGAAAAAAAAAAAACAAAAAATGATGCCTTCAACCCCCTTTACTAAAGTTCATGTCTTTACTCTTTAGTCACCTTCCATTCATTCTTTATTTCTCTTTTCATTTTTCAGCAAATGTTTATATGTAGAAGGAATTAAGATGTATGGAAATCAAACTTGAAGCCTTGAAGGTACCTTAATCCATAACCGTAAGGCAAGCAACGTATTGGGAGGTTGCTCAATCCCAACTTAAAAGCAGAATTCTAAACTATTAATCTTTTGAGCCTTCTAGAACACTTTCAAAAATGTGTTTTCATACCCTAATTCTTATTTTCCACCTCTTGATTGAATTGAGTACATGCACACATGTCAGTTTTGCATATACAAATAGTAACACATCTCAAATAGTGTTGCACAACACCAATGCTAATATATCATCAGAAAGTAACATACTGATCCAAAAGGAACTCAATTGTCACTTTCACTAATCTTGGAGTAAGGTCTACAACAAAACTTCCTATTCAGCTTTCTTTTTCTTTTCCCATTATTTTTTGTGGTTTAAAGTTGATGATGGAACCGGGGAAAAAAATAAAAATCTGAACGTAACTTTCACACATGCTCCTATAGTAGACCTATCGGGATGAACAGTTACATAGGCATGGGTGTTCTCTAATTGAATGAATGTATTGATGAGGGCAAAGTGCAATTCAACGTTCCTATTCAGTGAAAGCTATTATTGGCTTTGCTTTTCTTTGTTTTGCAATTCAGCCAGTGATTTCAGTGAGTAGTAAACATTAGAGGTCTTGTCCTCAAATTCTACCACAAAAGGATAAGAGGAAAAAAGTATTACACCCACCTGGACCGTCTACTCATCCATAAATACTGTGAACTCAACCACATCTGCTGAAAGGTACACACACACACACCTGCCATCTATCTCCTTCTTTCACTCTGTTCCCTCCCTCCTCATAGGTCATTTCAGCAGCAGCAAAAAGGAAAACTAATAACAATTGATATCAAAGAATTTAATTGGATCGAACCAGATACCACAATTTTGCATTTTGAACAAGTTGCTGCAGGATAGTAAATGAATGAAAAATGAAAGAAATGATTGTTTCCCATTGTACACATAAAAATTTGACAGTCATAGAAGGCTCTCCAGTCGCTCTCTACACATGTTTTTGAGATCAAAAGCAAAATTCCCAGTATTCCTTTTTTTTTTTAATGGAAAATTGGAGGCCTCTAAAAAAGAGGAAGAAGATACAAGGAAAAGTAAGGCATGGAGCAAAGCAACTCCTCAACAATTACAATTGAAATTGCAAGCTCCATCATTCATCTCTATGTGATCAGAATTTCCCAGTCTCTTCTTGATTGGGGCTTTTATTGGAATAAACACTGGCCAAAAACAAACCCGCAGTGCAAGCAAACTTAATCACTCACCAACCCAAGCAAGGGTTTTGCCAATGTCCACATTATGATTCATTCTCTTTCATTCATCAAATAAATTGTTGGAATCAAAATACTAACGGGTATATACAGGAGAGACTCGCACCTCAAACCCATGGTCCATGTGTTGGGGTTTATTAGAGACTTTGCTTTCTCTGAACACAAGCTGCTGATCTTTCTTCACTTTGTCTTTGCCACCCCATGAATTTACAAAGCCAGCCAAGTCCTCAATTATAGGATGGTTCTTGTAAGCTTGCACTTGGAAATAAAGATTGTATCCGAATAATTCAAACTGCACAGCTTCAAAAGCTCAGCAGACTGTTGTTTCAATAGAGGATTGCAACCACTCTGAATCACAAGGAGGAGTTTGGCAGCAAGCCCTGCGTCCACGGCAACGGACGAGCACTCCTCCGGTGCAAGCTTGCAGACAGACCACAAGATGGACAACGCATACTGCGTGCAATTCTCCGAGATCCTCATCAACAATTTGACCATGATTGGTATGGTATTAGAACAATTCTTCAAAGCGAGCCTGCCTTCGGGTATAGATGCCAAGGAATCCAAAATAGAAAGTGCCAATTCCAAACAATCAGGCTCCAAAGCAGACAACAATTCGACCAATTGCGAAACAGCACCGATGCTTACAAGCAAATGCCGAATGTCTTTGTGGGAGCAAATTGCTCTTAAAAGGCTCAAGCCAGGGCAGATTCCATTGGTGTGCCTCTTATCCTTTACAAGCCTCATCAAGCCAACCAACAAGCTATGGCTGGAGATAAGCTCGGACCTAAGATCCTTATCGTCAATCAAAGACTCAATCAACCTAGTACAATTAATCTTGGTCTCGATAGAGCCCTCGTTGAGGATATCCACCATCAAAGAAACCTTGGCAGGCTGCATAAGATTCTTCTTGGAATCGGAATCAAGAGTCAAGCAAACAAGAATACCAATAACCTCAGAGCCAACAGCATGGGAAGTAAAAGGTCCAAGCAAAGAAGACATTAAAGAGACACCACCTTCATCGAGAAGCGTCTTGCGGGCAGTGGCGTGAGCAGCAACAACCTGGTGAAGCTCCTTGAGAGCCATGACTCGAGCCTGACCCTTGACCTTCTTGAGCGTGTCAAGAAGCTCGGAAGCCCTACCCTGAACATCCTCCGACCTCTTCTTCATGAGAAGGTACTTCTGAGAGAACCACGTGTATATGAGGCGGTAGAGGGTGGTGTTGGGGGTAACGGAATCATCCCAAAGCTCCTGCATCGTAGTGGGGCAGGTCAAGTGACCCAGGTTGAACCATTTGAGGATGTTGGACCGCTCGTAAGTTTGTCCGGTGCAGAGTGTCACGGGGTCTTGCATTGCTTCCAGAGAGATTGGGCATATGAACACGCTTGGTACCTCCGACAAGTCCAGCTCCTCAATCATCTTCCCCAGATCCAATTTCTCGCATGCCATGCCTCCCACAACGCCAACGCCAACGCCAACGCCAACGCCTCCCCCCAACACACCGTCCTTCACGGCAGTGTCCAGATCTAGAATCTGCCCGTCCCCTCCACCCTCGTACCCACCTACCATGTCCCTCTTGGAAGGCTGAAACATCGGCATTTTTGAAACCCTCTCTCTCTCTTCTTTCACCGGAACAAACCAACAAAGAACAGAACTAGAATGACAAGGGAGAAAGAAAAAACCTCGAAGGCTCTCAAAATGACTGCAATGACAAGCACTCTTCAAAGGACACTACATCTGAGTAAACACATGTGAAAAAGGGGGTGAAAAAGAAGAAGAGAGGACGAACTAGTCTACTCCTCCAGAGGGGCATTTTTTTTCCCTCTTCAAACTTTGCTTTATTATTGTCTACAGAAATTCTCTAGGGTGGTCTTGTTGGCTTTATCTGATATGTGGTCAAAAAATATCATCTTCTTTCACTTCATGCTCAAGCTCTTCAAAAAGGGACTAGGAGGGTTAAATCACCTAAAACACTCTGCCAAAACAACAATTAAAAGAGCGAAAAAAAATAAAAAGATAAAAAGAATCTAATCTTAGACCAATCAAAGAGGAAACAGTGGAGTGCAGGCCACTACCCTACAACCACTACTACTATCAAGTAGTAAATCGATGCCAGACAAACAGTTGAGAGAGAAGGGGAAAAAAAATAATTGAGAAGACCCCAGATCACCAAATCATGAGATGAGGCCACTGCTCACAACGATTATTATTAATATTAAGGATTAGTGAGCTTAGGTTTAAAAAAATAAAGAGCTTGAAATGATAAATCAAAGAACCGTACCACTGCCACAAAATCGGGGACTGGGAACTAGAGCAGAAAAGCCATTCCCCACGCTCCTCTCTATACACTAACGCCTCTCTTGTTTCTTTTTTCTGGGAGGCGTTTCCATCAAAGCAATTAGTCTCACCTCACGGGTGAAATTAATTAATCAATTAATTAATTGAAGGGTTAAAATACGGTGACCGGAAGAGTGCGGGCAGTAGCCGGTCAATCAGCCTTTCGGCCTGCGCACCACACGTGCAGTCTTCAATCTGTCGTCGTAAACTCCCACTTTTACTTTGTTTATTAAAATCAATTACTCCAATACTTTACAATAATAATGACAGTCTACGATTCACACGAACTCACGAAGGAGGTCTTTTGAATTACATAATTACCCTAATACCCTAACCAGTATGGACTATGGAGTACTTAATATTAATAGTATATAGTATTTATAGAATTACAATAATATCCCTTTTCAATGTTCATGGATCATGAACTTCTATTCTATTTTGATTTTTGAGTCGCACACCCTGGAAAAGTCATTTTCCTTTGTTGTTTTCTTGTGTTTCGTATTTTAATTTTAGAGTTGTAAGAATCAGCGGTATGGTACGTGTAGCTATTATACATTTCCAAGCCCTTTCTTTCATCCATTCATGTCAGTTGATTGCACTCAATGGATAGTGGTTGTATCTAGATGTGTGTATGCTATGAATGAACATTTTCAATGCTTTTAGTGAAAAATATTCATTATTGACCAATTATATTTATGGTACACACAGGTATGCATATGTGTATTAAAAACTTACTGCTGGGTAAATTTACACTAGGTACAGTAGTTGGGGAGCGTTACATTTACATGCATGTCCTGCAATGCATTCAATTTTTTTATTTTTTATTTTTTAAAATATTGATTTGAAGAAAACCAAGCTTCAATCGATTTCATAATAATAACTTAAGTGTATGTTATATTATGGGTTATATCATGGAGCTTTTTAAGATGATAAAAGTATATTTGAGTGCTTAAAACACCAAAATAAGTAATGAAATTGGAGATAATATTGGGGCTCTCTAAAAAATACGAGTTTTTGAGCTTTCTAAAATTTTACAGTTTTACACGTAAATTTTTGTGTCCTCAAATTAATGACGATTTTTATTTGTATGTGTTATTGAATTTCAACTATTTTTATCATTTAAAAAAAAGTCTTATTATGGTCTAATATGTTTTTAATAATTCAATTGAAAAATATGAGTATGCAAATTAATTATAGAGATATTTTACTCTTATTAAAAATTAAAATTTACAATTTCAAATATAATTAAATTTAAGATAAATTCTAATAAAATTATTTTAATCTTTTAAAGATTAATTTTTTTCATTTTTAATATAATCAAACAATTTTAATTAATCTTATAAAGATAATTTAATCTTTTTCATATTAAAGGATATTTTAATACTCTTAAATATGAACTACAAGAATATTTTAATCTTTTTAAAATTATATTTAAATTTTCAAATTCTAATACAATCAAACATTATAGATTAATCTTATGATGGTATTTTAATATATTTTTTTCAAATTAACCTTTAAAATTTGTTTTATTCTCTTAAACATTAATATATGAGTATTTTATTTAGTCTTTTTAAAAATTGAAATTTACAATTCTAAGTATATATTAAACAAATTTCAATATAAAAGCGTATTTTAGCAATTTAAGATTAATTCTCAAAAAAGTTAATTTAGTATTTTAAAAGTTTAGTATAAGGTTATTTGATTTTTTTATATATAAAATTTATAATTTTTAATACAATCTAAATTAATCCTGTTAATTTAGTCTTTTTAAAATTAATGTTAAAAAAGTTTTTTAGTCTCTTAAAATAAAATTTATGAAAATTTTAGTTTTTACAGTAAAATTCAAATAATAATTTTTCAAAAAAATATAGATTTTTTGGAATTTAAACTAAAATATAAAAGTTGAATTTCTATCTTTATTCAATTTTTTTTATGTTTTATTTGAATTTAAATAAAAAAAAATTTATTGACATTTATGTTTTAAAATTAACGAAGAATTGAAGATTAACTTAAAAATGACAAATATCAATAATTTATATAAGTAGTAAAATTTATGTTAGTACAAAAAATGAATTGTTTCGACAAGACGGTGTTTTAATTACAAAAAGCGAAAATAGGCAAGTTGAAATCGAAAAAAGAGGGACAAACAACGTCGAAATTAAAAGGTAGTTCGTGACTTTCCTTGAGCATCAAGGCTTGCTACTCGACCTTCAAACTGAAGAGGAGAACTTGGGAGCAAAATTTGAAGAGTAAGCTGAAGAGATGTGGGACTTAGAGACCAAGAAAAACGTGGGTGTCAAATTTTAGAGATCAACATTTCTCACAGTCAAGGCAAAATCATAGCTGAGAAAAAAGAAGTAAGATAGTAAACAACGTGCTCCAGAGCTAGTTCATGGCATACAAATAGTAGAAATTTATAAGAATTTCGAGACTTCAATTAAGAACATTAAATCATCACATAAACTCATAGAATTCCTATTCTTCACGATGCAATGGAAGAACATGGAGTGCAAGTGCATATGAGTGTTAGAAGTCAAATTTCTTGTTTGTTTTGCTTTTGTTTATTTGACTCACTTTCCCTTACTTTCGTTAAATTTTTGTTATTATTTTGCTTTGATCAATATTTCACACTTTTATTTTCCTCTTTATTTAATTATTTATTCTTTTATGGTTTTTCATAATCCTCTCACTAGTAATGTCGATATAAAATTGTTTTGACACCATAATCAAATAATTTTCGAGTCGAGTTCACTTTTTTTTAGAGAAGTCGTATTTGTTTCTTGATATTTGAGATTTTGATACAAATTTGTTTTGACATTATCTGTCGAAGTCAACCAAAAAGCGAGTGAAACAATTTAAAAGTAATAAATGTCAATAATCTGTATAAATAGTAAATTGAATCAGGTTTATTCGATTTACTGTATATAAATAGTAAATTGAATTAGCTTAATTCGATTCAGTGTGTTACACACTTTTCTGACAATAAATGAAAACAAGCTATGTCAATTTAATGCTGAGCGTGCTAAATCGAGTCAAATTAATTCGATTTACATAAAGCTATTTAGAATGGGATGTGTAATCAAAATTAGTTTATAATATTTGTGTTTACAACTCCAAACTATTTATTTATGTGAATTATCTAATTATCTAGAATAATAAACATAATAATACCAATATTCTTTTATTTATTAGTCTTAAAAAAATATATAAATAATATAAGCTGATATTTTTTGGTAGAAAAACAATAATAAAAATTATCAACTAAGTTAATTATAAAATAAAAAAATATGAATAATTTTTTAACTAATAAAAAATAAAGTTATTATTTTTTCATGCTATAATTTTACAGAAAAAATAATAAATCAACGTTTAGTAAATTACACATCAAATATTATTATTTACATACTAAAAATATATATTATCAATCATTTTAAAATAAATTAATCCATATTCATATTAAATAATATTTATTTATGGTTATAATTTAAATTCTCGTGCGAAGTACGGAAAATGAAACTAATTTTATATTAAGAATGCAGGTGTGTCTAATATAGTTTTTTATTAATTTTGGAACGACTAACATTAAATTATGATCAACATATATGTAACTTAGTGTGTGTTTGAGTTCACATTGGCCAAACTAGAGTTTGAATGGAAGTGATTTTATAAAATTAATTTTGAGTAGAAGTGAGTTTGTGTCAATATAATTTATGTTTAACAATTTTTGTTAAAATTAATTTTGATAATATAAATATTACTTGAATAATATTAGTTAAAATCACTT
>NC_029776.3:6258449-6282339 GCF_000817695.3 Arachis duranensis
AATAACATTATGTGAATAAAATTATAAAAAGAATTATTCATGAGATCTAATCGAGATGTAAATTATCATGGAAAATAAATTATGTGAATATAGATTTTGACTAATAAGTAAGATTGCAATATAAATTTTGGAAGGATTAAAATTATGTGAATAAAATTAAATTATGATCGACATATATATAACCTAAGTTTTACTATATTAATTTAAAATAAAAAAGGGTTGAAATCTTGTTCATTTTAAATATATTAAAAATAATTAAAAAATTAACTATATTTACTTAACTAATAGTATTATATATATCTCTAATTCCATTACTTGGTCCTTTAAGCACCCAAATATGCTTTTTCCACTTTTACCATCTTAGAAAGCTCCATCAGATGATGCCTTTGTTATAGAGTATTTCACCATTTCCTCATGATCTGGTAAGACTTAAAAAGGGTAGATTGGTCTTTGAAAGCATAAATAAAGAAATGGTTTATCGGTTTATCCCACACGAAGCATTAAGAAAGGCAGAGGAGTTTCACAAAAGTTCAGGGAAAACCCCACGGGACGAATGAATAACTGGTGCGGTCCCACAGTGGGTCCCATGTTACATAAACTAAAAGGTGGAACCCACCATGCGAACGAAAAAAGAAAAAGAAAATGAGGACGGGTAGTTTTCTTAATTTCTAGTGTTCAAGTTCAATGGCAATACCTTAACTCTGATAAATAAAACTATTGAGAAATATAAAAAACGAAAGGAAAGGGGGAAGGGTGGGTCCCACGAAAAGAGGTTGCCTTTTATGCAATTTGGGTAAAATGCCAGCGAAGCATTGGACCGTGACAGTTTTTTGCTTTGACTGTACGCATCGGTTTGCTTATCCGGTCTTTGCTTTGACCGCTTTTGCCAATGCTAATCCTAATGCGAATGGGAATGGCACAGTCTTCAGTTTCAGTCCACTCTCTCTCCACCTTTGCCTTCTCTCCAACCCAATTGGACAATGACACGTGACTCTGCCAAAACACTGTCCCCTTCTCAACCCTATGTCACTGTTTTTTATGGCTAACCTTGTACGCTTTGCATATTAAATATTCCTTAATTCTGCTTTCTTTTTTCATCACTATACTTACCACCCAGATTCATCATATTAAGCAGGATTCAGGAAGACCACATTTTGACCTCCACAACTTTTCCCTCCTGCTTCCCTTCTCTTTTTTTCTTTAAAAAGAAATATTTAATTCTCTATTATGTTATTAGTATCGTATTCGTTGTTAATTATGATGCTAATATTAACTATTGTAATTTGTAAACGAGTCAATGAAAATTAGTATTCTGTCAATATATAAATAGAAAGTAGTGTGTAAAACATTGAAGACAATTTTTTTAGGTGGAAATCAAATAATTAAGTACTAGTATACATTAATATTGCGAAGTTAATTAATTTATGATTTAGAAAACAACGGTTACCCGGGTCACGTGGGAATGGGATAACATATTAATACTATTAACATATAAAGAATAGAAATACAGCCATAAAATTAATGCTTTTTTTTTTCATAAGAGTGATATTCAAATGACAAAGATTGATAGTTTAATGAAGTTGTTTTCACCTAATTTATGTTCTGAAAATGTAATTGAAGTTTATTTTGATGGGAAGTGGCAAGAAACATATGTAAAGTAGGTGGAGAGTAATTAGATAATTAGAAATTGGTTGGGGTTGGGTGTTCCCTATAAGGTTTGGTCTGATGGGTAAAGCAGCTAGCAGTATTGATATTACGTAACAGATTGTATCCATTTTCTTAATGGAAATTGAATGGATAGCACCGATGGAAATGCTATGTGTCCAGACTGGATGGATCTTTATAGGGAGGTTGGATTCAATTCTTTACTGTAGCTACGGGTTGGGACTTGGAAGGACAAACAATTTTTTAATATTAATTTATTAATAATTTTGATTCATCTTCGATCTAGAGGAGAGGAAAGCCTTGGTGGTGTGTGGAGTGCAATTTTAATTTTAAAAAATGGGTGGTCATATAAATGGACCAAATCTACTATCGAGGGATTCATTCAACTTTGAGATACTGTGGGAGTCACATGATCGACCACAATAATAATTTTTAAATTGTAGCATGTCACATGATCCACTTAGCCACTCTCTCATAACTCCTATACTATACAAATAATAATAATAATAATAATCAATCTTCAGACTTTGGAGAGATTAACAATTACATTACAATACAATACTCACTCATACGAAGACCTTAGCTAATTGCTTTGTACCATGAATAATTTCTTTTACCCTGCTATGGTGCACCCCCAATAATGCACATATTCGTAGTGTTTTTAATTCATTAATTATTAGTATATTATGGTTAATTCCAATAGCATTCGGTGTCTTACTGGTTTGTTATATTAACTGCGAGGGCTAATAGGAAAACGTCTTTCCTTTCAGATTTTTATTTTTATTTTATTCTATAGAAAAAAGAATGGGAGAAAGAAGAATTTAGGTGTATGAGTTAGGCATACTGACTGAAGAAGTATTTGGCGTTTATCACAGTTCACAGACAGTCCAGTGTTCCGTCTACATCATTCATAATCATTAATCAACTAATCAAATGCTTTATAATATAAACTTTTTCTTATGAGATTTCAACAACCAAACTGCATGTAATTCCTGTTTATTTTGACAAGAAACTAATTACATAGTGTCCTACTAACTCATACCGCTCATTCTTATTTTTTGGAAAAAGTATAAGGAGCTAATGGTCTAAGTGTACAATGTGTACAATGGAAGTTTAGAAAGTATTAGAGATATAATTATTAGTGTTACATTTTTTCATCAATTGAATCTTTTCGAATGAGTGGTATCATAACATGGTATTAGAATTGTAGATTTGAAAAGTCAAGAGTTCGATTCTTGGTGAACTCAAAATTAGTTTAAACTTTTGGGATGAGTGGTTTCATGACTTGAGATGTCTATTATCCCTAGTACTCGGATGGTTTCATTAGTACGGATGATGTTCATTTTGTAATTCAATAGTCTATTATATACATTATACACTTACACCATTGACTTCTTAACAGTACTATATTTTTTAGTATGTAGTGCCTAACATGAAAAACTCATTTTTTTTTTGGTTATTGGGGTGAAGATTTCTTTTGCCAGTTTCTTTTTTAACCCAGAAAATGATTCACATAACATAAGTTGGGCCCAATCCGAACAATCTAAAAATTCAATCGTGGACTCTCTTCAAAGCATTACTAAATTTCATTCAAATTGGGCTAAGAGAAATAGAGATATGTAGCCAAATACAAGACCAAACAATAAAATATCATCCATCAGTCTATCACAAAAAACACCCAAAAAAAAGAGACCCAAAGAAAACACCAAAAAATAAAAGTAGCATCTAGCACATGGATTATGCTCCTTGCTAGTTTACTCAGTAATAAACAAGGTTAGAGCAATTAAACATTAAGCGGCATATGGATAGAGATAACACTGGTTTTTCTATCCTTGATCAGCTGCCGTCCACGGCCATTTCGAATCTTGTTCTAACATATTCTAGTATTATATATTATATATGCGCGATTTATAGCGCATTTGAAGATTGTGGATTTAGTTTATGTCTTGTTTAAATTGTAATTTATGAGAAGTCCTTAGAGGTATGCCTGCTATCACTTCCGCGCAGTCCACCCTCCAACAAATTAAACCTGTCTCTGCTTTTGTCAACATATTTGATGTAAAGAATGAACGTATATATAGTTTACTTTGTACATTTACACAACTTAGTGTGGGATACAAGTATACAACCTAACTTGTGTGATAAAATGACTACTTTTGTTCACTTATTTATGTCTACCTACCCCATTTTAGCATTGATATAAGTGTAAATCCTTATTTCAAACCACAAATATATGTGCATCAATATACTAATTATCTAAATTAAGTTAAATATACTAACCGTTGTCCATTTATGAAAAATTATATATATAATTAACTTCTAATTAGTTAATATAGTAAGGAATTAGCCAATGAGTTATAGTTCAAATAACATAGTCTCTTCATACTCATTTAGAAATTGTGGATTTGAGTCTTTCTATCTCTGGTGTAAAAATATATATATAGTAACAAATTCTTTTTTTTATCTTATTTTTTTAGGGTTTAAACTTTAGGATTGTAATATAAAATTTAAAATTTAAAATTTAAAAATATTATTTGTTGAAATTAAACAAAAAAAATTAATTCTCTAGCTAAAGTAAAAATATAAGAGAATTAATTAGGTTAATGTTATTTAATTTACATGCTCAAATAAACATTAATATTGAAAGCAAGTTAGAGAAAATTGAAATTTTATGTGAAATCAGAAAAATAAATTAAATATGTAAAACGTAAAATTTTAACAAATTTAAATTGTAAAATCGTCATAGGTAATACAAATTTTGTAAAATCGATTTATTTATTTAAAATTGTAATATCAAAAAATTTTAAGAGTTAAATCGAGATTCTAAACTACCATGAAAAGAATAAAAGAATAAAATGAATCTAACAATATATAATAAATAAATAAAACTGTCCTGTACGTAGTAAGGTTTGTCCTCTTGCATATCCTAGCTAGGTTGGTTAGCTATAAGTATTGAACAACATATATATAAGAATGGGGTAGCTAAGATGTATGTATATAAAAAGGGGTCCGTGAATTGCGATAAGGTGCTCAACCATCGAAGCTTAACATGACAAACAAGAAAGGAAGCAAGTTGAGGAGGTACATGGAGTCACTCATGAGGCTCTTGAGGAAGCCCAGGACCTCTACGTTCAAGCCATCACTACCTGCTATGTCATCGACACCACCATGGGTTTCCCAACTCCCACTCTCCCCAGAACATCCTTCACCGCTGGATCATCAACCACCAATATCAAACTTCTCCCCGCTAGGACCAGCAGCCATGGAAATACTAGCCGGAAGCCGCCTCGGATTGCAAGGATCGATGAGGACAAGCCGTGTGAGTTTGGATATGATGATGATCACGATATCAATGTCACGCATCTTATTTCTCCTCGGAGAAGAAGCTATGCATATGCCGTCCAAGCAAGACCAAGAAAAGGGTTGTTTTAGACTTTTAGTCAACCCAAGGAAAATATGCTTTTTATTTTTTATTTTTTTCTTGTTCTTTCAATTTGTGAAATTCTTCAAGTTCGTGTTCTTTTTTCTCTTTAGCCATTATGGGCTATGGCAACACTTAGCTTGAGCCAAGGGTTCTGTGATGAAGGCTAGTCTGGACTTGTAAGAGACATCTCTCAAATCAAATTTTCTAAATACAGAAATGTTATGCAAATGTGATTGAGCAATACTTGCTTTATTTGTCGGATACCGGTGTTTGAGAGAGGAGACATGGATAGAAACAATATGTCCATAAATAGTGAATTAGTGTATTTTATGTCAATTCTGATAGGAAAAACACAAAAACACTAAAAAAAAATACAACTTATTTTTATTATTTTTATTAATTTTTGATAATTATATTTTTTATTATTATATTTTTTATCTCAAATTTTTTAAATATAAAAAATAAATATAATTTTTATAATTTGTTATAATTCACCATTAAAAAAATATAAAAATACAAACTTTTATATCTTAATTTTTATGTGTTGTTTTATTCAGTTTTCAAAAACAAACACAGAAAGAAAGGGAAACAAGAAAAGTAACCAAGTGAAAAAATGGCGGGCATGGATCATACGAGAAGAATATTATTTTGTGTCTGTGTGTGAGAGTGTGTATGGCGACGGTGTCAATTGCGTGGGGAAAGAGATGGGGGATAGTTATTTCGGGCAGAAAAGTTGGTATGGCTCTTCATAGCAGTAGCTGATAATGATTATACATTAACTACAGTTTTTTTTTTTATCGAAAAAACTGAAATTCATTAATAAAAATTACGTGCAGATTAAACTTATAAACCAAGCATTTAAAAATACTATTGTGTCTTAAACAGGTATCTGAGATCAGATAATCTCCAGATTCTTATATTTCTCTGTAATAACTAATGAGGTTATTGTGACCTTTTAAGAGCAGCAAGGCCAGATGAGATGGCCATACGCTAATGTCCCATCACAATTCAATTGCCAAACATATTGAGGGTGGCCTTCCCTTTGCATTATGATAGCCTTTAATGCTGGCCTATAAAAGCCTAACTGTAGCTCAAATTTCAATGCCACTATGCATTTCTTTCCTCTATGGGCATGTCGCAATTGGATATGTAAAAGGGGAAAAAATCTTGGAATATATGTTAGGGAATTACTATTTAGATTCTAGACAGTTAAAAGCAATTATTTTACTGACAATATATAACAAGATTGTAAAAATAAAATAAAATAAACTTTGTTGTAAAATAAATAAATAAAATATAATAAATATAAAATAAAAAATGTAAATAAAAGACTATAATATTAATATTTACTAATATAATTATTTCACTATAAAAGTAATTAATATATTTGATAGTATCATATATGTAGTAAGTTATACTCAAGAGAAAAAAGAAAGAGAATTTTGTACGAGAGAGAAAAGTTAAGAATATTTTTATTTATATTGCTTTTGTATATGTGTGTAATATTCTTGAGATTGTTCCTCTATTTATAAGCGTACGAAGTTTGCTTTTCAACTTCATTCAGCATTGAAAATAAAATTCAACCACCCATATTAATGGGCATCTAATTTGATCTTATCCATTAAGTGCTGGGAAATTTGTTCTCATAAGTAAGGGTCTAGCAATTAATTGGAGACGTTTAATAAGTGATTCTGCTAACTCATTTTGTGTATGAACATAAGCTACTGGATGTTCAACACTTATTCCATTAGCTATACAATAAGCATCAAAAGCTTGGGAAGTAAATTCACCAGCATTATAAAGACGAATTGCTTTGATTGGATTTTCTGAAAATTATACTTTTAATCGAATAATTTGAGCCAGTAATCTCGCAAACGCCAGGTTGCGAGAAGATAATAAGCACACATGTGACCATCTCGAAGATGCGTCGATTAGGACCATAAAATATCTAAAAGATCCACATGGTGGATGAATAGGTCCACATATATCACCTTGAATCCTTTCTAAGAATTCATGGGACTCAAATCCAATCTTTATTGGTGATGGCCTTAAAATTAACTTTTCCTGGGAACATGCAGCACAACAAAATTCACTAGTTTTAAGAATCTTCTAGTTCTTTAGTGAATGTCCATGAGAGTTTTCAATAATTCTCCTCATCATGGTTGTTCCCGGATGACCCAATCGGTCGTTTCAAGTTATGAAATCATTTGGGCTAGTAAACTTCTGGTTTACAATGGCATGTGATTTAATTGCACTAATTTTGGTATAATATACCCAGATGAAAGTTAGGATAATTTTTCTAATATAACTTTTTTATTTGAATCATGAGTTGTGATACATAAATACTCATGATTTTCCTCAGTCATAGTCTCTATATGATATCTATTTCGGCGAATATTTTTAAAGCTCAACAAGTTTCTTCGAGACTTGGTAGACAACAGTGCATTATTTATTATGAATTTTGTTCCTCCGGAAAATAAAATTATAGCTCTTCCGGAACCTTCAATCACATTACCTGAGTCAATAATAGTATTAACACATTATTCTTTTGGTACAAGATGGGTAAAATATATATCACTTTTGAGAATAGTGTACGAACTTGCACTATCCGCAAGGCATACATCTTCATTATATATCCTTGCAATTCTCTTCAAAGACAAATAATAATAAAATGAGTAGTATGCACAGTTAAATTGAATACTTGATCAGAATTATTTTTCTAAGAAATATTACACATAAAAAAATGTCATAATTTTTTTAAACATGATACTTTTAATAATTTCAAAATTCATAAACATTAATATTTCATTATTTATATACATCATATTTGAAACTTAAATACATAGAAAATAAAACTTAACAATAAGTTCTTTATATTATTTATTTACATGAATACTTAACAATCTTACGTATTAAATTATTCCATCATTGATCAAATGACCAATATTTCCTTCAAGATCCTCAAAGAAATCAGATACATGATAATGAGTGGTAGAATTTTCAGCATCATTTAAAATGAAATTCGACTCTTTTCCCTTGTCGTCATTTTTCAAAGATGCCTGGTAAAGATTGACTAGGTGCCTTGGGGTACGACAGGTACGTGACCAATGACCCTTTCCACCACAACGGAAACACTTATCCTCTATTGATTTATTCTGCCCAATATTTCTTTCTTTATCCCACTTCTGGTGAGATCCTCTCTTTTGAATATAATTCTTTTTCCTTCCATAATTTTTCTTGTTATTAAAACCTTGCCATTTACCTCTTTTGGGATAATAATTTGCCGCATTTACTTCAGAAAATGGGGCGGCGCCAGCTGGGCGCACTTCGTGATTTTTCAATAGCAGCTCATTGTTGCGTTCAACAACAAGAAGGAAAGAAATTAATTCAGAATATTTTTAAACCCTTTTTCTCGATATTGCTGCTGCAGGAGCACATTCAAGACATGGAAGGTTGAGAAAGTTTTCTCCAACATATCATGATAAGTTATCTTTTTCCCACATAATTTCATTCGTGAGGTGATTCGAAACATTGTCGAATTATATTCATTTATGGATTTAAAATCTTGTAAACGTAAGTGCGTCCATTCATATCGGACTTGAGGAAGTATCACCATTTTTTTATGATTATACCTTTTTTCAAGGTCTTCCTAAAGATCTGCAGAATTTTTTAATGTGAGATATTCATTTTTCAATCCTTCGTCAAGATGACGACGAAGAAAAATCATGGCTTTGGCTTTATCCTTTTGGGATGCATTATTTTCAGCCTTAATGGTATCTCCAAGATCCATTGAATCAAGATGAATTTCAGCATCTAGTATCCATGATAAATAATTGTTTCCAGATATATCAAGAGCATTGAATTCAAGATGAGAGAATTTTGACATAATGAAAAATTTGTTATCTGAGTCTTCCTAAAAATTTGATCAGAGTCTCATGCTGATAATGTGTTGTAAAATAAATAAATAAGATATAATAAATATAAAATAAAAAGTATAAATAAAAGACTCTAATATTGATATTTACTAATATAATTATCTCATTATAAAAGTAATTAATATATTTGATAGTATTATATATGTAGTAACTTATACTCAAAAGAGAGAAGAAAGAGAGTTTTGTACGAGAGAGAAAAGCTAAAAATATTTCTATTTATATTGCTTTTATATATGTGTGTAATATTTTTGAGATTATTCCTCTATTTATAAGCGTATGAAGTTTGCTTTTAAACTTCATTCAGCATTGAAAATAAAATTCAACTGCCCATATTAATGGGTATCTAATTTGATCTTATCACAACAAAAATTACATTGTTGTTTTAGTAGTTGTTAGTTGTAAGGTTACATTTAGACTTTTAGTTGTCTAAAGAACAATATTATTTAGTATCTTGCCCTAACAATTTGTATTTAAGTATAACTTAAATGGCATAGTCTTCTTATACTTATTTAAGAGGTTGCAAGTTTAAATCTCCCTATTTTCGCTAAAAAAAAAATTTACTTAAATATAAATGGTTGAACTGTTATCATATTAATATCCTCTTGATTCTTGAATGAAAAATTGCAAATGCCTTGTCCAAATAGATAAGAGAAATCATAAAATTAGTATCAATGCAATTGTGCTACTTTTTAATTTTTATAAACGCACAACGAGAAACAAAGATATGAAAAATATTATGCTTTCTTTTGGACTTGCCAGGAAATGAGTGAAAATTTTGTATTGTCTGTAAATGAATATAACAAAGAACTCTGCTAGGGAGACAAAAAAATCTAGTTGGCCGAAAATAAACCATTACCTATTTGCTTTAATTGAATGATCTTACTGAGCTGGGTATGGTTTCAGTGAAAAGGACAAAAGGGTCAAAAGGGTAAGCGTATGAAGCCGGAAGAGAGAAAGCGCAGGTTTAATGAAGCCATCGTTAACATTCTATATCCCTCCTCGCCGGAACCCGAAACCGAAACCGAACCATCTCATCAACCGGTATTTACATCTCTATTCTTCTACTCTCTTCCTTCTTACGCTCAATTTGAGTGTTCAAGTGTTGTTGCCACAATGCAGATTCAACAAGATCTCAAACCCGTTGATGCTTTCACGCAACGCTCGCCTTCTCATGCTATTTCTGGTAACAAATTACTACTGAATAGTAACCTCCTTTGACACTCGCAACAAGTAGGAGGCGGGGAAATTGAAATTAATTAACATTTTGGGATGGCACTGAAAATCTAGGGAGTTCGGATGATTACGACAATGCTTCCACGAGCGGCGACGAAGAACACGATTCCGGGACGGTGAAGCTAACGAGGGCTCAACGGAAGAAGATTCGCAAGAAGAAGCTCAAGGAAGATGCAATTCGTCGAGGCAACTTAATTGGCCCCCTCTTGCCTCCTTATACACATCAAGTTACGCAGGATGCACCACCTGTTCGATCAAATGCTTCAACGGAACCTTCACTCCACGTACCTGGTACTTTTATTATTCATTTGTTGATGTAAGACTAATAATATTAGTGGCTGCATTCATGTGTTTCTTCCGTGATG
The DNA here is from genome assembly GCF_000817695.3 of Arachis duranensis. Lineage (NCBI taxonomy): Eukaryota > Viridiplantae > Streptophyta > Magnoliopsida > Fabales > Fabaceae > Arachis > Arachis duranensis. The sequence goes on from NC_029776.3 coordinate 6,269,072, forward strand.
GCGCAACATGGTTTAGGTGATGGAGCGGCTCCCTCAACCTCGAAAAGAACCAGGAAGCGAAGGATGGCAAAAAAGCTGCCCAAAGTTATGCCTCAAACTTCCAATTCTGCTCCTTTTGTTAAGGAGTCCAATCTGTAACTGTGTAAGTTTTAGTCATACTAGGCACTAGCGATTCAGCAACACTTTTTATTGAGCAATGTTGACTTAGGATACATCAGATATGAACATCATAGAGCTTAACATCCTATTAAATCTGAACTTTCCAGCTAGGAGCTAGCTAGCAGAGTAAAGGAAAAGAAGTAAAAACAAGCAAAGGGCAAATGGAATGGCCAATATATGTGTTGTAACTTGTAAGATTGTAGATTTGTAACTATGGGGGTGTATCGATATGTCCCACTTTTGAATTTGATCATCTGTGACCCACAACTTAGGTGAAAAATACTATCCATGAAAAGCTCTGAACGTAGGCATGTGCTTCATATACCCATATTAATTGATGGGCCACGATCAGCTTTCTCCAAACTTGATGGGTCCTTTGCCTGCATGTCCATAATAAGACATTTTGAGATCTACAACAAATGCTTCCCAAACAAACAAGAAGCCAACCATGGCTAGTGAGTTGACAGCATACAGGACAATACTTCGATTAGTATCATTTTTCTTATTAAATAGTTTTCACAATATGATTCATCATTAAATTTTGACTCCTTGAAACGTTTATGTTGCTTTCTTTTTTTAAATATCTTCTAACAGGTTAGCTGCCCATGCGTACGAACTTCTAATTAGTTAATGCCATCTTTATTTTTCAATGAGGTGTTAGCTAATACTACAAGAAATAATAAAAATGCTTGGTAGCTACATTCACGTTGATTCCAATCATTTAAAGATCATGGTGGTTGGGCTTCCTTTTTTCTTTTTTGGATAACGGTGGTTGAGCGACAATAGAATACAACTCCTGCGCACCTTACCCTTGAACTGAGATAAATATTAAATAAGATATCATTTTACTAGATTGTCTGAATGAAGATATATAACAGGGATGTCTTGTCTGCGTGCACAAACATTTCTCCTATACTTTTCACTATTGTTTTTTGCTAGTAACATAAGAGCAAGTAAATTTATTGTTAAGTCAAATAGCTTTCATTTGAGTGATATTATATTGTTACTACTTACTACTAAAATTCAAAATTAAGTTGTCGTAAACCGTTAACATATTCATATAGTACAGATTGCAGAATACCCACGCATATGTATCTAAAATACTCCTAATAACAAACTTTAACCTCTAGGTAAGGAAATTCTGATAAGGAAATAATTAAATTTCCTATCATTTTGAAAAATGTTACATTTTAGAGAGAGAAAAAATTCTTGGATTATGTCATTTTATCAGATAAAGAAACACTAGTAACACTTAAATAAAAACATTTAATGTTTTTAATTTAACATAGCGGAAAAAATGTTTGATTAAATTAATTTAACCACTTTATATTTTGTTTACATGAAAAACTGTTTTACATAATTTCCTAATTTATGTTTATGTTTTGAATTTAATTTTATACACTTTCAATAATAACGTAACTTTATACAAAAGACTAATCATATATTTTCACATTAAAAAATTATCTAAACTCATAAATTTGACTGGATGATTATGAAATTTTTATTGTATATCAAAATTAAATTTTATGTTCTAGGGTAAAATATGACATTTACATAATAAAAAGTAAATAGTATATCTGTTCATTTTTTTTCAATTGTTTAGTAAAGTATAATTTCTCATTATTTAATATTTTTTTTACATGTTTTCTCTTAATTCTATTTAAAGAGTATAAGACAAGAGATTAAACTTTACTAAATAATAAAAAAAATAGAAGATTCATTTTCTAAAAAATAGTTAATTTTTAGAACGGTGTGAAAGCACGGGGAGAGAGAGAATTTCTTAGATATTTTATGAACAAATCAGGTAGTTCAAATGTCATTTATTGTTTGACATATCAATAATAAGAAGTTATTGTTTCGCTTTAAATAAAAGTATAATAATTACATAAAAAATATTCATAATCTAAAAAATTTAATTCAAAACAAAAATAATAAATTTACCTTGCTAATATTTTAAACAATAAATTATGTAAATCAAATAGGTTTAACTAGTATGTGTCTTGTAGTAAGAATTCTTCGGAGAAGCCTCATTTTCCCAGGTAGCAACTAGCAAGTCTGAAAAGCAATTCAGTCATTTTCAAAGCATGCGTAAAGACCATAGATTAAGTTTGGTTTGTCGAAAACAAGTCAAAAAGACAAATTTAGCAGGGAATAAGAGACACGTCAGCCACCAACATTACGCTTCCCTAGGGATCCGGGAAGAACATATTATCCCCCACTAATGCGCACCTGTTCGATGCCTCAAAACTAAAAATTAGAGACAGCAGGCCTAATAAACTAATACTTATACCAAAATCCCTTTTGTTGTTAATTACTCAGGTGATCGCAACACGACAGAAAAGATCCCTAATAAGTAATAAACACTTTCCTAGCATACTATTCAACTGTTGCTAATTGAAAAACCAATAACAACATAGAGAATATGTGCTGAGATTGGGCAACAATATTAAATTAATGATTAATGATTAAAACTATACCTGAGTGGGGCAGGGAAGGCTCATGGTGGGGGATAATCAGAAGGAATGGGAGTAACTCCGTTATCTCCTAGATCGGGGTGCATGTAACCGTGAGGTCTGAGGACTTGATTATCGGCGAAATTGAGCGCCCTCAGCATCCCATTCCAGCAAGCATCGGCAGAGTACATGTGATTGTGGTCCCCACTACAAGGTTGACATCCCGTGAAGTGTGTAATAAACGGCCTCTTCAACCGCCCAACAACCTCATCGCCACCCCTAACAAACTTCTCTCTCAACTCACCGTACCTTTCACTCACCTTCTCCGCGTGCTTCCTCCTTAACTCCCTCACCTCTCTCTCCACCTCATCATATTTCTTACTAACGTTCTCAAACGTCGTCACAATCTCCTCCCAATACCCTTCGAAGAAGTACTCACTCTCCAAATAAATCTTGTCCGCCCACTTGTCCTTCTCTATGGCGATCAGGTAAGCCAGGCCCGTCTGATCGTCTGACTCCGGAAAGAACTTATCCTTGAACGTTGACCGTAACGTCTTCCCCCATTTCTCGTAATTCGGGGTCTGTGGGCCCATGCTGGCCCACACATCCATGAAGTCCAACGACCACTGGCAGTTGCGGATGAGGAAGACGCCGGCATTGAGGCCCGTCCAGCTGCGCTTCTCGTGGATGAGGCGGGGCCAACCGTGAACCACGAGGTTGTGGTCCTTGTAGCGCTCCAAGGGGAGCTTGAAGTCCATGTCGGTGAACAACGCGTCTGAGTCGACCCAGTAGATCCACTCGGCCTCCGGGTGGGCCAGCATCGCAGCCTTCACCACGGGGTACTTGGCCCAATAACCGAACATCTTAGGGTGGAGCAGCGCGTTGTTGTAGTATATGTCGTACCCGTGGAGCCTACAGTAATCAACTTTGTTTTTGAAGAATCGGAGGAGAAGGTGATCACCGATGGGGTTCTTGCACGGTTTAGGCTGAGAACCCGTCACCATCATGATCCTCTCCTTTGCTCCCGCGGCGAACGATGGGTGATGCTTTAGCCATTCCTCGCGCTTCTTGTCCCAGTTATGAACCTTCTTCTCCATGGTGTACCCCATTTCTGGATCGTCGTAGAAGGTTCTATCGGGAGGATCCAACCGGAGGTCAGGACCAGAGGAGGAGGTTTCGCAAGCGGCGGCGGGTGCGGCGGTGAACTTTGTGGTGACGGAGCCTAAATTGGGGATGTTGCTGGGGATGGGGGTTGTGAAGGAGAAGAAAACCCCGACGATGAGGAGGGCGGAGAATGCTCCACCGAGGAAGAGGCAACCATCGGAGAGGAAGATGGAGGTTTTACTTCTATGAAAGTGAGTAGATGATTTTGCCATGGTGGGAACGGTGTGGTAAGAGGGGTCGGATGATACCATTGTTTGCGGTGAAAGTGAAGTGTTTTTGTGTTGGTTATTAGCACAGATCAGAGAGGAGTCAGGACCCCTCCAAAAATTGTTGAGATTCTGCTTCGTTTTATTTATATATGGCTAGGCTAGAGGAGTAAGTGAAACGCTTCAATGGAGTCTTGAGAGGCTATTGTAAATGCGCAGTGTCGTTTATATCAGACACAGGGGTGCGCCATCAACGGCATGGCCCTATTGAACAACACCGTTCTTTGGGTCTTCTTATTCTATTAAAAATTTTGATTTCTTCTTTATTTGTGCTGCATTTAGTTATTTGCCAATATTTATTCGCGAGATGGATTCTTTCTTTCTTTTCTCCTATTGACTTCTTAAATAATCCAGTTTAAATGTTTGGCACGCTATTATTATTATTCTAACTGTTTTTCGTATACACATACTGTACAAACTAACTTACTATTATAAGTGGAAGTGGGATTTGTTTCGATCTAGTGATGGAGACCATGGACGAGTAGAACAGAGGACTGCGTGCTATTGAGATTCACGAGGCCACTTTGTAGATTTTTATACAAGCCTTGCGAAGGAGCAACTTTTGCAATCGCCTACGCTACTTAATTTGTTTATCAACCCATAACTAATCTATTCTATATTCCTATTTCTCCCTTGATTTGCATACTATCCTATATGGAAACGTAATCCTATTTTAATAGTAATCCTATTTTAATAGTAAGGGTGGAATTTCGGAAGCTGACGTCCAAACAGAAGAATGCAATTTTTTATATATATATTTTTTAAATTAAATCATTTCATTTTTCTTAAAACAAATTCAAATATTTTATACTTTTCAAACTAAACAAAAATAATTTCTATTTATTTATGCATTCCACGGTACAAACAAGAACCACTAGCAAAATATAAATCTAAACATTATAAATATACCAAAATCAACTATAATATATTTGTATATAAATATATATTATTTAACTTATTTTTAATGTGTATTTTATATTTTAACATGTATTTTATATTATAATTTAATTTTAATAGCTGATTTTTAGTGTATAAATAAAATTTTTAAAAATTTATTTATTCTAATTCTTAACTTATTATCAAACTTTAATTCATATTTACTAAAATTGAATCAGAATTTTGAAATAAAGAGGATGTACTATAAACAGCACAGCTGCATAATGCCTCTACTTTTTTTTGGCTGATAAATTTGTTTTGTTTTTTTTGGTATCTCCCGACCCGATAAGTTAGGGAGTTTCATTTAAGAGTCTATCGTTGGCCAATAGATTGCTATATGCATAAAATGGGTGAACCCCAACACTTGCTTAAGCGAACAAATAAACTGACCACTCGATCAACCCAAGTTAGTTCTAATAAATTTGTTTTACAAGTAGGAATGTAGGACAGGTGTATACATTTTTGCAATATACGAAAGTTTTATTTAATTTATATTTTTGTTAGTATTTTTTAAGTTTATTATTTACTAATTTATTTAATTTATATAAAAATAATTAAGAGTCCTAAATCATTCTTCTTATTTATAAATAAGTAAAGTTTTGTGCAATGATATAATCATAAATAAAATGATTAAAATAGGGGTATTGTAAATTAAATAAGATAAATACCTATATTATTGTTATTTTAAAATGGATAACATAAAGAAATTAATTCAAAATTACTATCAAATTTTTCTTCCAACCCTATTTATTAGGGTGTTTGCGATGCGGTTTGGTTTAATTTTTGAGGGAAAAGCCATTCGATCCTATCATCTAATTAAAGTGCAGTTCGGTTTGGTTCGTTTTTTTGTCAAGGTCATTCGAACCAAACCAAACTAATTAAAATCGGTTTGGTTTGGTTCGGTTTGTTCGGTTTTTTCAATCAAATCAAAAAAATTCTACCATACTATTATGCAAAGTCGTAACATTGAAATCGACAAACCGAAATACACAATAGCTAACAAAGTCTTGATCTAATGAAATTTAACGACAACAAAATTCAAATACGACAATTAAAGAAGTTCAATAGTTCAATAGTCAACACAAATAAATACGACAATTAAAGAATTCAAATGCAGTCGGAGATCTGATGCTTGTTGATTCATTCGGAAGAGGAACTGGCGGCAATCTGGATTCACCCATATTCTCATTTTAACTGACGTCAAACTACATAAATAAATACAATAAATCAAGGCCAGAAACACAACAAGTTATCAACCAGCAGCAATCCAGCAATACAATAAACCAGCAGCAATCCAACAATACCAATTACCAAGTTATCAACATTCAACAATAAATCAATAACCAGCATCAAGCAATAAACTAAAAAATAAATCTATAACCAGCAATATAGCAATACCAAATTATCAACAATAAACTGAACAATACACTGATCTCAATACACTGAACAATAATTCAATAACCAGCAAATTAAACAGCAATAAACAGGAACCATATTGACTTGGAATGGTTCAAATTAAATAGCAATAAATAGCAACCATAAACAGCAATAAACACTAAACAAGAACCACCAGTAAACAGCAAATAGTTCATATTGACTCGGGCTCCTTATTAACAGTAAACAACCACCAATAAATAACCAATAAATAGCAATAAATAGCAAATTACCTAAATCGGTGGCTCGGACTCCATGTTGACTTGGGAGGAAGGCTGACTGGGAGACTCGAAGGTGCTGCCGTGCTGGGAGTGGGTTGAACTGATGATAGTGGCGCTGAGTGGGAGAACCCAAAAACACTGCTGGCGCTGGGTGGTGGCGTCTCAACGATGACGGCGTGGGGTTGTGCGTGGGCGACGACGTCGTGCTGTGGGTGGCGTCTTCGCGAAGAGGAAGGTTTCGACGTGGTGCTGTGGGTGGTGTCGTGCTTTGGGGATTTGGAGAAGAGAGAGCGAGAGCGACTGAGTAGTAGGGGTTAGAGAGTAGAGAGCGCAACCGCAGGTTAAGGATTGGGGATTTGGGGGGGTTAGGGTCAGGGACAGCTAGGGGGGCGCTCTCACACTCGCGCAGCAACTTTGTTCGTTTGGGGGTGGGGTTAGGCATTTTTAGGGTTTTTTTGGAAAAACCGAACCGAACTGCACAAAAAACAGCAAAATAGTTTTTTTTCGATTTTTTCGATTTTTGATTAATTCGGTTCTCAATTTTTCGATTCGGTTCGTCGGTTTAGTTCGGTCTAGATCGATTTTGAACATCCCTACTATTTATTATTGAAAAATCTCAATTCCCATGCTTCAGTTTATATTATATATCGATTAGATTCTCTAATATATATATATATATATATGATATTTTTCTTTTTGCGATATAAATGGTAAGAACTCAATTTAAATACCCACATCAAATCATTCTAAGTTATTAATATTTTTAATCTACGAAGGTGGAACGAGAACTTGGAGATTAAAGATGAGGAGGTTGCAATGGTTCCAACATGAGTTCAGCTATGGAGATTACTAGAACAATGTAAAACAAGAAATTTGGGCAGCAAAATAGGAGAAACACTTGAGAGCGTGTTAGAGATCGATCTATTTTCAATAAAGGATAAGGAAGACCGATTGCTGAAGATGAAAATGATGTTGGACATCCCAAAACCACTAAGAAGATCCATTAAAATTTCAGGCCATAATAAAAAAGTAATAGAGGTGAACCTGAAATACAAACGTATCGATAACTTTTTATATTATTGTGGTTTTATTGTTCATGAAGTGAGAAATTACCAGCAGAATTTGAAGGATACGGCAGTTAGATAGTCAAAGGAGGAACAATGGGGTTTGTGGCTGATAGGTGAACAAGTGGAAAGGAAAATAGAAATTCCAAAGGAGAACCAAAATCTCAACAAACCTAAAAAGGACGAGGAGAGGAGACAAACATCAAGAAAACCTATCAGTCTAAGAAGGCAATTCACAAAAACAGTGGAGTTGAGGTAGGTTTCAAACCAGAAAATCGAATCACAAAAGGGGGAGGAGGACAGGAGAAAACGGGAGAGAGTGACCCGGGGCTGGAAAGAAGAAAGCAGAACAAAGTGAGGAAGGAGAATTTGATAGAAGCTGCAAATTCTAACAGTTTATTCACCTTCAAAGCAACAAGCCGAAGTGAGGAGGGTAATGAAGGCAACAAGCTGAAGTTGAAACAGTTAGCCTGAAGGAAACCAACCCTCAAATCGGTCTCAAGATCCAAGAAGAGCAATATGGGATTGCAAGACATGACAAATAGAAAGAGACAGTGTCAAGTAGTGGGTACATCAGCAAGTATGGGAGAAGGTGCCACCCAACATATGGCACCCAAGGAGGAATGAAGATGCTAATGTAGAACTGTCGGGATTTGGGGAACTAGGGATGGCAACGGGTCCCCATGGGGGCGGGGACATGTCCCCCCCCCCCACTGATAAACTCCAATTTCGTGGTTTATCTTGTACTTATTTTAGGGGATTTATTCACCTTTTCCCACATTTATTCAATGAAATAGCATGGTTTTGTAATTCTCCCTTAATTTATGCTTAAATGTAAAAACATACTTTTTTGGCCTAAAATTGATGATTTTAATTCACTTTAAATTCCATTCGATGCCTTGATGTGTTTGTTGAGTGATTTCAGATTCATAAGGCAAGTATTGGATGGAAGAAGTGAGGAGAAAAGCATGCAAGATGGAGAATTCATGGAAAAACAAGGATTTGGAGTGCTTAGAGCGATGCGCACATGTGACAGACACGCATGTGTGAAGAGGTGCATCGTTGAAGGCGACGTGTACGTGTCCGCGGGTACAAAATCGTCCCCATATCCGCCACGTGACGGGTAAATCCCCGCGGATACCCGCCCCGCTGGGGATTTTTGCCATCCCTATGGGGAACCCCCTGACAGTTCACAACATCCAAGGGATCACAATATCCCATTCCCCCGAAGAATTGTTTCTATGCGAAACTAAAAACAATGCTTTGAAAGTGGAGAGGGTTGTTAGGAGGGCAGGTTTTACAAATTATTTCACGGTGGATCCGGTGGATCAGGCAGGAGGCATGGCAGTTGTATAGAAGGAAGGCATTAATTTGCAAGTCATTGAATAGGAAAATTTCTTTATTCACTTCAAGTGTTACCTTGTGAAATCTAATCAACAATGGGAGGCAATTGGGGTTTATTTATCCATAGAAGAAACAAGAGGAAGAGAACCATTCAAAAGAATACTGCACAGAGTTCATATTAGGGACAAAAAGATGATGGTGATAGGGGACTTTAATGCAATCAGATTCCAACATGAAAAGGAAGGTGGTCAAAACAAAGCAGAATCCTCAATTCAAGAATTCAATGACTTTATCAATAAGGGTGAGTTGGTGGATTTGGGCTTCAAAGGAGAAAAGTTTACTTGGAGCAACCGTCAATTTGGAGGTAACCTGATACGGAAGAGACTGGATAGGGTGCTAGTCACTAACGAATGGAGAGTGACTTGGCCGAATGCATTCGTGACGCATTTATATTGCATTGGGTCAGACCACAAAAAAATTTTGTTAAGTGACGATCGACAACAGAGGAGATTTAAGAGAAGATTTCGCTTTCAAGAAAGATGGTGTGAAAAGGAGGCACGGAAAAAAATCTCAGGATCTCTAATGTTTAAGTTGGCTGAAAAGCTAAAAAACTGCATGTATCAGCTGGTGAACTGGCAAAGAAACTCTCCCACTAATTTCCAAGTCCGAATTTCATATATTAAGGAAAGATTGGTTGCTAAATACGAAAAAGGAAGCCATGTAAATCTCACAGAGATGAGGAACGGTATCATAGAGAAAAATTCAGGGCTCAATGGCTGAATTGGGGAGATAGGAACACTAAATTCTTCCTCTCTAAATTCAAATCAAGATCAAGGAAGAATAAGGTGTGTGTTATGGAGGATGAAGAAGGAAGTTCAACAACAGACCCGGACGGAATTACTCAAATCACAGAGAATTACTTTTTAAATCTTTTTTCCTCTAACAACCCGGCTGATCCGGATGAGGAGATTCAACATGTGCCTCTTAAAATTGATGTAGCCATAAACAAAAGGTTGATTCTGCCAGTTTTGGATGTGGAAATCAAGTAAGCAGTTTTCTCTATCAACCCCTATTCAGCTCCTGGGGATGACAGATTTACATCTAAGTTCTTTCAATACTTTTGGGGACAATTAAGGATGATGTGATCAGAGCGGTCCAAAATTTTTTACTTGGAGGTAAAATTTTGAAAGCTTTTAATCAAATTCATAGCTGCCTTATTCCCAAAGTTGATAATGCAAGCTCTATGAAGCATATTCGGCCTATAAATCTTAGTAGTATTTTTTACAAAATTATCTCTAAGATTTTAGTACACCAAATACAAACAGTCATGAATAGAGTGATTAGCGACAATCAAAGTGCTTTTGTTAAAGGGAGGTTGATTAGTGATAATGTTCTTATTACTCACAAGTTTATGCATTTCTTGAAAAATAAGAGATATGGTGACTGTGACCTAGCTCTAAAGCTTGATATGAGCAAGTCTTATGATAGAGTCAAATGGTCTTTTGTTTAGGCGATGATGAAAAAGTTGGATTTTTGTGATAAATGGCTAGATTGGATGAAGGAATGTGTGATGACTATTTCTTCTTCTGTTACTGTGTATGATCAACCACATGGTTATTTTAAACCATGTATAGGGTTGCATCAAGGTGATCCTCTTTCTCCCTACCTATTTCTATTTTGTGCAGAGGGTCTCTCCTATCTGCTCCATAGAGGAGAACAAAGACAGGATGTTTCTGGTTTGAGACTGAATCATAGATGTCCCAGAATTACCCATCTATTTTTTGCAGATGATTCAATTTTATTTAGAAAAGTTACAGAAGGAGACTGCCGAGGCTTACTAAGTATCTTACAGACCTACCAGGGTATAAGTGGCCAAGTGGTTAATTTAGACAAGTAATCCTTTTTCTTCAGCAGAAATATACCACTTCAAACCCGAGACCAATTGTCTAATCTTCTTATGGTTCCTCATATTGGAAATCAAAATAAGTATTTGGGGTTGTCATCAATTATTCAGAGGTCCGAGAGAGCTACTTCAACTATATTAAAGACAAGGTTCGTCAGAAACTCCAACAATGGAAACGAGCTCTACGTTATCCTAGTAGTAGAGAGATTTTGATAAAGGCAGTAGCTACAGCAATTTCCATTTATACTGTGAGTTGTTTTCGATTGCCTGATACTTTGCTAAAAGAGTTATAGTGCACTATTTTACAGTTTTGGTGGGGACAAAAAAAATAGAGAGTAAAAGATGCAATGGATAAGTTGGCAAATTACATGTAGACCTAGAAATCAAGGAAGACTAAATTTCAAAGACCTAAAGCCTTTCAACCTTGCAATGCTTGCAAAACAAGGCTGAAGGCTACTTACTAAATCGAATTCACTGCTTAATAAAGTCTACAGAAGCAAATACTACAGGTTCACAAATTTTTTGAGAGCAGAGACAGGAAATAACCCATCATGGGGATGGAGGAGTGTCTTGGAAGACAAGAAAATCCTGGAAAAAGGACTAATCTGAAAAATTGTAGGAAAAATATAGTGAACATTCATACAGATTTATAGGTCAATGACTACATTACAATTATGCCTATTTCTAATAAAAACACTGATAGAATTTCTCAGTGGGTCTCAGAACTAATTTTGCCTAACAAAACTTGGGACCAGGATAAAATAGCAAAATTTTTTCAACCAGAAATCACTGAAGCAATCATCAATACTCCTATCTGTGAAGGCGATGATAAACTAACCTAGATGCAGACTAACAACTGTGGATATTCTGTAGTGTCAAGTTACCAAGTAGAATTCCTACACAACAAACAGAACCATGGAAGCGAAAGTTAGAGTTTATACAAGCAACCAGACTTAGAAGCCACAACTACTCAAGTAATACAGAGCTGGCATCGTACCTGTGTTGGCAGATCTAAAAAATAAGGAATGAATTAGTCTTCAATAAAGATTGGAGGACGCCTTCGATGTGTGTTGAAATAGCTCACTGATCCATACAGAAGAGATGAAGAAAATAAACTGGGTATAATGCTTTTCGTGAGAAAGAAAAGAACGAAACTTCTACTGTGGAATTAAAAAAGTTACTTACTCAATCAATGTAATTCAATTACATCATATTATTTGTTGGATTTTTTTAAAATTGCCCCTTGTGTGTAATTTCTAGTGGACCGTTTCATTTAATTTCATTACATTAATAAAATATTTCTTTTGATAAAAAAAAGTTAATAACATTTTTTACTAATATTAACCAATAATATATTGTAAATAATCTCCTCCCAGATTTTAAGTTGTATAAATATAAATAAATACATAAAATTATATACATACATCCTTAACCTATATATTACATAATTAATATTTTAACATCGTGAAAAATTAATTTTTAATATTACAGTTAATTTTTTAATTATTTTATATATCCATTTCCACCTTTCTTCTCAACTACTATCAACTTCTAAAATAATTGTTAATTGATCTCATTTATATCGACTTTTTATTTTTGTTTTTCCTTTGCCATTTTAAATTTTTCCTTTTTCTTTATTCAAAATTTCGTAGCACTGTTTCACCCTCAATTTCTTTATATCCATATTCATCTATCAATATTTATTTTAAAATCAATCATTTTAAAAATTAAATACACATCATAATGTATCACATCATCATGTTTTACACATAATTTTATCCATATAACTATATTATATCTTAATTTTTTTTAATTATTTATTTCTATAAAAAATAAAGTAAAACCTGATTTATTAAATTTTTATTTTTTTCTATTATAATCTCAAGAATGAAGACCGACTCCTCTTTTAATAGGATATATAAAAGGTCACCAAAAAAAAAAGGATATATAAAAGAAAACTAATTCAAAAACATGAATCAAAATGGGTCATATCACAAAGTTTTAGATTTATTCTTTCTATTCAAACATTTATGCCAATAATTTGATTTCTATTATATATTGGCTGTATCCCTTAATTAACTTTTTTATAATTAAAATTTTTAATTGATTACACTCTTGTATTTCTACTTTAATTTTATGACTGATTTTTTATTTAAATAGATATATAAAGGAGAAAAATGATTCAAATACTCGTGCGATAGTACATTCGTCATTAAATTTTTTACTTAAGTTTACAATTTAAATATTTATATTTATGATTGATTTATTCTAACTATATTTAGAGTATATTCTTTAATTAATTCTTTTTATAAATAAAATCTCTA
>NC_029776.3:6282739-6283297 GCF_000817695.3 Arachis duranensis
TTAAAAATATATTAAAACTTTATTTTATATATTTGTGTAAAAATAGTTTAATTATTTATGAAAATAGATATTTAATTATTAAATTATTTCTTAATATAAAAAATATGAGTTAAGATGATTAGAAAAATGGTTGATAATTAACAGTATTTTAACTATTAAATGTTAATTTGTATATAATTAAATACAAGATATTTTATTTTTTAAAAATAATTGGAAAGACGGAGGTATACAACTTGTAAGAGAATATAATCACAAGGCCGTTTTTCGTTTTTGTAACAGCACCACTGGAAAATGGCGCGTTTATGGACACGTGTATTTGACCGACAGTTGAATCTACCAAATTCTTTTATGTCGATGGACGAAATATGATTCAAGTGATATAATTTCTCTATCTTAAAATTTGGAGTTTGAGTCCCACTAATTGCAATGGATCCAAAAAAATTTGTTAGCTGTTGTTACAATATGTAATAAGTATATGTAAAATGTGTAAGTGTGTTATGTGGTACTTAAAATTAAAAATTATCCAATTCATCTTATTTAAAAAAAAAAAAAAACTCC
>NC_029776.3:6283324-6311365 GCF_000817695.3 Arachis duranensis
CTCCTTCATATCCCTTTCCTTAGTCTTTTACATGCACTACTCAATTACTGTAGATCCACTATATTCACTAAGAAATACTATACTTGCATTGTAACAAGGGATAAACCACATAGGTTTAGTACTATTTATGAATTAATTATGACCCACTAATTTCTTTACTTCGAATATTTTATGATCCATTATCTGTAAAGTAACAAAGTATAATATTCTTTAGTTTTTTAGTTTAAGTAATTGATTCTGTCCTAATGTTATGATAAAGTTTATCCCATAAACTGGCATGAGTGATATGCACTAGAGAGTAGGAAAATCTGGAATGATAAACTAAATATGTGAGTAATTATTAGTAGGTAATTTAGTTTGATGGAGCATTGTGGGAAGGTAGCTCCAAGCAAGAGGCTATTCAAAGCGAGTTGTCGTTTACACAAAATGAAACTATTAACTATGAAAGGAGTTGCGTAGATCCTACATGTAAGGCAAGGGGTGCACATGGGTTGGGTGAAGTCGGATTTGATGGGACTTAAATTCGACCTAAAATATATATCGGGTCTATTTATTAGACCCGAACCCGACCCTAGACTCGATGAAACCAATACACTTTTGGGTCACAATTATATCGGGTAAAAACTGAGTAAAAATCGGGCCGTTAACATTACATTACATTGATACTTTCTTGTAAGCTAGCATATAAAAATATCCAAATTTCCAAGACTTTAACTATTATTTAACATAGTAAAATTCACTTAGAAAAATATAATAAGAACCAACCCTTCTTTAAAATTAAAGCATAAACACAATCAATAATAAAGTAAAACTACAATCAATACTAATATTGTCTAATAATACCAAATTTTTAAATCAATACAAATAACGCAATATTATGCATTAGTCTAAAGTCTTATGCATTCTAAACATAAAACATTAACTTATAGTCTTATAATGACTAATAACACAAAATATTAAGGTTTACAATACTTAAATTCCACATAAGAATTGTCATGATCCTCACTAATAACACAAAATATTAATTGTATATGATGACCGGGCCACCGGGTTGACTTCGGGTGACCTGAGCTATGGCCCGGACCTGATCCGAAATAATGATCGAATCTATTTTTAAGACCCTTATTCGACCCTAAATCCGATAAAATCATACCAAATTAGTCCCTAAAGTGTTCGAGATCGGGCCTGTACACCCGTATGTATGGCATGATTGAACCATAGGAGTTGCAGCAGAGGCCCAACACAGATGGTTTAACTATGCTGCACCCAGATTCTAGTCCCAGCTGAGGCTGGTTGTTGATTTAAGGAATTCATGATATCCAATTACTTATGATAGTGTGTGTGAGTGTATTGTGTATGTGTATCATGAGTGTAATGCTTAGAATTAGAGGCTGTCCAATCCACTTGACTAAAAAAAAAAGCAATAGAGATTTCGCTGTTTGGTTCCTGCATTTACTTCCGTTCACGTTAGATTTTGTTAAACATATGAATTGTAGGATTACAAGTGTTCATAACACGCAGCGGAAGTAATAAAGTAATCCTATTGATCTATTTTGTGCTTAAAATTTTATTGAAATAAGATGGGTTAGATGCCAATACCTGAGTACCCTAGTGAATAAAGCTTTCCCCTTCGATGGTACGAAGGTACTATGTGTATCCACACCGAGACTAATCCTTGTTGTCAACTCTTTGACCAATGGATTTAACTGAGAAGTTTCTTGCAACTCCTTGCACCAGCAATTCTTCACTAAGAATTTGGAATATTTGTGTATGTGGAGGTAAAAAGAGAAAACTTATATTTTCTTTCTTTTATCATATACACATATATAGTATGAGATTGGTGACTGATTTGTGAATCAAATTACAACTTAATTTGAGACAAAATCAGTTAGGATCTTATCCATATTTAAAACTCATCATAGAATAAATAATTAATTATTTAATATTCTCAATTATAATATTATTATATTCATGGTGCTAGCAAAGAATATAATAATACTCCATTTGAATTAATATAATTATTTATTTGATCTAATCAAAATAATAATTAAATAATTATTTACCAAGGATTAGAACACTCGTTAGTGTGTGACCCCATAGGTTCAATACTAAGCGGGTAGTATATTAGTCATACTATATTTACTAATCAAGGTTGGCGTCTAGCAACGCTCCTTGACGACCCGATAGTATGAAGTAATAATATTTTTTACTAAGAACCCAAGATGAACAAAAATACAACTCCTTCCATCTTTTCAGCTCTTGGCTAACTTTTAGAGTACGGTTTGATTGTCAAACTCTAACTTGTTACCATTATTATAATGAATTATGAATGACTTAAGAAACTCATTTCTTAATTCATTCAAACCGCTTGGTCAAGGCATTGTTTATTTCATTCATTATAATCGTAGAGCTCAAACTCATTACCATAGTTGATGGATTCCATTTTGACTAATCACTAATTCTACAAGTATTTAAATTATACCCAATGTCCATTCAACTAACACCGTAGGGTGTTAGGTGTCCAGAATCAAAGTATAACAAATACATTGTTAATTACTATGATAGTCGCAGGTCAAAGGAAAATTCTAATATTATGTTCATCATAAGAATATCCTATTGACAAATATACGGTAATTATAACTATTAGGAATTCTTAGAGTGAGTCAGTTCAATGGTTATATCTCTATATATACCATTTATATATATAATTTAACAAATGAGATCTATTAATCTTCATCCAATGAAGACTATTATATATATATTAATCTATCCGAATCACTAATGTCCCATTTTTAGTGATTCTACGATTAAGAACAATTTAAATTAAAAGTACTCAAAAAACATATATCTCATTATTACGATCCCTATCGTAATTATTCGTTTCTAATTTTTAATTAAGGACACTATCATAAATTATAAAAGTTTATTCTTATAAAAAAGAATAATAATAATAATAATTCATGATAGTATTTTGTTGGACATACACACTTATCTCCAACATGAATATTAATGTTATTTTTTTATTAATTTAAATTTTTAGAATAAATAAATTTATGATATAATATAAAAGTTTTACAAGCAATTTCATGATAGATTTGGTCGAACTATAGTTATTCTACTATGGACACGTTGCACGCGACCCGGCCCCGCCAAAACTTTAATCCCTCACGTCCCTTTCGAATTTGCAAGCTTTGTCTGCTATTAAATCTTTACTATTGTACCTAAATTAACACATTCTCCTTCATTTCTTCAACTGGAAATAAAAAAGATTTTACAGGCTTGCATGAATGAAGAGGTGTAAGATCTAGCAAGAAAGTCAGCATATAAATATGTTATCTGGAAATATTTTCACTCTATATATTTTTATTAGAGTAAAGTATCATTGTTGTTTTTACCGTTTGGAGTAAATCATAACATTGTCCCTAATGTTTTAATCATCTTATTTAAATTTCTAATGTTTTAAAACTGATTTAATGTTGTTCTGTCGTTAGGGATCCGTTAAAAAAATTAATGGCAGAACAAAATTGAGACGACTTTGAAACGTTAGGGACTTACATAAGACGAAAACGTTGGGGACAAAAATGATACATAGAAATAAATTTTAATTTTATTCTTCAATAATATCAATTTTTTTACTATACATAGTATTTAATTATTTTTTAATCACATCTAAGTAAATTATACTTAATCATATTACTTTCATTTTAAATAAATTAATTTTTTTATAATTTTACTCTTAAAAATGTTTAGTTATCATTAAATGTTAGTAGAATGACTAGTATATAAATTTGCAGAAAAGAAAAAAAACATATATACAATAAAATATAAATTATACCTTTTGTCTCTAATAATGTAACAAAATTTTTTAAAATTATAAAAAAATAAATTTATTTAAAATAAAAATAATGTGATTAAATATAATTTATTTAGATATAATTAAAAAATAATTGAACACTATGTACATTAAAAAATTAATATTATTGAAAGATCAAATTAAATTAAAATTTATTTTTATGTATCGTTTTTGTCCCTAACGTTTTCGTCTTATTTAAGTTCCTAACGTTTTAAAATCGTCTCAATTTTGCCATGCCGTCAATTTTGTTAACGAATTCCTAATGATAGAACAACATTGAGTCAATTTTAAAACGTTATAGACTTAAATAGGAGGATTGAAATATTAGGTAGCGTTTGGTAGAGAGACATAGACCGAAAGACTGAGACTGAGAGACAGAGACTAAGAGACAGAGACCGAAATAAATTTCAGTATTCTGTTTGGTGCAAAGTGAGAGACAGAAATTGAAACAAGAATAAAACTCTAATTTAATTTGCAAAAAGGATAAAATTGAAATTAATTAATTGAAATGAGGGTATTTTAGGTATAAAATGTTATTAAAATTTTAGTCTCTGTCTCTAAAAATTTGAGTCTCTTGTGTCTCTATTTTTTGGAGGTACTGGAATACTGAAATTTTAGAGACAGAGACAGAAATTTTAGTACCCGTCTCTGAGCCAACAAACATGATATTGTGTCTCAGTCTTCCAATCTCTGTCCTAATACCTCAAAACAAACGCTACCTTAGAGACAATTTTAAAACTTACTCCAAACATTAAAAATAAAACTTACTCTAAACGATACTTTATTTATTTATTTATTTTGTTATATGTAATTGCCTGTAAAGTAACACAAGGAATAAAGCATTATTAGTCATCGGGGAAAAAAATGAGAGTAAACAATAATTTTTGGACTCGGTCCTAACTTTTCATAAAGTTGATTCATCTAAACTAGCTTGCCTATGTCCCACTATAAGACTTCAGTTTACACTTGTTTTTCCTTTCTAAATTAATATATTCTAGTACAAATTCATTTATTTTATCCTTTCTGGATGGGAATACTTCGTTTTTTAGTCCAGATATCAATATTCAATAGATATTTCACTAGAAATCACCGTATAATTATACACGTGTCTGTCAAATCCAGTAAAGAGAAGTATCGATCAGCAATGAATATTTGCCACACACAGATCCATATTAATTCCAACGTGGAAAAATAATTAGTGTAGGTAAATAAAATAGGTTTATTTGGTATAAAATATAGATGTAAACATGAATTAATAATTATTAATTTACCACAGAGATTTAATTAAGTGATGGAAAAGGTCACTCTATTTCTTCTTCTTCTTTTTTTTTTTAATCTTTAATGTCAGTATGTCACTGTGAATTTTGATGCTGTTCATCGTCATTCACACCAAGAAAAGTGCGTCATGGATTGCTTAAATACCAAAGAGGTGAACGTAATGTTAGACGACGAAATCACAAATGTATAATAATATTAACGGTTTCGCTACGTTACCAACAGCATATCTACCAACTTCTGCCAACTCGTATTTATAATTGTATTTCATGAAAGTGTGTTCGTAGATGTGTCTAATAAAAATATCTTTTTTATAACTGTGTTTAATAGAAGTGTCTTTATAGATATATTTTCTAAATGTGTCTCTTTATACATGTATTTAAAATATATTAATTATTAGACACATCTACGAACACACTTCCATGAAACACAAATATAAATAAGAGTTGACAGAAATTGACAGATAATATGTTGGTACCCTATACTTTTCCTAATATTAATAATGTTCCACATGAGATCCCACCAGTGAATGGATGGCCTCAATTATTATGGTTAGATGCCTCCGGCTTTTAAGCGTTAACTTTTTTACAAGGCACCAATCACTTTTATTAAGGCAGTGACCAAAAAGTGTTAAAAAGTTAAAGGAGCATTTTAATTATTTGGAAAAATCATCACTATGTGAAAATATTCATTATCCGGATCTTTGGATGTATCAAATGGACAGAGATGTTACCAACAAATCCTTCCCTAAAGTGAAATATGCCATGCTTTGTGTGTGTTACTAACTACTAAGTAAAATTCACTACCTTAGGCTTTTTTTTTTTGGTCGTGCACTACCTTAGGCTTAATTTCATAATACGTCTCATTCTTGCCGCTTACTTTAGTGAGATCCAAAACCAGTGATAGTGACGCTTTTGCCCGCAACAAGAGGGACACTGTTCGTTGCATTTTCATTTTTCCTTTCCCATTCCCTAATTTTGGAACCAAATGAAGCTACGTGGTCTGTTATACGAGGACCATAACTTTGACGTGTAACGTTCTCTAGGTTGACCAAAATGAATAAATGGTTCTTGTCTTGTATGCAATTGCCGCAAAATTACCTTCAATTATGCATCAATTAAAGGACCCCAAAAGGGTTCTCTTTGCACTTTCGACGACCCCATAAACTGATAAAAAGAAGGGACAAACTAATTATGCTTTGTAGAAGAAAATTTATACGGTAAATTAATTATATATTATTATATTATGTTTTTTTAGGAATAATATATAAAAAAAATCTAGAGATCCCACTATAATGTAAACCAACTGAATAAAAAATTATATTAAGAGAACATCAAAATTAATTTTAAAATAAAGAAAACGTTGATTTCGTTCCTAAAATAAAAATAAAAGAACCGACACATATTTTAATGCATATGTACCCTATGTATATATCTGTTTCTTATTTCAATTAGTCTTGTAAAAATATTTTTAAGATGCTACGTTTATTGCTCATATGGAGTTTATTGCCTTATTTTTGCATCTACCTGGTTCTTATGCTCTGAATTTCTCCAAATTTCAGGTGTGTTCGGAACTTTGGATATATCTTTTTTTTTTTTTAAATGCATGTTTATTACTATTGAACACAATATTTTAACATTACATTAGAATTTAGAACCCGCCTGATGTGGTTAAATTTATTCATCTTTTGTGGGAATTCTAGTGATTTATTTTTTCACATTAATAATTTTAAGTACGTGAAAAAGAAAATAATGGATATAAGTCACATGAGTCATAAAGTCATAAGTAATAAGTAACAATAACATAAGATGGAGGTACAAAACTACAAATACAACGCATTGGACCACGCAATAATGGAGCAGGAGATACCAAGCTAGCAGTGGACCTTGTATCAGTCCATTGGGACCATGAGCACTCCATCCAACCACCATGCCTATTGGTCTACTATGCTTCATAGTGGGCCAATAATGCCCAACCCAATAGGGATTCATCTTTGAACATGGACCAAGCATAAGACCCAAATATACTTCAGCAAACTAGATTTGAAATATGGTGTAGGACCTACCCCCAAAAAAAAGTGTTGTTTTTAATTTTTTTTGGTGACTTTTTAATTTCGTTTAGACTTTGTTTGAATGTAGAAAAGAAAATGGAAGGAAAAAAAATAAGAGGAAAAAAAATGAGAAAAAAGAAAATAGAAGGAAAAGTAGAATTATATGTATGTTGTTTGGATTAAGAGAAAATGGATGGAAAGAAAATAGAGAAAAAATTTTCTTTTGTTTGGATAGAAAGAAAAGTGAGAAGAAAGAAAATCATAATAGTATAAAATTACATTAATACCCTTATCTATATTATATATAAATTATAATTTATTAATGATAAGGGATAAATGTGTAATTTTATTCATATGTGCTACATTTCTTTTCATTTTCATCTCATTTGAAGAAAGAAAATAATTTAGTGGACCCCACACTATTTTTTTCTTTTCTCTCTATTTTCTCTTCTCATCCAAACAACAAAAAATTTACTTTTTCATCTATTTTTTTCTCCCATTTTCTTTTCCTTTAAATTCCTTCAATCCAAACAATGTGTTAAGTATCAATTACAAGAGTCCTAACAGAAAAAATACCAGCCATGTCCTCAAATATTGAAACTTTGATAGAAGGATATATATGGTTTAAAGAAATGAAAAAAAAATCCTATTTACTTTGGATCTATTTTAATTCTTTCCTTCTGAATTCAGGAGTGATAACTAAACGAAACCCTTTTAAAGAAATCTATGCAAGCATAATTCGTCTAATCTATTTTGTCTTTTGATTGACCATATTTCAATTTTGGTTTGTTAATTTGGTAACATGTAAAGAAATCAAGAAAATCGAGTTTTCCTTTGGTAGAATTAGAGGCTGAAAGTCTATAAAATCTATAAGAATTTTTTTCACCTTTTGACACTGTTACAGTCTTACTCAGTAGTCAGTATTTACGTTGCATCAAGAGCAAAGGCATAAAGCTAGTGCTTTGGTTATTAGACAAAGAATTTGTTTCCAATCATGTACGATACACATGAAATTTTTATTGCTTAATTGCATGAGGATTCTAAATCTATACATATGTCCTGTGTACTAAGTGATGCATAAACATCCCAAACTGGAATCACAAATTTAGACCAGCTCGAGATGTAAAATTAGCATACAGCTGCAGATTATACAACAAAATGAGCAATCAATGACTGATCCCTTTATGGTTTACAAAATCAGCAACCCCTAAGGTCACGCCACCTGAGATAAACCAATCCAGCACGATAATGAGTATACGCCCCAGCCACGACGAATATATGAAACAACTGGTGACTGTGTCCAGCAATGTCAAATTTCCCAGGCATCCACCGTTCCGGAATCCTGGTGGCATAGATCAGTGCTCCAATACCATAGAAAGCACCCATCAGAAGCTCATAACCTGTTGTATGGAATACCTCAGGCTCACCCCAGAACAAATACAGCTTGTGCAGTATAGGTCCTGCACCAGACAAACCCATCCCAAAAAAGAGGGATGCCCGGATGGTGCGGAATTCTGGACTTTGAAAGACTGGAAGGAGAGAAACCAAGATAGTGGCGATTCCCAATATGGTAATGAATCCCAAGTAAAGGTTGCAGAAGAATGGATAACACATAAAAGAGTAATATACTGGGGGATAGAATGAGGTAGATATCAGGGCTGCAATGCCAGCATAGTCGAGCCTGAGCATAATGTAAGATATGCGCTCGGAGTGGCAAGAGAGTAGATGGCAGACACTGCTAGCTAGCAAGCAAAACATTGCCCCTCCTAAAAATGCGAAAAAAGGCCACCTTGTAATTGGTCTAATCATCAGTGGTGCTATGATGTTTGCCAGGTCCTCCTTTACACTATGCTGCACATAATCAGCAAAGAAACATGTTATATTGGCATCTAAAATGTTAATCAATCATTATTAGCAGCAAAATAAAAAATTAAATGCTACAACAAAACCTTTTGATTGAGAACCATACGAAATATTTATTGCAGAAGGAATACTGAGGCTCTCGGCAGGAAGTTATACACAAACTGCCATCTTTTCCATCTATAAAGTCTAACTCCAGGATATTTAATATATTAATTGATTTTCGTTTATCGAAAATTGATCTACAATGTAATCAACATATTACTACAGGTATACATCTCACATCATATCCTATATTTTGATTTCCAGTGCATCAATTAGTGGTCA
Source organism: Arachis duranensis (assembly GCF_000817695.3). Taxonomy (NCBI): domain Eukaryota; kingdom Viridiplantae; phylum Streptophyta; class Magnoliopsida; order Fabales; family Fabaceae; genus Arachis; species Arachis duranensis. The sequence goes on from NC_029776.3 coordinate 6,292,690, forward strand.
ATCTTCGAGTCGATACCTTAAAAGAAGATTTTATTTTTATCCGCAAGTAAGGGAACAATGAAAATAAGTAAATAACCCACATATAATGATAGAACCAGCTAAAATGTTGTTCTACTCTGAAAAAGAAAATAAATAAATAAAATAAAGGAGAATGAAACAGCAATAAGTTGTAAAGCAATCACCAGAACACAAGAATCGGTATGATTGGCACTGGAAAATCTTTCCGGCAAACAATTATACAGAAGTTCTTTTACATGCCAACTTGAGATTGACGGAAGCATATCCATTGAGTTCAATGTAGTCCTTAACTCGTCCCTGATCTTGTGAAAATCAGGCATGGAAGGGAGGCAAGTGAGAAGCTCTGATTGTAATTTGTGCAGGTCGGGAAAATGCTGCAGTGTATTAAGATCTACAACCTTTGGAACTTTCATGGCAGTGTATATGGTCAATGCCAGAAATATGAAAAACCCAATCAGATGCCTAAATAGAAACAGAGAAGGGCAAATAAGTCAGAGCCAGATGCATGTTTTGTTCAGAAAAGTGAGAATGCAAACCCTAACATAGCCAAAATTACTCACGCTTTATGATATGCTCATCATTCATTCTTTGATCAGAATTATATATATATATATTGAAAGAAGAACATAAGAGGGTGCTTACGTCCAAACATTGAGTGTTTCATTGTGGATGGTGAAGATGCTGAGAAGGACCTGCTTCATAGGCCATTCGGGGCGGTAATGGCGGAGGATGTACTCGTTGTCCCTCAAGTAACCAGGTAGAGCGTGGTACTCCACCAGCTGGGACTTCATCTTCTTCCATAGCCTCCTCCTTTTCCCTGCCCGTGAACAACCACCGCTAACCGACTCAACCGCTTCGTCTTCACCACCCATACCCGTGATCCCCTTGCCCTCACAATTAAAACAATTATCTGTCAATTAAAACAAGCACGCAACCGTTAGTGAAATGAAAGAACGAATTATATGATGAAATCATTAGGACTTAAGAGGGAAGGCAGACCGACGAGATTATTAAGAAGGGGAAGGCGAGGACGAATGAGAAGAATTGAGAAGAAAGGGGGCCGGGGATATTTTGACGTTAACAAGAAGATTCTTGGATGAGATGCGGAGATGCCAACTACCCAATTTCCCTTTTGCCTTGGCTTCGCGGGTATTTCAATTGTGGTTTGTTTGTATTGTTGTGGTGCAATCAGCAGTCCCTATGGACACACGATTTTGGAGGCTACGCTTCTAGACTCTGCCATCGACATCAAACAACGCCCCTTCCGTGGGGAACTTATATTACTTTTCACGGGTAAAATAATATTTCAAAAGTAATTATTTAAAGTCTCTAAGATTTTAAAAGTAGATATTTTAGTTTTAAAATAATTGATATACAAAAATATTTTTAAGATTTTATTTTGATAGAGTTTTTAATTTATTTTTTGATAGAATAATTTCTCATATCAGTTTTTAAGAATTTTAGAAATAGACATTTTAGTCTCTCAAAAAATTAATACACAAATCAATTTCTAACATTTTTTTTATCAAACATAACAATTTTGCATAAAAAAATAAAATTATTATTATTAATTATACAATAATATTGTCCCATAATTTTTTGTATTTTTGAATAAAAATAATGATAATTTTATTTATTAAATTCTTATGTATGTATTTATTTATAATATATATATATAGAGTAAAGTATCGTTTTTATCTCCAACGTTTGGGGTAAGTTCTATTTGTGTTCCTAACGTTTAAATCGTCCTATTTGTATCCCTAACGTTTATAAAAATGATTCAATGTTATCCTATTGAAGATTCGAAAATTGCTTTTTGGACGTTATATTATAAAGCAAGAGAAGCGGAAATAGTTACACATATTATCATCAACGTGAGAGTTACATTTTAACTTGATTGGCTGAAGATGGCTATAAATACCTTCTTAGGTTGTAGGTGTGCTATGATCTTGGTAGCTCTCGCCCTTCGAGTTCGGACACTTTGTAGTAGCCTTTTTCCAGTACCTCTGTGACTCGGTAGGGCCCTTTCCAATTAGCTGCTAGCTTTCCCTCTCCGGGTCGACTTGCTCCGATATCATTTCGGATTAGGATGAGGTCATTGTTGGCGAACCTTCGTTGCACTACCTTTCGATTGTACCTTAAGGTCATGCGATGTTTTAACACTTCTTTCCTGATTTGAGCTCTTTCTCGGACTTCTGGGAGTAGGTCGAGCTCTTCCCTTTGAAGTTGGGAGTTGGCTTCGTTGCTGTAGAGAATCGTTCTGAGAGATCCTTCTTCGACTTCTACCGGTATCATTGCCTCCATTCCATAAGCCAATCGGAAAGGTGATTCCTTTGTGGTGGAATGTGGAGTTGTCCGATATGCCCATAGAATTTGTGGGAGCTCCTCAGCCCAAGCTCCTTTTGCGTCCTGTAGCCTCCGTTTTAACCCGGTTAGTATGACTTTATTGGCAGCTTCTGCTTGTTCATTAGCCTGTGGGTGTTCTACGGATGTGAATTGGTGCTTTATTTTCAAGTCGGCTACCAACTTTCTAAAGTCTGCGTCTGTGAATTGAGTGCCATTGTCTGTGGTGATGGAGTAAGGGACCCCAAACCTTGTGACAATGTTCCTATATAAGAATTTCCGACTTCTTTGGGCAGTAGCATTGGCTAGGGGCTCTGCCACAATCCATTTTGTGAAATAATCTACCCCTACCATGAGGAACTTGATCTGTCCCAATCCTTAGGGGAAGGGCCCGAGGAGGTCGAGTCCCCACTTTGCAAATGGTCAAGGTGATGTTATACTGATGAGTTCCTCTGGTGGGGTGATGTAGAAGTTGGCATATTTCTGACATGGTGGACATGTCTTAACGAACTCGGTGGCTTCTTTTTACAAAGTCGGCCAAAAGAATCCGGCTCGAAGTACTTTCTTGGCAAGAGCTCGTGCTCCGAGATGGTTGCCACATGTGCCACTGTGTATCTCTTCCAAGACCTCTTTTGTGTTAGAGGTTGGTACACATTTTAGTAGAGGTGTTGAAATTCCTCTCTTGTATAGAATGTTGTTTATGATAGTGTAATACTATGCCTCCCACTTTAACCTCTTTGTCTCCTTCTTATCTATAGGGAGTATCTCTGATTTGAGGTAGCTGATTATGGGAGTCATCCATCCTTGATCCTGACTCGATATGGCTAGGACCTTTTCGTCTTCTAAGATTGACGGGTTCTGCAGTATTTCCTGGATGAGGCTTCTATTACTGTCCCCTGGCTTGGTGCTGGTTAGTTTTGAGAGTGCATCAGCTTGAGCATTCTGTTTCCAAGGTATGTGTCGGATCTCATGTTCCCGGAATTGTCCGAGTTGTTCCCTGATTTTGTCCAGGTACTTTTTCATGGCAGGATCTTTGGCTTGGTAGGTCCCTGCTATTTGCGAGGTGACGACTTGTGAATCGCTGAAGATGGCAAGTTTTTGGGCTTCGACCTCTTTAGCCAGCTTTAAACAAGCCAGTAGCGCCTCATACTCAGCCTGATTATTAGAAGCAGAGATCTCAAATTTCAGGGAGAGTTCGATTTGGATTCCCTGATTATTAGCGCTTCACGTTTATGCAATGACTAACAACTTGAAAATTTGGCAAGGACACTTTTTCTTTCTTCTACTACACATTAAACTTGACCACAATAAAACAAAATCATCTTCAAGCTTTAACTACCAACATGAAACCAACAACAAACACTATAAACAAAGATAAAAATAAAATGTACATTTTTTGGGTTCTAACTTCAGCCTCTAATTTTCCAATTCTCCAAGCCAAATTTACCCTAACTTGGCCACCATCCACAGTAGAAATTACCCTTTTTTTTGAGGTCTTCTTCTCCAATGTGAGCCCAGACAGATAAACCACACCACCTCTTACCATTAACATTGTAGTTAGGACACCCAAAGAATGGCTTGTTAGGGTTAGCCTCTGTTGTGGACCACCGAAGAATAAGGCGGCACCCACACCCATACCACTGTGGAACATTCGATACTCTATTTCGACTAGAACTCCTTGTGTTGGACCGCATGAAACTTTGGCTTCCAGTTGCAATCATGATGCTAAACTCGGAAGGGAGTAGGAGAAGAAGAACCAGAAAGAAATAGGAAGAAGAAGATGATGAAGTCACAGGATGAATTTAGGTTTTAAAAAGCGGATAAGAACTGAATTAGAGCTAATCAAATTTTAAGACACGTCATTTAACCGTTAGTGTGTCCAGCGTGGTAACATTTGGCCACGTCACTAATGGCGTCAATGCTCCGGTGACGCAAAATAGGATAAGGACTAACGTGGTGCATTTTTTCGAATCTGATGGACTAATTTAGTGCAATCGGGATTTAGAGGACTAAATCAGTGCAACTCGCCAATCTTAGGGACCAATCTGGGGCTTAACTCAATGAATGGATAAAAGAATAAATTGTAATGATAATGAAAATGTGTTTCTATATGTGACTCCGGGTAAGATACAGTAGTGTTATCCACTTGCTCCGGGTAAGAGTCAATAAGCCGAGTAAGATGCAGTGGTGTTATCCACTTGCTCCGGGAAGGTTCAAGGCTTCGGGTAAGACGCAAGGCTGTATTCTGTCGCCGCTTGCTCCGTGTCAAGAACTGTAGCACCGTCTGGGTAAGAGGCAGTGGTGAGGTTGTCCCGTGCTCCGGGTACGCGGGTAAGATGCAAGGGGTGTGGCATTGTCCCTCTTGCTCCGTGTTTGGTGTTCTATCTAGGACTAGCTATCAGACATGTCGGGTTTGACTTTTTAATCGACAGACGAGACTCATCAGCCGTAGGACAGGCATGCATCATATGCATATATTTGATTTGCTTGTTTATGCATTAATTAGGAGTGGCTATGTGAATTAGTATGTCTAATTGTTATACTTGCTACTTGCATTACTTGCACTCTAATTGTGTTTGCCTTTGTTTATTTGTTTGTCTGTGTGGTTCCACCGGAGTTGGAAGGACTGTAGGAAGGTGAATGATTAAGGATTTTGGTTAGAGTTTAGTTAAGTTTAAGAACCTTAGAGAACTACCCCCTGTTTATGGTTTTCGTCTTAAGTCTTTAAGTTTTATAATCTGAGTGTCAGAGTTCTAGGATTGCCTCTGGCTTTCCCTGACCTTATATATTATATATGTGGGCACCACTACCATGCTAAGAACCTCTGGTTCTCATTTCATACGTGTTGTTATTTTTCAGATGCAGGTTGAGAAGCACCACACTGTATATTCTGGAGATTCTGAGGAAGCGAAGAACTCTTGGGACTCAGAGTTGTATTTTATTTATATTTATATTTATATATGTATATAGATTCTCCACCTTGTATCTTATGTTTGTCCCTCTTAGAGGTTGACTCGGAGAAGCAGGTCGTTGGTTTTCTGTTTTGGATTACTTTGGAGTGTATATATATGTATATGTATACTCTGGTTAATCTTTGCTTCGCAGGCCGAGCCCAGAGCTTGTTAATTGCATTTTGGAACTCTGATCTTATACATATATTATCATTTCCGTTCAATCTTATCTACCTTTCTACGTTTATCCTATCGTGAGTGTTGCGTTGTTCTACTTTTATTTCGTTCAATAACTTTTCTTCAAAAGGCTCCTAGATAAAAATATCCTTGCTATATTATATAAATATTTTTTTCTTTTAGAGGTCGTAGCATCTCGTCATCTCTGTTTTAGATCTTAGGTGTAAAACTCTGTGTGGTAGGGTGTTATATCCTCCTTATTTAATAATTGAAATTAGTTGTCTTTACGAAGTTTTCATGATCTAACTTATATAGAATATTATTGACACGTATAATATTATAAGGGTTAATCTCGAATTATATATTGTGTATTATTGTTATTTATAAAGTTATTTTTTTAATATTTATAGAATGTTATTGATACTTATAATATTATATGGATTAATAATAAAATTAGTCTTGAAGAATGAGTAATTTTTTAAATTTATTTTTGAAAAATTTTATCAATCAAATTAAAAATTTAATTTTGATACACTGTTAGTATAAAGTAGTTTTACATATACATCTAATTACGTAATGTCACATTAGTAAAAATAATAATTTTTTACATTAACCCGTAAATAATCATCCAAAAAAATAGATGTGATTGTACGACAATATAAAACGCTTTACACTGTTAGTGCATCAAAATTAAGCTCCCAAATTAATCCTTTAAAAATTATAAATTAATTATTTTATCCTTGTGATTCCATGAACAAATTACATTAACAATTAATTTGAAATTTTTTAAAAAACGAATTCAGTTGATAAAATTTTTTAGGTGCGATTTTAAAAAATTACCTACTTTTAAAGGACTTGTTTCACTAGTATTAACTACTCTTGAAGAGGTAGCTTAATTTTCGGTTCTTAACATATTATGTTTGAGAAGTGTTAGGAGATAGTAATTTTTATGATTTGTAGCCATCAAGCAGTTATCAATAATATTTTTAATGGTGTGAGATTTTATCGTAGACTTTTTCATCATGTTTTATTGGAAATGGCATTTAGCAATCATCAACAAGAGTCCGATGTATCTAGCTACCTAAACATGTTTTTGACAGTAACATATACTATATATGCTTCGTTGACGGACCCAGAAAATTTATGTTAGGGGGACAAAATAATATATATTACTATCAAAAGATATATTAATCTAAATTTAAAAACATAAAATTAAAGTGCACATTAATTATTCGAATACAAAAAAATAAAATTACATATAATAAAATAAGACGAAAAATATTTTTTCATTGCTATTTCTAAAAATAAAAGAATATATATTCTAAATGAGTAAATTGATCAATTGACTTTAGAAATTTATATGCAACATAATTACATATAATAAAACAGAACGAAAGATAAACAAATAAATAATAAGGATCACTAAATTAAGAATAAAATAAAATATATAAATTTATAAAAAGAAAAAAAATTAGATTAATACCTAAACTATAATTGTTTGAATTAAAATTTATAATTGAAAATATCAAAAAGAAAAATAATAAAATTAAAAGATATATAGAGTCATAGAGAATTATATAAAAAATATTTAAAATTTATCTTTTGATAAAGAGAAGATGACCACTAAAAAAGAAATAAAAAAAGAAGGTTAAAAATATCAAATTAAGAAGACGGTTTAAGAGAATAAAAGAGTAGTGACGGCTGAAATTTGAGAATAAAAAAATACTAAATTTAATTAGATTAACTAATAGTCAAAATGATAAAAAGATAAAATGGATTTGAAATTTTAAATAATTAGGTTTAATTTATTTAACTGAAATTACATCAAACCAGTTTAAATAAATAAATCAGTTAATTGAACACTGCCTGACGAAGCCTGGGTCGACCAAGAGCTCCATCATTTCCAGTCTTGGAGACCTGGAAATAATGTAGGCCCAATCTACTCTTATTCATCGGTGGAAATTGTATAAACCTCTTCCCCTGCCATGGACCATATTATAACTTTCTGCACCTCGTGATGAGCACATTCATTGGTATTTAGTAGGAAGCATAGAGAAAATGATGGCTAATGCACTTGGAGGCTTAGGTTAATTTGAGGCAAGTGATTTGTTATGATTATTGATGAAAACTGGAAGCATGATTCATGAATACTGCTAAAGTGATACATCATACATTCAAGTGAATTACTAGTAATTAAGAATCCTCAACCAAAGAAAGTAATTAGTAATTCTTTTTTCATATTCAAAAAAACATATAATATATGAGAGTAAATTAGAGTGTTTCAACTTCCAATTCAAAGCAAGTCACATGGGGTTTTATTTTCTGAGAGGCGTGTAGATCCAGCAAAGCAGGTAGTTATGCAGATCTATCCTGAAAGTAGATGGTTTCCACTTTCCACTCTCTCTAGTCCCTTCTATTCATTCATTGATTCCATGTCCTTTCTCTGAGAGTACGTGAACATTACACTCTAACAATAAACAATACTCGATTCTTTTGTGATTACATAACATACACATTCAATTACATTTACCAACATTTCAGTCATCTTATTTCATACACCCTTGCCGCGTCCTCTAGCAATTACCGCACTTATTATGAGTTCCACTACTAAATTAGTTATTATTAATTCACTCACACAAGTCACAAACAATAGTATATATTCATTGGTTACCACTAACTGTGGTGTTTGTGACTCACACATATACATCTTGAATTCATACATGAGGAAGTAGAAGCACACTTGGCGTGCGTCAGTGAACTTAGAACATAAATAGTTAGCTTTCATTTAAGAGAAAAACAACAAAAAGCCAAATCCACATCTCTTTCTCTCCATCGTCACATTGCGTCACCATCTCCACCTTCCAAATTCAATGTCAAAATACGCTCCTCACATTGCGTCATCATCTCAATCCTCCGTATGATCCAAATCAAAACCTTATGAGTTATTACAACGTGAGGCTATAAGCTAAATAGATATAGCTATAACCCTTGCATTGTGGTGGTAGTTTTCATAACAAGAATTTAGGATCGGATGGGAAACTGCCAGGCGGCAGAAGCAGCCACCGTGGTGATCCAGCATCCAGGGAACAAGATCGAGAGGATTTACTGGTCTGTTAGTGCTCGCCAGGTGATGGACTCCAACCCTGGTCACTACGTTGGGCATGTCATTCACTCTTCCAACCACTTCAAGCTTCTTCGTCCCACTGATACGTTGCTTATTGGCCAGCTTTACCGCTTAATCAGTTTTCAAGGTACCTACCTTATACCTATAACTCACTACTATTATTCCGCTTAATCTTTTCTTGATGACAGATGTGTTAAAGGAGTTTGCTGCCAAGAAATCCGTTAAACTTGGCAAGCTGCTCAAGGACAGAGCTGCTCTAGGGTTTGAAATGAAGCACAAAGATCTCTCTAATCCCAATCCTTCTACTGCTAAGGTGAATAGTGCACATACATGCATACAATGAAGCAATGTTTGATTATTGATTGGGGAGTGTATAGCGAGCGGTATGGCTTTTTGTTTTTACGTATTTCACTATTTGATTGTCTTCTGTTTTGATACCGCAAGAGGGAAAACAGAGGGACAAAGGAGAAAGAGGGAAATGGATCTTCCTTTCTCTGTCCGTTTCCATTTTGAGGCTATCAGATGCCTTTTTCTCCCGGGATCTGTTTGCATCGGTAAAGTTTAAAAGTTTATAGGACAAAAACCTCACGTTTTGACAATAGAAATCATGAAATGATTATTTAACGATATCAATTTAGACAAGGTGAAAACTTAGATCCAGTAAACTTCAAGTTGATAGTTGAGAGCCGTTAAATAAAAATGTAATCAAATTAGTTAAATTATCTAACGAGTCTCAATTATCAACTTCACATGAAGTGGACTGCACATAAATTTTTACCTTTAACAACTATAAGTTAGTTTTTATCCTATTATGGATGGTTAATGATTCAAGTTGGAATCTCAAGGGTGATATTTCATTTGTATGTTTGAATAGATTAGGCGCGTGCCTGTGCTAACTAATTTTCATATATACTAAAACACTGGGAGTAGTAGTGCACAGTTTTAAGCACGCGTTGTTACTATGTGTCAGGTGGAACGGGGGGGAGAGGTTCATGGAATGAGAAGCAGCAGCAGCAGCAAGAAGAAGAAGAAAGGAAGTGGCGGTGGGGGTCAACAATGGAGGCCAGCCTTACAGAGCATTGCAGAATTTGGAACTTGAACAAAAAGCAAGTAGAAGTGTAGCACCAAGTCAGCAAACCTAAATATATTGTGTTTTCACTTTTCATTGTTCGATCTTGTCCGTGTTCTCCAGTAATAGTATGTGTGCTGTTGGAAGAACTATACTAATGAAATCATGAGCTCATCATAATTAATAACCCTCTTATCCTCATCTTCATTCGTTGTATTTACGTCTTTTGTTTGTTGGCGTAATTTTGTCTTTTAACAGTTTTTGTTTCGGATATATTAGTTTTTAATTAAGAAAAATTAGTAAATAATCTATCACATTTTAGAAAGAAAACATTAATCTTTAATAAGATAAAAAATAAAAAATCCTTTTATTTCTTAAAAATTTAGACAAATTAATTTCTAATTCTATTATCTTTTAAAAAAATCAAGAATTAATTTGTCCAAATTTAAATTTTTGCCACTTAGAAAAATTAAGAATTACTTCTATTAGTTTGGTTTAACCAAGAGCTTTTGTTTCTATCTTTAATTTAGAGACTAATTTAATTATTTTTATTGGTTTGGTTTAACCTACATCTTTATTTTTCTCTTTTTCTTTCGCTTAAATTTGCCTTTTTTGTCCCGTAAAAAAAATATATCTCTTCTATCACTGTTATTATTTAAGAATTTATTTAAGAGTAGAATTTTATAAAGACAGAAGATTTTTACTAAATTTAAAATGAACATGTATAATAAATTTTTATTGTTTAATTTTTTCTATTCTAAAAATAACAATTTTTCACTCTGTCACCAAAACTTATTTTTCAGTTTAGCATTACCTTTATTATTCATGCAATTTTTCAGCTTAGTATGACCTTTATTATTATTCATGCAATTTGGAGATACCAGCATACTACTTCACATTCACTAAATTAAGTCCTATGTCTATGTAACATCTAGTACCTAGAAAAAGAATTCACACACACAGAACCAAATAGAAAGAAAAGGGGTGAATCAGAATCATCACTCCTTTGATTTTATTGAATTATGAAAGAAAAACTACAGAAAAACAAGAATAATATAGAGGTGTATGTTTGGCTGAGATTTAGAGAGCAGTCTCTCTCTTAAACCTTCCTATTCTCTCTTCTTAGTTCCTACCCCTCTCATTCATTCTGTCACCACTAAAGTACTAATAATTTGTTCTTCTAACAAGCTCTTTTCCTTTAGTATAAAAAATGTTTAAGAAAACTTTTAGGATACTATATCGTTACTTTAATTTTGGGAACAATTAGCAAGTCACTTGAACTAAGCAAGCATTTTAAAGCATTATGTTTTCAAAGATTTATTATGGTGTTTGTTGACCAAGCAAAAATAACATGCTGACTGTTGTATTAGCTAATATCACAGGATGTATTTTTTACTGATATTACTACATTATCATAACGATGAATTGGTCTGCATTCCAATCTTAAATGATAGCTTATTAACTCACCAAGGAGAAAAATAATGTTGCCATTGACTCCGGAATCTACAACAGAGCAGACAATCAAGATTTTGGAGTCAGAATACACTAAAAATATCCACTAATGTTCACAATCCGACACTTATTTTCTGGTAGTGCTTGCTCCGTTGTGCACCATATTCTCAAATTCAATTTGCACGTACCTATGGTTTTGCTTTAATTTGTTTTTGCTTGAATCGAGGGTCAATGATGCAATCACTTTATCCCCCGCTTTTAGGACATTCTTGTCTTTCCCATCAAAAGCTTGATGAAACATTTTCTATACCTGTGTTTGTTCTGTTTTATGTTAGTTCTTTCGATGTACACATGCATGCCTTTCTTTTGCTGATTCAAAAGACGGGTATATATATGATCTCCAGCTAAGGAAAGTGATTTGATTTTCGATCTTCTTTTCCTTACCAAACAAGCATGTGAGTAATAAATATTGCAATCGGACAAGATCTTAAGTTGATAAATATACGTATTGGCTACAGGGTCATATTTGTAATTGTTGGTCAAAGTAATCAAAATCACTAATACATGTTTGATTTATTTTACTAAGATTAGAAAAGATATATAACCAGTGAGCCATTTACATACAATATCACAAGCAACAAGGACCCAAGAAGAAAGTAACGAAAAAAAAAGAAAAGAAAAAGAATAACATTTCACTATGAATTTAATATGAAAAATTAACATAGTGGTCAAGTATGAATCTTAACAACATATTATAGATCTAAAATAAAAGTTATAGACTATGGGTGGATTTGGTATTATTGTTCCCTTTAAAACTTGTATATCTTTAAATATGAATATACATTAATAATTTTAAAATACAAATTACTTTTGAAAAAACTTATCCTCTAAAATAAGAAAGTTGACAAAGTAGTAGAGTTGGTCATTCTTAAATTAAGATAGTAGGGCATGCACTTTATAAAAATTATAAAAATAATGGTGATTAATTCTTCACTTTATTACTTTATCGACTTTTTTTAATTTATTGTAGAGGATCTAAGATATTGTTCGTGTTCCAACATGTATTTTATACTGGTGGGTGGATGATTTTGGTGTACATGTAGCATCATTTTAAAATTTTAGTCTCGAAATACAAAATTTTAATAAATATTTAAAAATATAAATTAGTATTATACACTTTATATCAAATATAATATAGCTGGCCAGCAGAACTCGAATCTCCCGACACTTAATTAAATAAATGAGTGAGTTAACAACTTAACAAACCCAAATTGGCTATATAATATAGAAACTTAATTAAGCTCCTATATTTAAGTTTTTGTTTTTGGACGTTATATATTTTAAGCCTTAGTCTCAACCTCTCAGTGTTGTACTCAGCATCTTTCGTTTGGGTTAGTTACAGCCCGCGTTTCGTTAGACCGGTTTCAGCCCCAACAAAAATGGATATTGGACTGAAGACACTTGGTAGAGGCCCAAAAGTTTTGGTTTTTGCAGAATTACCCTCAGCTTTTAGCGGATTTTGAACGCGCGCCTCTTCTTCCTCTTTCGGATTTCCAAGCTCAGCCATAGCGATGGCGGGTACTCGTGCTCAACATGCTGCTCCTTTTGCTTTCCTTCTTCTTCTGTTATGTCTTTGGGCTTCTGCGGTTCTGGTATTGGCTGATGAACATTCTTTATGTACGCATTCTTTATCCCTATCTCATCGTTCTTAAATTTTCAAGTATAGGGTTTTACTATATTTGCTGTTATTGTTGTATCTACCTATAAGCATGGTTATGTGCTTACTTGTTACATGATGCAGACAGAGATACCGTCAATTTCTTTAGTAATGTCCTTATTATAACATTTGTAGTGGTGGATGTGCTGTTAGTTATGTTGACATTCCTTTGTATATATTGTTTCTTCAAGTGAATATCATATTGTTGGGATGTTTGGCTTAGTTATACATAAGTTTCTTGGCTCTAGTGGATAAGTGTGATTTATCAATTATCTATCACAGTATCACATGCAGATATGTAAATCTGGTGCTTTATGGAGGTTGAAATTTGGCTTATTCTTTTTGCAGGTCTTAACCAGAATTCGACACTGCAGCTATCACGTGGCTTTCCTGTGGGGAAATCTCCTGGTTCTAAGCCTGGTGTTACTGTGGTTGTCGAAAGAGTTAGGATACGCGGACTGTCGAGGTTTAGAAACCTGAGTAAATTCGCGCACTCCATGAAAGTGAAGGTGTTGCCTGCAGATCCAAATGTTCGCATTCCAAACATAGAGATCTGTTTCCATAGGTGTGTATTTGTGTAGCCTATCTGCTTTTGAAGAATCTTTTTGTGCACGGTATGAATATGTATTTGATCAATGAGGTTGGTTCTAGTGATTTGTTGTCTTGGTGAGTGAACATGGTGAACACCATTTTCTCTAGGACTAGGCTTATACCTCAAGTCTCAATTTGATTATGCAATGTTATTCCCTTTGTAACTCACAATTTTCGTGTATTTAATTGAACTAGGATTTGTAAAATGGTATATCTAATTTATTAGGGCAATTTTGTGTGTCTTGTTCAGGAATGCATCTCTTGCTGTAGGAATGTGCTCACAAGGCCAGTGGGAAAAAGTTACCAAGGGTTCTTGGGTTCGATCAATGTCTCCTTTTGACCACAAGCTCTTAGATATAAGGACTGCTGGCTCAACACTGGAAAATTTTGAGGTGTCTGTCGAAGAAGGTAAATGGTCTTAGTTGTGTTTGTCAAATTGATGTGTTATAGCTTCTTATTGTGCTATTGATCCATCTTAAGAACACTGTCAACCGGCTCTAATGCTGTTCTCTCTATCTCTCTCTCTCTTGCAGAATTTTTTGCATATCGTGTTGTGTTGTTAATATTGGGTATTACTCTAATGAGCTTGGCATCCTTCTTAAGCAAATCGTTAGCATTTTATTATAGCAGCGCAATGGCAGTTGGGGTCATTCTTGTGATACTTATGATTCTTTACCAGGTAACTTATTACTGTTCCTCAATGTTTAGAACTTTAGATAGTTTGACTGTACTCTCATATGATGTTTAGGATGAGTCTTCTTGTTGAGAAATTGACCAAGACTTCATCAATTCTTCCTCTCAAGAAAATGTCAGCTCTTGTTCATGGCTTATCTTGTCTGATCCAAATTTTTCTTGCAATATCTTTGATGGTCTTGGTCATTAAGGCAAAAATGCAAAACAGTTACTATTCATGGCTGGAATTGTATCACATAATTCATTGGGCTGTAATTTATTTTATAGTTTAAATCAGTCCAGGTAGTTTGGGATGAATTTTTGTTGAATATGATGCTAGAGCATAGATTATAAAAGCTGATATATCTAACTTAGAGTGTATAACATGGTACCTAGATGTTGACACTAAAATCCAGTTTCCTCTAATTAATACTTTGTTGATCTTAGCATGGGATTTGTCTCTTCTAATTGACAGGGAATGAAACTGCTTCCAACTGGTCGGAAGAGTTCTCTTGGTATATTTATATATTCATCTGCTGTAAGTGTAACCTCAATACAATTCACTTCCATTTCACATATTATCTTTGATGAATGTGGATCATATAATTCCAACCATCATTTTTCAGATTGGTTTTGGGACCTTCCTCCTCCGCTATGTGCCAGGCTTAATTCGTGCAGTGCTTACAGAGTTAGGAATTGATGAAGACATGTATAATCCTGTATGTAAGTTATCTATGCTTTCTGCAAAATAGCTTTAGTATTTTCTTGAGTATTTCACTCTATTCATTTGTTTTCTGAATTATGATTGTGATGGTTAACTTCTTTCCTCTGTAAATTTAATTTGAACCATTGGCCATCAAAGGCCAGATCTCTTTGAAGCAACAGCCTGTCAAAAAATGACACACATGAGCTTTCTAAGTTTCTGCAACTTTCTCGGTTAATATTCGAAACAAAGAATTGAAGTTTTAGCTTCTCTTAGCTGGTCCCAAGCTTTGGTTAGGTTGGAGAGTTGGCATTTGGTTAAAATCCATCTTCAAACCTGTTGCAATCTAATCCAGCAGTGTCCTATTAATTGGCGTATTGGATTTCTGCATTACAAAGAAAACAAGGTTTGTTGTGTTCAAGGTCCATATGAGGATGTGCACTACATGGTCTGAATGTAGTGAAAATGAGAGCTGCTATGTGTAGGTGGAGATGTGGTGGCTCTTAAAATTGCAAGACATCACAGGTCTGAAAGGAGTAGGTAGGTGAGAAATGTAAGAATGTTAAAGATCAGAAATGGGAATTTGGAAATACTATATGCAACATCACAGGTCCTGAAGGAGTAGGGAGCAGGAGGGTGAGAAATGTAAGAATGCTAAGATCAGTGTTGGGAACTCAGATTATATTGTTTCCACAAGATGTGTGTGCGTGCGCTTGTGTGTATTTGACAAATCATCTATTATATTGTCATTTGACATTTCATTTCTGGTTACTACAGAATGTACTATGGACTGCTTTGTTTATCTGCCTTTCTTTTTGTACCATGTGTGTATCAAATTACATACATCTTCGAGGATCTCTGAATGCTTTACTCATGAAATTTTAACTGCAGTTGGCAATATTTTTGCTTGCCTTTGTCACGATACTTGGAGCCTGGTTGGGGTTCTGGGTGGTCCGCAAACTTGTCCTGACTGAAGATGGATCTGTGGACATAAGCACTGCTCAATTTGTTGTATGGGCCATTCGCATTTTGGCTGCTGTTATGATCCTTCAGGTTTTTCTTTCATTTATCCTTACTTTCCCATTATT
The DNA here is from genome assembly GCF_000817695.3 of Arachis duranensis. Lineage (NCBI taxonomy): Eukaryota > Viridiplantae > Streptophyta > Magnoliopsida > Fabales > Fabaceae > Arachis > Arachis duranensis. The sequence goes on from NC_029776.3 coordinate 6,308,595, forward strand.
TCACATATCATACATATGATCACAGCTTTGATAAGATTATGTTGCATGCAGAGTTCAATGGATCCTCTGTTGGGAGCATTGGCCTTATTATGTGGATCACTGGTCAACGTGATGAAGAGGGCGCTTAGATCTAGATTCCTTCGTCGCATGCGCAGGTTAGTCCACTTTCATGAACTCTGGATCCCACTGTGTAATTTTTTTCTGTACTGGGGTTCTACTTTTCAATATCATCAATAAATAGGAGACCACCGTACTGTAAATCATATTATGTGGATTGTTTTTAATGAGCAATTTCCTAGTTTTGACCCTCAAGCTATTAAACTGTGGGCACTTTGTAGTCATGAGGGGTTTTCTGAAAACTATTTGTCCTGTATATTCTTATTGTGAAATAATTTTGCAGGAGTATGTTCAAATCACCTAAAAAGAACAGGAGGAGATCCCAGGATCCTGATTCATCACCTTTTGATAATTCAAATGATGGACATGCGTACAATATGCAAAGCAAAGAGGATTCTACATTTCTTCAGCGTCCACTAAAAAGTTTCACCCTGTCACCTTGTAAATCTTCTGAACGAGGTTTGCTCATCTTAATATACTTATCTTTGCATTGGAAATGTCACCTCTTAGCTAGTTCTCCTGATTGATTAGGGGAGAAAGGAAAGCACTGAATAAGTTTTGCTTAACACACTAAGTTTGTTCCTTGTCAGTTTTCACTAGAACACCACCGAAGAAGCTAACAGAGGATTTATTCCCATCCATCATACACAACACACCTGAGAGAAGAAAATATTCAGCAGCAGAATGGGATGCGTTCACTAAGGAGTCCACTGAAAAAGCCTTAGAAGAACTTGTTTCATCTCCTGATTTCAGTAAATGGCTGTCCACTAATGCAGATAGGATAACTGTAACGCCCAACTCCAGAAATGATGAGCAGCGTACGTGGCAGTTTTGGTCTTGAACTCCCTCAGTATGGACTCTTCACAAACTCATGGTAGCTTGAAGTAGGTGAGATAACCTAAGGTACGTGATTGTCAGATGTAATTGGTGATTCCACTATACAGAAGCGAAAACAGAAGGGCAATGTTGTAGATTAGATATTAGAGGAATTTAAATGGTGTGAAATTTGTATGACAATTAATTTTCTAGGCTGTAGATATTTGTGCCCAGTAGTAGTTTCATTTGTATGATCCATCAGTTCATTATACTGTTGTTACTATCTTAGGAGTTAACCAAACCCCCCCAAACAACTCTATTCGTTTATTTTCAATAGACGAAGCATTTGCGTCTCTACAATTTTGTGTTAACACTTGTCTTACTATACCGTTTCTTAGTCTGGTAACTATGGTGATGGTTATTTGAGTTTAATTGTTGTTGAAATACTATTTGCACTAACGTCACCACAACAGCAGTGCTAAATTTGAGTTTGTTTTCCTTGTGATTTTCTATGGAGTCTCGTGTTGATAAAATTATGTAGCGATTCTTGAGCTCTATTGTTGGTTCTGTAATTTTCCTTCTTTTTTTTTAATCAAAAGTTAGAAACCCAATGGCCAGGTAGGTAGTTTTCAATCTTCAATCTTGATTTGATATTTTATTTTCAATCTTTTCAAGCTTCTAGGGAGGTTACCTATATATCTCGTTCTCTCGCGGCCGTTCGCTTTACTGGGTCCTCATTCGATCAATATCTATCTTTATCACATCAAGTTCTCGAACTCCACTAAGGCTTTGGCAAAAACTCTGAAAAGACTAGAACAGCGAGATGAAATATTACGTAAAATCACTACCAATTAGGCAATTACCAACGGCATCTGTCTCAATCTTGTTTCTCTTTTTTTTTTTTCCATTGCATCTCGCCTTTCTTCAAATCTTAGCCTATTGCTCTGAAAACACATTATAAATATTGGGATTATTACGTGCAATTATGTACCATATTTTAAGCTTTTGTACAGTTTTCTTTTTCTGTTTGAAGTACTGATAAGATAACTGCATTATTGGTGGATATTTTAGCCCCTAATTGTTGTATATTGCCTTGAGTCTAATCATTATTTGGGCACATCTCCATTGACGTAATTTAAAAAAAGAAAAAAACACTATTGTCTTCTTCCATTATTGCACTGCTGAATCTTAAACATGGTGCCCGCTGATATATTGGTAACATGATATTTCTTTAGTTTTAAAATAATTGTAGTTTTGACTATTTTTTATAGTATTTACACTTAAAAAATTAATGTATCTAGATCTATTTTACATCTAAATACATTAAGCTTTTAATGTATAAAAAAAGATGACTACTTCAATTGTGACATTTTCGTATGATGATGATATTACAAACTATTAAATAATTTGACATGGTTGGCTAAACATATTTGTATTTGCATGTAGATGTTATCATTGAAATTAAAAAAAAAAATAGTTATTTTGAAAACAAGAGAGTACACTGAAAACCGAAAAGTAATCTCAAGTTAAGTCCAGACCATCAGTTGTAGAATAGAAACTGTAGTTGTTAGATGTGATCATGTGACACTATACTATAGTGGAGAACATGAAATACTTGCCTTAGTTTATTGGCTATGTCTCCGTCAAGTTTTAGGATCTACGGTTGGAGAGCAATGCGATGATGTACTGAGATATTGCACTAGAGCGTGGTACTGATTGTTTGGTAGTTGCTTATTTGAATCTTTAGTTACTGCAAGGACCGTGACAACCTAAGCATTTAGGTTCCTCCTTTCATATCAATATATAATCATATACCAGTCGTGCCCTTTAGCTTGAGC